>NC_056472.1:30071639-30403107 GCF_008729295.1 Plectropomus leopardus | reverse complement strand
CAGGCTGAGAGTCAGTTCAGCCTCAAGTCCGTGCTGTAGGCTCTCTGCATGTGAATAATTGAATGTGCCACAGGCAGGTCGAATGTGTTGAAACCACCTGGTGTGATTTTGCACCAGACTGAGTACCCAGAACAATTGAGGTAATAAAGAGTGTAGATTTTGTTAATCACATCTGTCTTGGTTAACCCTGTTTATTAATTAACCTTGTCTGTTGGGTTTAATGTGAACTTCTAACCAGTAAAAATGGCCTTTGCCTTCATCCACAGCATGTGGCCTAACTTATTTTCAATGAATCAGTGCAGGTGTGACTAACACTGACTTGTGTCTTTCCGCTGCTCGGAAATAATTGACTGTCCTCGCAGTGGCCACTTAAGTGTGACCAATGAAGCTCTCAGGTTTGTTCTCATAGTCTACTTTGACACATATCTCTGTGTGTGTGAACAGGAGAGTGTGTCATTAAGATCTACAGATCCATTCATGTAGTTCATATATGTAAAAAAGAGCCAGCCGCATTACAAACTGACACTGCTCCGGACATATCATAAAGCCACAAAAGGTGGCTTTGACACTGACAAAGCAGCTATATTTGACAACTCTGGAATAAGAACTGACTTCCTCCTTGGCCCCTGACAATGGGTCTCGCCTCATGATAAATGTAAATAAAAGAGGCAATGACACCCGGAGGCATCGACTACTCCAAAAAACGCCTCGGAAGCACATCTCGAAAAAGGCTGGGAGCGCCTGTGGACACGTAGCCAAAAGTGACTCTAACTAGCGGTGCAACTCCATGCCTTCAGCAGAAAAGTTGAAAATATTTGAACTTTAAGGCGCCCCAAAACCAACAGAAAAATGCGTCGCCCAGCAGCAAGAAAGGATGGCCCAACAGGCGCACTGTACCATTGGGAGACAATGGTTTTGCTGGCGATAGTTCTCTAGCGATGCGTCTTGGTGTGATCGGCTATACTACCTCGATGACAACCGATAACAGTAATTCAATGGGATAACATTCAGAGTGGATGGTGAGAACATGTTTGCGGGGGACAGCTTATGTGTATTATTGTTTAGAAAAAGACGCCAGATGTAGTATCACATCATCTGTGGTTAAATATGAAAGCTGCATGAAAATAATACAACAGTATAATAATCGTATGATCCATATAATCCATATGATCGAGGATATTGGAGCACTGTAACTTAGTGGCTATACAGATTAGTGACGTCTGTAGATTTCTCGTATAAGAAACATCAGGTCTGAGTACCTAAAGCTGCAATAATATATAAGACCTTTTCTTTGTCTTCCCCTCTTCCAGCCTTCAGATTGTAGCATGTGTGACTGTAACATCAGTGTCTCAGGACAATATGGTGCGTGGCATAAAACCACCACAAAAATGGGCCATTAGCTTCCCAGCCACTTCTGTTTTATCTCCTGGTGGTCGTATACATAGGTTGACATATGTGCCATGCCTGTACAGCTGCTGCCTTTGGGATGCTCACACCAGCAATAGAGCATCTGATGGGAAAGTGTCCTGCAGCCTGGTGGCTTCCAGTACAACCTTTTGGGTTGATTGGTTTTGCTGCAGCAGCTGCCTCATCACGATGAATGGTCTGTGGGTTTTCATATGTTCCGATGTTGGATCGTCCCTGATTGCTGCCTCTGTTTGTGTGTAACTATGTTTGATTTGCGTCGGCATCCTCCTAAAGTGTAGAAGTGTCACTGTTTGATTGCATGTGATTGTGGGAATAAACACAATGTTCTCCTCCATCGTGACTAAAACGAGAAAAACAGAATACAGATGAATCTTCTGCAACTGGAGGAAACCTTGTTTTGTTTCTCTGTTAAAGGATAAGACTGGAACAATTCTATACTTTTCTTATTGTTAACAAATCACACAAAAAGACAAAAAATCACCAATAAATGTGTCTTAAAATTTTATTAGGTTGCATGTGAGTTTCCAAAGTTTGATGTATCTTATTGTTCTGTGCAATAAGATACTGAATTGTCTCCCAAAAAATCATTAGAAGCACATCAGTGAGCCACACTGTTGCGCTGGGTAATATGTCCATTCATCATGAACACACACTCATTTGGACTCAATCCCAAAAACACCATCCGGCTGCTGGAAAGACTCGCTAAGTACAAATGAGTATCCGCAGCTGAAAATAGTCCCAAACAAATCATGAGTGAGTAACAAAAATATGAATAGGTCTGATGGGAAATCTCCAAAATTTTGTCAATGTCTTTTTTTAACACTTCTCCAAAACACTTGAATTATTGGCCAATCCCAAAAAATATGCACGTAGTCTCGTAGTCTCACGTATTTTCCGTCTTTCTCAAACACAATGCAGCCAAAGGTTCATGCGTGTATGACAAGATAATGAGATACTGAAAATATCTGATTGTTAGTTTGCAATCAAATGCTTACCATAATTGACTGTTGATTCTTTTGATTCATTCTTTATTTTATTTTAGGTTTTGTTGACCTTAGATGTCCTTTTATAATGTGTTTATTTTGCACTGATCCTCCATGTAAAGCACTTTAATTTGCTGAAACATGCTATATAGATAAACTTATTTATGCATAACAAATTCTTATGAAATGTCTTTTGGAAAAAACAGCCCGCTTTTATTCAGTACACGTAAAATTCTGCCTCTTTGATAGTACTTTCCCTGTAAGATCGTGATGCCAAAAGCCACCTTTCGCGTCCACGGTGTTACTGGAGAACGCTGCCTGACAGAAGCGGTCACGTGTTATTACAGTGTTCGCTTCCCATCTGAATGTTATGTTTTTTCCCGACACTTTACCATGTTCCTCCTTCCCTTAATCCTAACAATCCGTGCCAGCATGTGCATTTGTTGATATCCTGGTGTTGGTTGCCGTGTGCTTTTGTTGCCAAAACATAACCACGTGCTTTTGTTGACATCACAATAGTCGCATCCCAGAACATCAAGTAGACACAGAAGTTTGCCTAGAGCATAATATGTAGACATGGAAGTCCACAAAGTGGCAATATGTGATGACTTGGTATGAGAACGTGTTGGAAAAACGCATGTGGCAGATATTTGTCTTTGAAAGGTTGGAGGTAAACAACCAGCTCTTCTCCAGCGCTGACTTTTAACAGAAAAAGGTTTCCTGTTTTTTGTTGGGGTGTTTATCAAGCTCTGCCATTAATGAGCAAGTCCAGATCACTTTGTTGTTGAGGCACATCAATGCCCTCCACCTTATTAACTCCATAACTCAGCCCGCCCTGTCAGCAGACCTCACCTTTGAAATAACCCACACTGTCGCCTCTGACATGGTCGATGCAGCTCAAGTGCTGCTCAGGGAGCGTTTAAACACAAACAAGTCAAAGTACATTGCCCAACTTTTCGATGACCACGATTTGTGATCAAATTAGGCTGCGATGTTTCTGTTGGCCTACTTCTGATGGGGAGTTGGCACACATTGCTTCCTTCGTAACAGGTAGGGTAAATTAATTGTTACTGAGCTAAAAAAAAGTGATAATATTACAAGGCACACTGATCTTTTGTTAACCCGTTGAGACTTGAGCAAATTGGCTTGATGTCTTTCAAAAACATAGGTTAAAAGGCAATGAGAAATTTAGGAAGAAATCATCCCAAAACAATGCAACACCCCCAACACTACAAACTAGTATTGACACGATGCGATTCTCATTTAATTCTCATTTTCGTCCTGCATCAAATCACGTTGTGTGACTGACACACACACACACACACACTTTTATGCAACAAAGCATCAGATGTTTTTTGTTTCTATCAGTACCTAATTAAAACAAAACAAAACTAATTACCCCCCTTCTCCAAAAGACCCTGGCTTTATATGTGTTTGATGCAGTAACATGACTGTAAACTGGGTCTCTGGGTGTCTCACATCACGGTCACTGTGGAGACTCTAACAGCCGGGCGGCTTTTTCAACAGACGCTGGAATATGTGGCGGGAGAGAGATGCTTTCCATTAACACACACAGTGACGGACGCAGCTCAGTCATCGTGAGTCAGAGGAGAGACGACCGTACTTCGTGTGCAGCAGCTGGATGAAAGAACAAAACAACACTAAAGAAAATGAGACATTTCGCTGATAATTTCTCACCCGCGCCCTATAATGTCACTGTACATGTGAGCTGAAACACACAAAACTGAAACAGATAAAAGTGTAGGTTGTTTTAACCCTTTGAAAACTGAACAATTTGTCTTGATTTCCATCAAAAACACTGACAGAAGGCAATGAGCAAGGAAAAAAGAAAAAAGATCCAAAAATTATTATAATTATTTTTTAAATGAATAAATACATTTGCAAGAAATTGGTTTAAAAAACCCTGAAGATTATTTCAAAAAACAAATGAAAAAAAGACAAACAAAAAATAAACTTAAACAAAAAACAAACAAGTTAAATGACCTGGAAAAAGGCTTAAAAAGCAGTAGTAATGGCCAGTTTCTAAATCTACTAATTTCTTGCAATTTGTGGAACATTTCTAATCAGTTGCTCATTGCTTTTTTACTCATGTTTTTGAAAGAAATTACACAAATTTGCTCAGGGTTTAAAAGTTTTAATCTGGGCTTTGTCGTGGAGACTAAAAATATTTAACCTAAAGTTTGTGTTACAAACTGTGAGATATGAAAGTTGACGATGTTGGTGGGAACTTTTAGGATCCAGGATTCAGGGAGTTGAACTCTGGTTATCTAATCTCAGTTTCACTTCAGTACTAGAACACTTGTGCGCCATTAGTTACAAAAGGGTTTTTTTGACTGAGAAAAGTTCAGCGTGTTAAAAAGGTCATGTCACCACCAGGTGTCACATCAGGCCTAATGAAGCTCACTTTCAGGTGAGTCAGAGACGCTGTCATTGTGTTGTTCAGCCGAAATGAAGCTGGGTGTGAGCTCTGACAGCCAGGGATGAACAGTGTTGATTGGTGACGTGTCAGAGCATTAATTATGGTGAGTCTTGACCCTGCGCCGCCATGACTCAGAGACCAATCAGAAAACTCTGTCTGCTCAAACTTGAATGCAATTATGTTATTATAAAATAACTGAGTTAGAAAAAAATTGACTTTGAACAGTGTACTTTTCAAACAGAGCGATGAGCCCTCAGTGTGTAGCTCGCTGTGGTCAGAGTGCAACCAGAAAAGCATCACTGTTGATAAAAACTCCTGGACAGCCCATGTTCACGTGACAAGCGCCCTCTTCTGGTTATGCAAATAATCACAGACCTCTCTATAAAATCAACTGCTACTGAGTCACTGAGGATGTGGTATTTTTATTAGAGCTGTCAAATGATTAATTTTTAAAATTGCAATTAATTGCATGATTTCTATAGTTAATAGCAATTAATTGTATTTTGTAATTGTATGTTTTCAGTTCCATAATTTTGCATTTCAAAACAATTATGAAGGCCATATTTAGATGAAGCAATTCCTACAAGATTGCCTTGACTAGGAATCAAATCTCATATCTCAAGGTCAGAGGTCAAGGGACCCCTGTGAAATGGCCATGCCGTTTTTCCATCGCCAAAATTCAGCCTAACTTTGTGTTATTTAGCCTCCTTTCTGAGAATCATGACATGATTGGTACCACTTGATTCATTAGGTTTTCCAGTTTCATATGATACATTTTTTCATTACTCTAGCTTAAAAACTCAGCCCGGTACAGTCTCTTAATAATGGAAATGTCGGCCGGCGATTAAAGCGAAAGAACCCAAAACAAACATGTTACTGACAGACCTTAATGGCGATTAACACTGACAGCCCTAATTTTTATAACAATTTTACAAAAATGTTTTTGGGTTTTACAACTGTCCGTCCCATTCTTCTTAACATGATATCTCAAAAACACCACAGAGAATTTCTTCCAATTTGGCACAAACGTTTGAGTAGACTCAAGGATGAACTGGATAGAATTTAGTGGTCAAAGGTCACTGAGACTTTGCATCCGTCTCATTCTCTTGAACGCAATATCTTAAGAAGCCTTTGGGGAATTTCCTGAAATTTGCAGCAGGGGCTGGCTCAATTTGCGGCAGCGGCACCTAACTGTGGCACCTCGTGTGGCACCCCCAGATGCCGCAGCTAGGTGCCGCTAGCAGTCGCAGCAGTCGCAGCAGATGCCACTGGTTGCCGAGACGAGGTGCCAGTGCTTGTGCCACTGCTTGCCAGGAGGTGCCGCGAGGTGCCAGTGCTTGTGCCGCGGTTTGGCGGTTTTTAATATAGCCTACTCACAAAATTAATATATTACAAGGTGACAAAATAATCTGCAGCAGCGGAAAAATCCGCCGAAAAGGGGACACGAGGATGATATCAGCTTCCTCTCATGTCTCTCCGCTGTGTGTATATTCACAGGCTGTCAGCGCGCACACACGCGCGCACACACACACACACACACACACACACACACACACGCCTGTTGTCAGGTTTCAGCGCGGCCACGAGCGGTAAGCAGCTGCGTTTTCTCAGTCACAACGAGCACAGAAGTGAGTCCACATCCACTGCATGTTGTAGAGTGGAGAGGAGTGAGAGAAATGACGCTGGAGAGAAAGGAGATTTTTGAACTGTTCGATTGTTAACAGAAAAAAAAAAAAAAAAAAAAACAAAAAAGGAAAGAAAACATAAAATGTTCTGTTCTATATCTGACTGATGGGGAGACCACAGATACTGCAGTTTTAGAGCCCCTGGTGTAAATATTCCTGTTTTTGATGACACAAATCTTCTTTGATAATCTTTGTAGATGCCCTTTTTTAGAAACAACACGTGGCTGTGTCAAAACACAAGTGCCTTGACCAAAAAGGTGTAGGCTGAAGCTTTGCCTATCCTTCTTAAATTAACATCTTGTGTCAACTCATTAAAAAAAAAACATTTTTAAAAAAGATCATTTAAAAAAAGGAAAAAAACCTATATTATGGATCTAGATTAAAAAGAGAAAAAAAAACTTAAAAGCCTTTATCTGTTGCTGAGTTGCAAATCAGTGATTAAAAGCTTCATAGTGATTCTGTCTTCAGATCCAGCACACACACACGCGCGCGCGCACACACACACACACAGCGAAGAGACAGTGAGATGAGAGGAAGCTGATATCATCCTCGTGTCCCCTTTTCGGCGGATTTTTCCTCTGCTGCAGATAATTTTGTCACCTTGTAATATATTAATTTTGTGAGTAGGCTATATTAAAAACCGCCAAACTGCGGCACACGCACTGGCACCTCGCGGCACCTCCTGACAAGCAGTGGCACAAGCACTGGCACCTCGCGGCACCTCCTGGCACCTCCCAGCACGTCTCGGCAACCAGTGGCATCTGCTGCGACTGCTAGCGGCACCTAGCTGCGGCATCTGGGGGTGCCACACGAGGTGCCACAGTTAGGTGCCGCTGCCGCAAATTGAGCTTGCTGTCTCTCGAAATTTGGCACAAATGTCCTCTCTGACTTAAGGATGAACTAATTAGAATTGGGTGGGTCGAAGGTCAAAGGTCAAAGTTAATATGACCTAATGAAAAATGTTTTTGGCTATAACTCAAGAATTCTTACGCTAATGATGACATAATTTCCTGCAGATGATATAAAATAAAAGATAAAATGATGTCCTAATGACATTTGTTTTTATCCAAAGGTCCGTTACATCCTAATGTTGTGCAGAAACAATTTTCTGGCCATTATTTAACGTCACATCTCCGAAACAGAGGGGGAGACATCTGGTCATATACTGAATTGGTGACGTTAACCCTTAGGGACTGTTTGTTTTTTATAACTTTGGCTGCCTTAATGCATTTGGCATACATTTTGGCAAGATTGTGTATTTTTGTTTAATCTGTTTCCAGCTCAGCTCCTACAATGAGTCTAAAATCCACTGTGGAAACAAAACTGATAAATTCATACTTATTAGTGCGAAAAAATGCTCCATTGAAACCCATTCAAACTGCAATTTTTGATCCCACAGCCATCAAAGCATTAAAACATGCATTGTATTATTTCTGGGCAACATTCTGGACTTTTGCCTTGGAATTTGTCATTTTTACTATTTTCCACCAGATTATGTCATTTTTATGTTATATGTGCGTTTTCCACTTGGTGCAATTTCACAGTCAATGTTGCTGCAAATTATTGACATATCCCAGGCCATGGTAATAAAAACAAATCTACTTTGCATGTAATATATTGGAAATAATTCTGTTTTTCATGTCTAAAAACATAGAGGCATCATGACAAAAACCTGGCATTTAAAAGTTTGAAATTCTTAAAATTAATCAATATTTGACATTTATGATTATGGCTAATGTTAGTTAGATTTTTTTTAAAAAATCCTCAATGAAGTAGAAAATTATATTAATATGTAATATTTTTTTAAAGCTTGATTTTAAAAAGCGAATTTTGTGTGCAGAGCATGTGTGTAATATTAAAGCGGGCCCTAAGGGTTAATCTTGTGCTAATGGGGTGAAGATGTGTGTGAAGTCATCCATGTTTCAACAGACATGGATGTAAATTACAAGAGTAACTTGACTGGTGCACGGAAGCGAACACTCGCCAGGCTTTAATTCTAGTTTTCCCTTTCCTGTGTGCACAGCCACCGAAAAATGGAGAGAACTTGATCAATAAAGATCCTTTTTACTTAAGTCATGCATGATCCCCTCATGCAGCTTTAACTACTTTCTTACGCACACACTTCCACCTGGAGGCATCAGAAGGTCTCTCTGTGTTCGATGCACACAGTCATGCAGTGACTCATGACAGAGCAGAACAAAGTCTTTCTTTACGGCCTAATTAGTAACAACACTTTCTGGAAACCACACCGACAGGGCCGTGAGTGTGAGTCTTGTTCAGCCACACCTGTTGATCAATATCAAACTACAGGAGTGACCATAAAACTCGAGCAGTTTTATTGGCAGCTTAATAAGACTGTCCACCACTGACCCACACAGCTCAGGGACAGCAGGGACATTTTAAACATTTATTATTCCATCAGTGAAGTCAGCATTAACTGACAAGCAGAATTATCTGAATAGAGCACTGATCTTAATGTACCTGAGCACGCATTAGATGCAAAGACGAGAAAAGATGGATCAATGGAAAATGAACAATATGAACAACATTTATGTAAATGTAAATTTAGATCTCCCGCATTTAGATCTGCAGTAAATGAATGATGCCACCAGCAACAACATGCCCGAGCAAGCAGCTGCTAATTTTAATCAACTCATCCTTCAACTCCAAAGATGCAGCAGGATCAGGGAAAAATGTATTTTATATATTTTTTAAACATCAAATAAATCTTCCTTGTACCTTGGTTATGTTCTTGCACTAAATGGTGAATAAAAGATTTGAAAAAAGAACTGTAAACCTCATCTTATAAAGGATATATAAATTAACAACTTCAATAGATAGTGACTGGAATGATAATGATACAGATGTATTTAAAGCAAGATAATAGCTACTGTAATACTGTTATTTTGTTCACTTTATTAAAAATACTGAGGTGTTATACAAACAAAACTGAAAATATGAAAATAATTTAAACAACACTGGGAAAAGTGAAAAAGAGAGGGAGAGTGATTAATGTAAATAAACTGATAAAGCAAATTCTGTGTCTTACAGGCATTAAGTTTAGACTGACTCCATAAAGCAGAAGTAACAAAAACCACAAGGCGTCTCCAGACTTCAGACTGCCATCTTGTGGTTCACTGATGCGTCACAACACGATGAATAACCTGAACTGATGACTCCACCACAATGTCACTTCACTCTGTAACATCTGACCTCTGCAGCACTTTATGCCCACATCTGTGTGTGTGTGTGTGTTTGTGTGTGTGTCATATCACCAGAACCAGAAATACTTTAGTGATCCCTTAGGGGGATATTGTGGTCCCTTATGGTTGTTTTGATGCCAGCATAAAGAATTATAACAAGTAGAAATAGTTAGTTAATTAGTTTTTATTCTCCTGTCATGACATTTGTGGCTCATCCCACATGGGAATACAAGACACCATCACAAAACAAAGCATGTTTTATCTTCCGGTTTTACAGATATCAGCAAAAATACTCAAAAGAAATTAAGTTACAAAATAATATATGACCAATGTTCTTGCAAAAAAAAAAAGGATTATAAAGTGAAAAAAGAATTTTAAAAATCTACACTTTATCTTGAAAAAGAGCTTGTTTTCTCATCTCTTCTCATGTTTTCTCCAAAAATTGAGCTAATCTAAATATTTTACACATAAATAACCACCTTAATCTATATACTTTCTCCATAAATAATAAATCAATATCTGTTTTTATGTTATTAAACAAAAATTTGTGCAGTTCCCCGTTTAAAGTGCAGTAGAAAACAAAATGAAAATAATATAAAAATATAAGTAGGCTATGTGTGCAGCAATGAACAACAGAGAGATATATATAAGTAAGAACAACAATAAGAATTTATGCGATATATGTCACATATATTATGTCCATTATTATATCTACTTAAATATCTTAACATTATGTGCTGCGTGGTTTCTGACACTCTGCGAGGAGCATCAATGCTGATGCCAGCCGAACTGCTGCATTGAACTGTTTAAATATCTAAAAAAAAAAAACCACAAAAAACCCCAATAACATATGAAACTTAATGGTGTGTAATATGAACAGCACTGATGTGTAATGTTATCTTTCACTGCTGATTGTGGAAACACTTGTTGCGTTTTGTTTTGTGGAAAACAGAGAACCTCTTGGGTTTGTCAGGCTGGTGTGCTGCAGAGAGTGACCTAAAGTGCACGCAATTACCGTCACAAAAGGAAATGAGAACATCGTGAGTACAGACAGCAGCATTTTAGTGTCTTTATTCAAATTGTTCAAGGATGTTGCAAAGAGAAAACTGAATGAGAAAATATATTTTTGTCACCTTGCCTTTTGTGGAGGAGATGTCTTTGTGTGTGTGTGTGTGTGTGTGTGTGTGTGTGTGTGTGTAGAGGGGGTTAATACAACTGGCAGAGGCACCATGGCAACCATGGCATCCCCTCCTCGGCCCCCCTTCATGCTACATGTGTGAGGGCCAGCAGGAGGAGTGTTCACGTGTCGCTGCTAACCTCATTATTCACTCCTACTGACGCCACACACACTGCAGCTGGAGGGCAGGTGGTGCCAAAGGTGTGTGTGTGTGTGTGTGCGTGTGTGTGTGTACTATTGTAAATGCAGTCAGCAGCCTTGGCGCGTGCATTTGTAGACGGATGGTACGGTATTGGAGCCACGGGTTCCAGTTATACAACCATTTGTGCTGTTTGATATTAATGCTGGTAAAAGAGCAGTCAGTGAGTGCATCCATGAGAGGCGTCCAATCACAAGCCAGCGATGATGTGACTTTTTTTGTGAATGTTTCAAACATACGTACAAATATTACTCTGAGCTCTCCCTGACTGAGTTCAATCTCAGTGAGGAGAGTCACAGTTCTGGTTAGTCAACTGCAGACAAAGAAAGACACTTATATAAAACAAGTGACGTGATGCAAGTATTTAACCCTTTGATGTCCTCGCTAAGAAAATTGCAATGGAAAAAAATGTTTTCTTTGCATTTTTATTTCCTCAGGGCAGTAATAACAAAAGTCAATTTTTATTTGATGTTTTTAATTTAATTTTATTTATTTCTTTATTTTAGCAGAGCCCACATTTGTTAAGATATAGACCTCTGCCCCGGATGGTTGAGATGCCATTTATGGTAATGGTAAAAAATAAAAAAAACACAATAATTAAAAAAATTAAAAAAACAACCATAATGATATCCATTCTTTACATGATCTCTTTACTGTGTGATAACAAACTTCTACACTGTTTTGAAATATTAATTTTTCTATGCTGTCAACTTGTTTTGTGATTTTTTTAAATTTTATTGCTTTTGTTCATCGTTAAGTATTTGGTTCAACCGTCATGTTTCTGTGAAACTGTGGTTTTTCTCTTCTTTTTCTTCTTCTTTTTCCATGATTTCTCTTTAATTTTATTCTGATTTAAATATTTTATGTGGTTTGTAAAACGACTTGCCACTGTGTATGACATTTTCTGCAGTAATCATTTTCTTCTGCCTCCAAAGACAGTTTGTTCCAATGAAAATGTCCCTGTTTTTAATGTGTTTGCTGAAGCGTCGCCTCTCTCTGTGTGCTCTGCCTGTGTTGTGTGTCAGTGGGAACAGCACACGCGACAATGAAGCACTGAAAACCTTGGGATACAGTATCTTTGAGAAACTATTGAGACCCACCCCTTTCTCAGTGACGGTGGAATAACTGAAGGCCTTCAGCAGAGGAGCTGTCACGTGTTGCTGCCAACTAGCATGACAACTACTTCTTCCTTCTTCCGTCTCCTTTTTGTAAGTCAACCAGCAACATCAATAAAGCAGCAGATAATCATAATTTCATGTTCCCTTCATGTCCTGCAGTGATTTTCTGGAGCTGACATGAAAAGGTGAGCATCCTGTCTGGAACAAACACTCTCTGCTTGTTTGTTAGGAGCAGTTTTACTGACTTTTAATGCCCATTTTTAAGTTTAGGTTAGTTTAGTTTTTACAGTCCAAGATAATCATAACCTCAAAAATATTTTTTCCTCTAAACTGACACAAACGTGCTGCTTTTACATTTTGAAATGAAATGGCAACACTTCCCTGAAAGTGGGGGTATTTCTTTGTGAACTTGAACATGATATTGCCTCCATTACTGAAAAAGCTCTTCTCCAAACACCTGGAGGGGTTGTACAAATTATTAGGCCAAGTCTTTGTGCAGAGGAGATACTTCATCTTTTTCAAACGTGTTCCTATATTTACCCAACTGGGTCTCGCCTTTCAGAAAACAGCCACATTTATCTGTGGCTTCTTCTTACATGTGTGAGATCCGACGTTCTCATGGATCCTTGAAAGTGTGCAAATATGAGAGAGAAAATCAAGGAAAAGCAGCGATGGATCTTTCTATAGGCAACATAGGCGGCTGCCTAGAGCACATGAGCACATGAGCACATATTTCTGAGGAGCACATGAAGGCATCATTATGATGACTTTCGCTTCCTATACTATCATCAACAGTTTTACTCCCATCAGTGCATTCGTCACATGATTACAGCTTTCACAATTATGTGCGTTATATATGAATTCTGGTACATTACTTTTCTTCGAACAATGCATGAAAACAGCCTGCCACAAAACATTTTAATTTAGGGACAATGATCTGACATGTCCTCATCAGATGACCTCACGTTAGCTGCCAATAATTGAAGTCACTGCAGCCAACGCCTCAGGTAATCCAAGCGCTCACCTGAGGTACCTCAGCAGGACTGTAATCCTCAGGATTACCCCAACAGTCTGTGCCAGCAGGGAGGCCTCTGCAGCATGACTCATGGAAAACAGCCAGCATTTTCAACTACCCGCCTGGTGGTGAGGTCAGCATTATGAAAACAGGCCAGATGATCATCAGCATGATATGCACAGTCATACCCATCAAGCTGTTATCATTTCCTCACATTTGTGGCGTGATCAGACCGGCGTCTGAGTGTTTTACTGAGTGATGCAGTATTAACATGCTCTGCTGATTTATACAGTCACATGACCTGGTTCCTTCACTAGAGGTTAAAGACCAGATGGAATGATGGGTAAACACATACAGGTGCACTTTAAACCCAGAGTGTGGCCTTAATCTGAAATCCTAAAGCATGAGATATATTCCTAATGGTAAACAAGCCCAAGCTAATGTCAGATAACAGCTGATATGAGCTCTGTCGAGAGGGTGTCCGAGATTTTCTGGATATAGTGATTTATGAGGGTTATTTGGTTTGTCTGCTTCATATGGATCTCCAGGGTTCCCACACCTTCTTAAACATAAAATTCAGTGACTTTTCAAGGTCTCTCCAGGCTCATTTCCCTCATATTCAAGGACCCAACACTACATAATTAAAGGGTTATTTGCTGTAACAACAATGAGATTTTTTTAAATGAGAATTAGCAGGAAACACAGACAACAGAAAAAAACGAGAGAGGCTTGAATGTGTGAAGACTTCTCAGCTGAGTGTAGGTGGTGACAGGTGACACATGAACCAATGACGCAAATATGGGAACGCTCATGCAGAACGCAGCCTATTCACTGATGTAAAGTTGTTTTTTTTAAGTATATCAAAAGAACTTTAATTTCTATTCTTGTACATAATGTATTAATTCAAGCACTTTCAATGACCCATGTCTATTAATGTCTGTTTTTTAAAAACTTTCAAGCAGTGCCAGTCTTACAATAATAATAATAACAACAACAGCAATAATTATAAGCAAACAAAATGCTTAAATTCTGCAGCCCAAACCCTCCACCATTCACCCAGTGTCACCATCTAGTGGGTATAACCTGACATATTGAATATTTTAACAGAAGCTGCACTTCAAACTTTACTCTTGAACCTTTCTCTTTAGGCCAAAGCACAATGTAGACATCTGAATTTAAGAGTTTCTCCTATTACAGAAACTGCCGAACGCAATAAGGAGGGCACTAGTGGAAAGGATATAATCTCTTTTTTCTGTTGTGAAAGCATTTCAGCCTCATACGGCTGCTGACATAGTAAATACTGTAATTTATGTTTTGTTTGATTTTGTTTGTGGCCAGTTTAACTTACAGTTAGGTCAATTACACTAAACAACAGTGTTAGGATTATACTGAGATTTTGCATGGGCAGCAGAGAGGTGAATGAAGCTACAAGAGAGGTTTAGGAATTATCTATGAATGCTCTTTAGAAACAGGCTCACTTCTAACATGCACCTGTCAAGCAAACAGGAGTCAAACTCTGACACTGCGTTCAGATATTGTATGCCATGCTGTAACATGATAGACAGTTTTAGAGTTTATTGTTGGTTAAAAAATATCAACGATGTTGCAGTGAGTCCATGTCAGCCACAATAGTCCTGAATATACACACACAAAAGCACAAGCACGCAGACATGTCCATTGTTGACAATATGGCATCAAGAAAAGAGTGAATAGACAGGGTAAGCATGGCAGATGATAGATGCATTTAACTCAAACTCCTTGAATAAAGTGAAAAAACTGTCAAATGACTCAAAACAATAAATGTCAAATTATAGTAAAATAACCCCATTAAAATAAAATGCATAAGCAATACTTTTACAGAAATTCTTTTTGAAGTTTTTGCAGGGAAACACAGTTCAGATGAATTTAATTTGATATTGACCTGATATGGTTACCTGATGAAGTATTAGATGCTCTGAATACTACTATTAGTAATAATTGTAGTTAGAATAATAAACAGGATAATGGCTGAAGGCAACAAGCTGGTTGTTGTTCCTCGTTCTCCTCTTAGTCCTGCAGAGGTGTTCAGCTGGAGTGGGTGTAACTGCCACCTTCATATTTTTTATTTTAATGCACCATGAGAAAGCATCTTCCATCACATCCTCCTAAATTATCATTGAGAAGCTGATGTCTAATTAAAGTAAAAACGTGTAGGTGTCATTTCATCTTGTGCTTGGCTGTGAGGAGGAAGAAAAGTGATTCATTATTGTTACCTCATGCTCTGACACATTTCGCGGACAGGCTCTGGCAGGAGGCGTTTCAACATTTTCAAATAGGAAATCTGTGTCAAGAAATTATAAAACGCCAAGAATAGACGTTGACAATATGGGACACTCAAGTCTGTTTTATAAGTTAATGAGCAGTGGAGCGCAAGCATGAAAAATGACCCATGTGGTAATGCTTACCATCAATATCAAGCACCGACTGCAGTTCCACGAGTGTTTGTGTATGTTAATGGGTGCATGTGTGGCCTACATGTGACTGCACAGGTCTGCACCTGTGTTAGCGGGCAGGTTATATCATTCCATGATACCTAATCAAGAGATCCATCTTGTTAGAGCTGCTGCTCCTCTTAGTTACAACACACACACACACACACACACACACACACACAGAGAGAGTTGACAGGACAGAGGTGGTTTTATGAGACTAAAGTGAAACAAGTCACAGAGGTGCATGTCATCCTTATTCAGTGTTTTCCAGTTATGAAATGGATACAATTATATATTGTGTTTTGCCCCAGTTATATCATTTCTACTGCGAACAAAGTAAATATACTATATCCTGGCAGTTCAATCAATCAAGCAGATGTTATTTGTATAGCAATTTTCATACAAGCAAAATGGGAACTAAAACTGCCAGAAATGTTGTTACAGTGTGGAATGTAACAAAAAAAGGAAAATTTACCAAAAACATTTATATGGTATTTATTTGCAGTGGTGGATGAAGGTCATACTTTACAGATTTCTTTGCAGAAAATTACTTTGGTAGAAGTTAAAATCACCTATTCAAATATTACTTGAGTAAAACTCTTAAAGTATCTGCTATTTTCAGTTCTCAAAAGTAATTTTATGATATTAAATGTATTTCAAGTAAAAGTACAAGTAAATGCTGGTAACACAAAGCAAGTGGTCAGAATTTTCAGAATTATTACGTTTTGGTTTTTTTTTGTAAAATACACCACATTGAATATGGAGCATACTTTACACTAAAAATTAGGTCTTTTTTTACAACCTAAAGGATTTCAAGACCAAAATCCAGTTTTCCTTCTCTTACATTCCTTCATTTTGCTCCTCCTGAGATTGTTTACGATGGTTTTTACTCAACTTGCCCTGCTCAGGGGCCAGTTCTGCAAAATGAGAAGAGGCCAGGGGCCAGCTGACAAACAAACATTATTACTAAACCATGCAAATCCAGTTGTAACATAGATCAAGTGTGTGCATGGGTCTTTCTTGGATTGTAGGACCTTGGCTGCTTAATTCGAACCTAGATTGGGGTTTTTGAAAAAAAAAAAAACAACCATTTTATGCACTCTAGTCGGATAAAGTAAAATTCTTTTCACAAAAAGAATCAATAAAACAGAATAAAAACAGGGAAATGAAACAGGAGCAAGGTCAGCCCAGCAGCCTAGATCCATCTTTGTGGGCTGGGTCCTGTGGAGAAATCCTGAACTGGGTCACAGCTCAGTGTTTGAATGCAGCCACAAAATATGAGACTGGTTCGAATCCAAAAAAAATCTGCAACCAGGCTGCTTTTTTTCTGGGCTCAAAATTTATAAGTCTGGCCCACGATCTGCATTCAACTCTCATTCAAAAGCTCCAAAAACAGACATGAAACACTGCTTATATAAAGCATTATATAAAACAAAGAATCAATCCCACAGTTGAGGCTGGTTTTGGGGGTTAAAAAACAGGGACAAAGTGATCATTCATGTCAAATAGACTATAAGGGTCGCTGTTATCTCACCTGAAGGCATTTTATTGTGATATCACGTGTGAAATCTTGTTTTAAAAAGGTGTTTGTGTGAAGCTCTAAATCATCCTCTGTTGCCACTGAGAGGTTATACAATATCATTGCGTTATATAAGTGAGCCACTTAACGACCAATGGGAGCGCGCCTCGTGCGTCACGTGACGCCCTGCGCTTGCTTCAGCGAATTGCACAGACATCCAAAGAAGCAACAACCTTTAGCTGCTGAAGCTAGCTGGCTACCGACCAAGATGGAGAACCACGGCGACTCTCTTAATCTCACCGCGAGTATCTCGCTTTTGAAAAGGAGGACGTGACAAACGGAATCGGTATTATACACTTTTGTTTTCGGGACATCGCGTTGAAAAGAGTTTGTGGACTTCGACGGGCGGTGTTAGCTTAGTTAACCCGCTGTAGCGTTAGCTAGCTCTCGGCTTTACTGCTCCCGGGGTCTCTTACATAAAAACAACGGCCGAGCGGTTGACTGGAGCAAACATTGGCTTTTTGGGGGGTTTGTAGCTGAGATATATTGCATTTTCCTCGACTTTTATGTTTTGTTGCGTATTTTAAAGCCTAAACTGTTGAGTTTTTATCGTATCTTAACGACGAGTTTGTACGAAATGGAAATTAAGCTTCTTACTTGCTAAGCACGGAGGACTTTACCCACCGCTTCTCTACTAAAGAAAAATGCCATAACACATTTTTTTTTGTGTTTTCCCGAAGGCGAAATTATCTGAAAAGTTTCCATTTGTGGCCCAAAACGGAGGAGGTGAAAGGGGAGCTGACAGGCGGAAGGCTCGGTAAATAACGCCGACCTTATAGCTCCGAGCAGCCGGTGTTTACAGGGAAACCGCATCCCCTGCTGGCTTCACTGGTGGACAGGCCACAGCTGAGTGTTTGTGGGACTTTGACACGGACCAGCAATGTTGCACTGACGTCCTTTTTTACGGGGGTTGGCGTCGTGTGACTCGGAATGAGTCCTAACCTACTTCCAATGGCTGGGACTCAATCGGAGGTTTGGTTTGACAAGAAGTTAAAAAATAGTTACTTTTGGGTATGAATTTTGGACAGCACGGGGTCGGCTTTTGCCAGACTATTTCTAAGCCTTCCTGTAGTTTCTGCTTTTCCTGTTGAAGATGGAGACGGGGGTGATGTCTCACCAGGGCGAGCTGTTCGTCCACCCGCTCTCCAACCCCGGAGCTGCGGGGATCTGCCCCGAAATGCTGGAGGTGGCAGAGGAGGCCAGCCGGGCTGGAGACTTTAACCTGGCCGTGGAGATCTACAGCTCCCAGCTCGCAGACCTCCAGCAGCCGGACAGGGGTTTATGCCTGAGGAAAGCCGACACTCTGGCCCGAGCAGGGCGGGTATCTGAGGCTCTGGACTCGTATTGCACCGCGGCCAGTTTGGGCAAACTGCGCCCGGAAGAGCTGAGCCTCCTGGTGGAAACCATCGCCCGGACCCTCCGTGAGAAAGATCTCCCCGGGACACTAAACGGACATGGTAAAAGCAGCAGCGGGGACGACGGAGTTGACAGTGATGGTGACTGTGGAGACGATGAAGCGCTGGACTTGTTTTCATGTCACCTCTGCAAGTGTCTGCTCCACGAGCCCACAACAGTGGAGTGTGGACACACTTTCTGCAAACGCTGCTTAGAGGACGACTCTGTCAAAGAGTGCATACACTGCAAACACAAGTTAAACAGAAAAGATGGCCGGAGATTAGACGTTGTTCTCAGTGGCCTGCTCGATAAACTGTTTGCAACTGAAAGCAAAGCTAGGAAATTCTGGATCGAAGGTGAAGTTTTGTGGAAAGACCAGAACCTCTCGGATGCCTTGGGGAAGTACAATGCAGCACTGGATCTAGGTAAGCGTGCACAGCTTGAAAGAAGTACTGTGCAAAAGTCTTTGGGTCACCTTAATTTTGTTTTTCAGTCTCTTTATTAAGATCTAAAGAATACAGAGAAAATACACAATGCATCAAAACAACAAAAAAGTCAGAACAAATGATAATTCAGATTGCAGTCATTATTTAGTGTGAAATGTAGAATCCTTCAACCATAACAAAGGGCAGCTTAAATAATCAATACTGAGCTTTGGACATGCCTTGATCTGGTGGAATTACACCAGAAGAGGTATATATCTAACTTTCTGCCAAAGAAAGTTCAAAACATGCTATGTGGAAAAGGGAGACCACACCAAATACTTTCATCTTTAGTCTTATGAAGATGTTTTATTCAGAAATATTTGTGTTTTTAATATTGTATACATATTTCCTTTATGTTTTGGTTTTATTATAGCCGAGAGACTACTGAGAAATATGCATGATCATTATAAACTTACAAAAATAACAAAGTTTAAGGTGGCCTAAGACTTTATCACAGTTGTGTGTGCAATAAAAAATGTTTTCATGGCAGTATTTTGCACAGGGTGACCTACTTTTTTAAGTGTAGTTCCCCGGTGTCACCGATGAGTGGCGCCCCTCCTTCATATCTAGCCTGCACTGAGGTCAGACGTTACATGACGCACGGGACTGTTACCTAAGCAGCACACATATTGATCCTCTGCTTTCCAGTGACACATTCATATCATGTTTTCTATTTCTCCTCTGCAGTGCTGTGATATATTGAGGTGCTTTGTTGGAGAGATGCACATGTAGCTCACAATATTTCTATGCTTAATATGTGCATACTGCAGGAACACATTCCTTAGCTGGGACAGACTGAGTTGGACTTTTGGCAGAACCCCTCCCCTTAATTTGGGTGTTTCATAAGCTTGCAATTCATATGTGTTGGATAACATTTAGGGTAAAGTGATAGTTGTGACCTATCTCTTGCTATATTACATGAGCAAAATTTATGAAACATGATTAAATTGGCTTGATTTCTTCCAAAAACATGTAAAGAAGGCAATGAGCAACCTAATTTTAAATATATTTATAATTATTATGAATTTAATTTTCTTGAAAAATTTCCCTCAAGAAAATTAGCACAAAACAACAAAACCAGAAAATGACCAGAAAAAAAGCTAAAATATAATAAAATGTAATAAAAAGAAATAGGGCTGCACCTAAGGATTATTTTTTTATCGATTAATCTATCAATTATTTTTTTTATTGATCTAACTATTATTTTTCTATTACTCAATAAATATAACAACAAATTTACTGGAAATAACATTACAAAACTTGTCATACACTACAGGGCATTATTCTCCAACAAAAAATAGCCCAGTCTTAACTGGTAATCTGTGTTTTACAGTCTGATATAAAGTCTCTCCAAAATAAAATTAATGCAAGAGCTTATTCCACTCAAGCAAAAGGAATGTAGTGCAATCTACATTTAGCAATCCAACAGCAAAATAAATAAAATGATGTAAAATTCAAGTCACTTAACAAAAAAAGCATCTTACAGTTGAAGTAGTGCAATTTCAATAACATTATAACTTTTCTGTAACAGAAATAATTAGTAAATAACTAGTACATTCTTTTTGCATCAAAATAGTCCAGCCTTAAGGCACACCGCTGCCTGCTGATATGAGTACTGTGTTTTTATATTTATAAGCACATATTTGACTCATTTATGAAGTTATATAAGCTCCTGCACAGCTGACAACACCCTCCTGTAAATGTTTCAAAATAAAATGCATTGTGTCAGCAACTGATGGCATTCTGTCCACAGAGACACAGTCAGATAGCTTTTGTTTTGAAAGGGAAGCAAGGAAGTTGAGGTAAAACAAACATCTTTGTATATCCTCATCTCTGTGACAGAGAGAGACTTTAAACTACAGTATAAAGGTATAAAGTGCGAGTGTCATGTGTAAAAAAAAAAAAAAAAAAGGCGAGCCACTGTTTCTCTAGCCTTGCCCGGGCGAGCAGTGTGCATACTCTTACTTGATACATGGGCGACGAAATAAAAAACAATATGGCCAACACTGCTCACGTTCTCATTACACACTGTGTGAAATGGTGCGATGCATCGATGCACGTTACGTGAATCGACGTAATCGATTACATCAACGCGTCGCCCCAGCCCTAAAAAGAAACAATAATGATAACATTAATAATAATATACATTATATACTGTATATGTATATATTTCTTTTCTGTAATCTTATTTTAAATATATCGTTATAAATATCGTTTCCTGAACATTTGTACACACACACACACACACATTTCTATATGTCTCTCTCCCTCTCTCTCCCTCTCTCTGTCTCTCTCTCTCTCTGGAAAATTGCTATTTTGTCCCCATTACATCCACTCAGATATTTTATTTGTATGCATAATGTGGGCATACTGCAAGAAGACATTCCCTAGCTGAGACAGACTGAGTTGGACTTTTGGCTGAACCCCGCCCCTTACTTTTAGTGTTTCATAAGCTTGCTATTCACGTGTTGGATAACACTGAGTGTAAAGTGATATATCTGACCTAACTGTTGCTGTACTACATTATCAAAACGCCAACCTACTTTATTTTGCTTCACCTGTGGGATTTCTGTCATTTGAAGCAGCTGTTTGCCTGAACCTGCAGAGCCACAAAAACAGAATGTTCTGTTCTGCTCTGGTGGCATATTGCATAAAACGTGCCAGCGTGTTTCATTAATCGCTTGCCAGGGCAAGTCTCGTGTTGCACTGTTTGAATCCCAACAGAAAGTTGAACCGACCTCTCTCCGCCTCTGGCCTACATATCAGAGTCACATTAAAAGTCAATTTCCTGTCTCTTTTAATAGCTTAACGGGTGAAACCAAGGTTCATGGAAAACCTGAAAAAGTCATATTTCACAATGACTTTTTCCAGACCTGGAAGAGTAATTAAAGTAGCAAAAATAATTGAAAGTTTTGGTAAATAATGGAAATTTGGTGTGTGTAATGAATTTGATTACATTAATGTAGCAATGGCAAAACGACATAACATAGCTTTATTATGAATCGATGTGTGACAACATTTTGGTTATGTTTTTGTTTATTTATTCATCATGAAAGTTTCTTTATTTTCCGCGCTTCCGCGCTTTGTTTCTCCCTTCATATATTTCCATAAGGTATATCAAATCATTTTTGAAGGACTTTTGGCTCAGGGCATGGGCATACAACTTTAAATGGCTGGATTTTGTATTTATTTTAAACCTGATTTTAAAAGAAAACATGCCCTCCAACCTGCATGTCTTCTTTTAAAAAGTGACATCTTTTTATTTTTCCCTTTTTAAAAAAAAGTTTTAGTTTTTCACGAAATTTTTTCTTTAAAATTTGTTTTTTATTTTCTTTAAGTGTTTTTTCTTTAAATTGTTTTTAAAAAGATAGCATTTTTTTTCTTTAAAATCAGCTTTTTTTTCTTTACTTTGAACATATTTAGCAATTTTATATGAAAATTTTGGCACCTTTTTAAAATTAAAAATTACCCTGCTTACCACATCCAGAAACTGTAAAAATTTTGTTTGAATCTTATATGTTTGAAAAACGCTGGGCAAGTGGGGCAAGGAAAAAAAAATGTCCATGAAAATGTGTGGGATCCCTGTGAAACAAGGCAAGGATTATATTCCAGTCTCTTTTTTTTTTGTCATTTTGTGCGTTCAAATGGCACATTTTCATATATTTCTCTTCCCGGATCAATATTGATTCATGCCTTCTGTCATGGGAAGGACTCCGGGTGACAGGAGGACAGAGTGCCTTCACAGCTTTGGCGCTGCCAGTCAGTGTTTTCCCAACAAATGCAGCAGGAAGCTGTGTGGCGTCTGTCAGCAGAAACGCCGCTGTTATCCAACCTGTGCCACTTAGGCAGTTTTGCCCGTGCCACATGTCAACATGTTATGCAGTGCATTTACACAATGAAAGTGATATAATGATGGACTGTCTTGTGTAAGGGACAAACAGGTGGAACAGTGTGTACTAAGGAGTGTTGCACAAGAAAGCAAAACACAGGCAGGGAAAATTAGAGCAGAGTGATTCATAAAAAAACAAAGTGAAAAACAATGAGATATGCAGTTACCTCTCTGTTTACTGCTCATAATCACATTTTCTTTTACTCTTCCTGCCTAATGTTTTTTTTAAGTCTTTGGTGAGAATCAACAAGGATGTAGGTCACCCACCTTCTCTTTTAACCCTTTGAAACTTGAGCAAATGGGCTTGATTTATTTCAAAAACATAGAGAGAAGGCAAAAAGCAATGTAATGAGAAATATCAGCAAGACATTAGTAAAAAGTTACCAAAAAAAGTAAAAGTAGCACACACAAAAAAGAAAAATCAGAAACCGACTTGGGGAAAAAAGCTAAAATAAAATAATAAATAAAAAATAAGATAAATATTTTATAATATAAAAGAAAAATCAATGATAAAAAAGCTAAAATTCTGATTTTAAATATAAATTTTCTGGGCATTTTCCCCCCCCAGTAGGTTTTGAATAAATTGATCTACATTTTATACATGGAAAAAAAACGGCAAATTAAAGCAAACAAGTGTAACGACCAAGTGCCATAAACAAAAACAAAAAGACGGCCTATAAAAAACCTATACTTAAACCTCAATAATCAAATACTTAATCCACTTAAACTTAAATATTACATGTTTGAAAAGGAGTAGGAAGAAGTACATACATAATTTATTCCAGCCCCTTTATAAACATTACCATTTTATATAGTGACTCCGCAAATTTTATATACAACCTGCCATGATATGGACAATTATCTCAGATTTATATATATATAACCCAATACAATATAACCCACTATCCCAGTTTTATATACAATTAATTATCTCTTTTTTTAAAACTAATTTCTAGGTTGGTTTTTTTTGGTCTACTTTTAAGAATTTCTTGAAATTTGCAGGACATTTTATGCCAAGTTGTTTTTGGGACATTTTTATTTATTTGGTCTCACTTACTAGCAACAGTCACGTAGTCATTGTTGGTTAAGTACATTTTCAGAGTAAACCAACCAGTTTTTTTCCAATGTGGGGAAAACAAAAAAACAAACAGAATATAGGCTGTTTTGCATTTGGAATGTATAAAATTAAATAGTTGAATAGACATATTTAAACAAAGGAAGGGTGTTTTTGGGATGTAGGCCTACACATTTCCACTTTCTCCAACATCTGTAGATTTATTTCCCTGAAGCTCTATTGAAAAGGTTCCATCATAAAGATTTGCTGATTGCTTTTTTTTGAAAGAAATCAAACCTATTTGCTCAGGTTTCAAAGATTTAAATGCTCGACAGGTGTCAAAACACAGCACAAGAAAGAGTTAAAAGCACGCCAAGTTTGAGGAACTGCAGGCTTCTTTCCGTCATATTTACCTGATACAGCGTCATTGTCACGTGTTTACAAAGTTTGTTCTTCAGTGTGTCAGGTGCCCATACGCAGCCAAACCGATCTCACTTCTTAGCTTAGTGTTTCTGCACGGTGCAGCCAAGACTCCGGGGACAGAACTGAACAATGTCCACAAGTTGTGATCTTCCTGCCTTTGAGTGTGAAACAATGCAGGTGTAATTTTATAGCTTGTTGCCCCTGAACAGTTTCCCACTCATAACTACTGTCTGCTTTGCATTAGATATGAACATTGTTGTTTTCTCTATATAATAAAATAGAGAGATTGCAAAGTGATTCAAGCGGTGTTGGAAACCGTTCCCTATCACGGAAATATTGCACTATATCGTGTGTTTGCCATTTTGTAGTAGTGTTCGAATTCTCAGTGGTTTATTTCATCCACTATATAGTGCACTATAAAATACTTAAAATAATAGTGCACAGCAAATTTGAATGTACCACGATGCAATGCGGCTATGTATTTCTGCAGGAAGAAAATTCCAGCATAATGTCCGAAATCTCGTTTGGTTACTCTTTATGTAGTTGATTATTTAATACACACCATCACAGTGTCACGGTGTCAAAGTTTCCTCTATTTGGAACCAGTTAATTACATACTTATAGGATGCGCATGAGCACTCGAGCACCTGATTCAGATGCTAGTAGAATAGCAGCACTTTTTTGTCACATAAAAGCAAACAAACACAAACTGACCCAGCTGTTTATGAAAAAGTTTGTTTTTGATCCGCACAGACACAGGGAACATTCAGTGATTTCAGTCAGACATCACTCAGTCTAACGTTACATAAGAGCTCGGTGATAAAATGGTAATTATCGCAATATAATTTTCTACATTAGTGATAGAAATGAATGTTACACCACACATACACCTGTAGAGAGGGCCTGTAATGCACCTTAAACTCTGGTTGATTCACAGTATTACAGTTCAGAAAACCTTAGACGCCCACATACAGTTAAACAGCAACCAGCGGGTTTCAATAACAAAACATCTGCACTAAGACCGAGAGCCACACGAGTTTCTGTTCCTGTAATATTATACTACAGGAAGCCATTGAAGTCACAGGAAATCATTTTCATAGATAGGCGTTAATTATGATGGTTGCCTTGACACTAATCTTTGTTAGATTTATAGACTTTTGTGAAATGATGTTTATTTTTGGTACTGTTCTCTGACTGTAGAGGGCAGGAACTTTAATAGCACTTTGTCAATAATGCAACAGCTTGCCAGTAAGCAGCACTCATAAAAACACATTAATAAAAAATTAACTTGAATAAATAGATGTAGACTTCAGTGGAGGAAGCACTTTATTTTCTAGGCATAATGTTGCAAATGTTCTCACAATAGTATAGTTCAATATTTCGGGGGCACATGTAGCTCGGGCAGCTTCATCTACTTCTGTTCAGTTTTTAGGGGAGCTTTTGGAAAATGTTTTCTTGAATAACTTTCAGAATCCAAAGTTCCATACAAGAAATGAGCAAAAAAAACTTTTGTGTAAGCATCACCAACTCAGTAAGCTGAAAGGAAGGTTTAGTGGCCTTTTCCAAAACGTCACTTTGTGTATGCACAGCCTGAGTCAACCCCTCCTGTTCCTTTGCAGTTTTATGGAAGTATGATTAGTCTTCCACTAATGTGTTGATTAAATGCATTCAATATTACTTACTTACCTTAAAACTCAAATGTTGGTCAATCAAAGTCCATGTTTGCAATAATATTTTTTCATCAGGCAGGAACTTCCTGCTGTTTAACACTTCTGGAACCTGGATTGACATCAGTTTTTTGTGCTCTCCCCAGTTGCCTTAAACCAGCATTTAAACATTTGAAAGTTCAAAAACATGGGAAAAAGCCAATCAGCAACTTGGCATGAATTGTCCCACAAATTGTAAAAATATAATAAAAGGTGACCCAAAAATGTATATATACTGTATACTTATCATTTTTATTTCAATGCATTTTTTTTTAATTTCCATGATTTTTTGTTTTTATGCTTATTTTCACCCTCTTTTTTGTACCTTGCTTATATTTTTCGTGAAGTTGCTCACTGCCTTCTTTCCATGTTTTTGAAAGAAATCAAGCAAATTTCAGTTCAGGTTTCAAATGCTTTACATAGAAAGTTTATAAATATATAACTTTTAGCACTTATATTTATTGTAGCACTTTTTTTCAGGTAATTCCCTGTGTGTTTTTTTTTTGTTTTAATTTTATGTAATTTACTTTTCTTTACTTTTTACCTATTTCTTACTAATTTTTCAATATTTTCTTGTGAAGTTGCTCACTGCCTTCTTTCAATATTAAAAAAAATATATATATAAAAAAAGAAAGAAATCAGCCAATTTGCTCAGGTTTTAGTGGTTAGGAAAGAGAAAATTGAGGACAGTCAGGATTTTCAGAGAAGTGCAAACTGGGTTCATGAGTTACATGTAATGATTATTTAAGTGTGTCGTTTGCTCCTATGACACACAAACCCGGCTGTGCAGTAAGTGTTGTATAACAAAAATAGTCTGGCAATTGTCCACTGACACGACTGAGGTTATAACTTATCACAGTGTAAATGACACGGCATACTCATGCATCAAATAGGTCTGTAGCCACATGTTACATTGTTGCCCTACTTTTGCAAGACCTAGAAAAACGTGTTTGTCCATTGCAGGCGTGTCCACTGACCTGATGGTGTATGTGTGTGTGTTTTTCTCTGTGGTCTACAGCGCCCTCTTCAGGCAGACTGCTGTGCCAGCGTGCTAAGTTGCACATTGAGATGAGGAACTTCAGTCAGGCCATGCAGGATGCCAACTCTCTCTGTCGGATAAAACCTCTCTGGCCAAAGGTGAGACGACAGTTTGAAATTCTGCAGGGCAAAACGAATACATCTGAGTCCTATCATTCCTTATAAAACTTATTTTCACTCAGATTTTAAGTTCATAAACAATAGAAAGTTGTTCTTTTTCCATCCCCTGCAGAGTGCAGTTAACAGGACAGCTCGGAGTATAATTCCACTAAACTAAAGCAAAGCTGTTGATTATGATGCAGATCTGCATGCATTTTTAAAAATAGTAATAATAAACACTCCGTAGAGATCCTACAGTTATTTTTCACATATTTTTGCATCAGACTTTTTTTGATTTGATAGATAAAAGCCACAGTATACATACAAGTTATACAGTAGTTTAAAAAAAAGTAGCAAAATGCTGGTAAAATATGCAAGTGGCTGTCAGATTTGCCTCTATCACCAGCCAAAGAAATCCCAATAGTAATCTGTTGAGTGGCTGGTAAATTTTGTAATGCAGCAGCCACAGTGGCAGGTGGACAAAAAAGTAAACACACTGAATCGATTAATCAGGAAAATTTATGATCAACTATTCAACTATTTGATTAGTTGTTATTTGGAAAAAAACACAACTTGCTTATTTCAGACAATACCAAATTGCTCACAGTAGCACATTGTATATATATAACATTTCATAGTCTATGGATTAATTAATTAAATTTCGCATGTTTGATTCAATTTGTGATGACCGATAAATCGATTAACTGTTATCATCCCTAACCCCCAGTCTCTGTAGTAATTGCTGGTATAAAATAAGCACATTATTATTTGGTACTAAAGCTATTAGCAGTGTAAGTGGGTATTAAATATTACTGCAGATTTCAAAACCTGTTGCTAAATTAGGGAAATTTGCTTTAAAGGTGGAGTTAAAAATAATTATTATGATTATATTTTAAAACTGCTATAATAGAGATACTTTTCCATCACAATACAGCCCATAAAATCCCCCGTTGACAAAAAGAGATGGCAGCTCTGAGGGTGTTTTTTCTTTTTGCATGTAGAAGAAAATAAAGGATTGTGTTATTCGCGCATTCACTGAATGTTTGTGTGTTTTAGGCTCACTGTCTTAAAGCCACAGCGCTGACTGAAGCAGGCCGGAAAGACGAGGCCTTGCAGGAATACTTTATGTGTGTGGCTCTAAAGCCTGACTGGACCAAAGTCAAACTGGAGGCTCAGAAGGTAAGAGAAGCTGCTTTGATTTAAAATAGTTAAATATGTTTTATATGTTTGATGATTTGTTCATCCTTTGGTATAATGTTCTTCAGTTTCTGATTTTGAGAACTCGAGAAAGTTTAAGTGAGTGTCACAGCTGGAGATGTACTGATTGCCATTTTCTCGAGTAAATTCTGATCTTTCTTTCTAAGAACTCGGATTAACTATAATGTGAGCCGCGTGCATGGAAATTAACTACTTTTTTTCCCTTGCTAGTCTGAATAAGTTGCTATTTTGTTCCTCTTTGCTTGTAAAAATAAAGTCACTGTGAGAGTCTGAAAAGTCGCCAATGAGGGGCCATGACGAAGGATTTTTTATTGGGTGACCTCTGTGCGCTCAGTAGTAAGCAATGTGCAGTGCATGCACATTGTAAATTTGATTGGCTTTATCTGAGACTGGATTAGGATGGTCTCTCGTGGGACCCCTCCCTGCAAATAATTCATTCGTTTATAGCTTATTTATTTACAGAGAAGTAAATAAATGTTCCCGTCTACTTCTGCTTTTGTGTACTGTTTATACTCACCAGGTGCCTTGTTGTGTTTCATCTTGTTTCATCTTTCAGGTTCTTAGCGAGGTGTTCTCGTCTGTTTTTGAGAATGAGGACATGCCAACGCCGCTGCACCCGCTGCAGGGGGGGATGGCCACCCGACTCATCAAACCGCCTGTCTTGCTCAGATCCCTGAGGCCGCTCACACAGAAACCTGGCTCCTCGTCACAGGTA
Source organism: Plectropomus leopardus (assembly GCF_008729295.1). NCBI lineage: Eukaryota > Metazoa > Chordata > Actinopteri > Perciformes > Serranidae > Plectropomus > Plectropomus leopardus. The sequence goes on along the minus strand of NC_056472.1, from coordinate 30,373,787 downwards.
ACTGCACACAATTCGAACAATCCACAATTAAAACATCTGTTGCCACAAAGAGACTGTTTATGTTTGGAGCTCTACCATTCATTGGGAGCGCTGTTGGAGTTTATTTATAGCACCACATTGTTTGAGCACAGAGTGTACTTTTGGCATTGAATGAGCAGCAGAACGTCAGGCGCATTTTATTTTTCTGGGTCTCAAAGTTTGCATTCATGTACAAACAGCTGCTCCTTTCATCCATTGATCTAATTTGATGTGATCAGCTGTGAGCAGATCAACAGATCAATTATTCACCCCGTGAGTGACAAACTGCTGCTGAGAGATAAAAAAAAGATCTCAGGGAGTGTGTGGCCTGCGGTGCATCCACGAACCCGGAAAAAAATATTTTACAAAGGGACACAGGCATTTATTTAAAGAAGAAAAGCTTCTGTCGCACATAGGCTCTCATTTAATATGAAACGCTGATTTTATTATTTAATCCTCAACCCTGTGTGCTAATTATATTTTGTTTAATTTTACTTAGGCATCTCAAAGAAATCAGCCACACAGTTTGCAGGGAAATTCATAAGCATGCTGTCTGTATTTGAGCACTTCCTGTCGAATGTATCTTCATTGCTGTTGTCAGGATTGTGGCTCTTTGAATGATCATCTCTTCATAATCGACCAGCTTTGACGGACTCACTAATCTCCTTCTGTTTGTCTCTGTAGGACTCAGAGTTCAGTGTGACTAAAAGCGCTCCACTGGACGACACCAGACTCTCCTCTCCATCTCCCGGTAAATCGGAGCGCTCCGCGGGTGAGAGCAGCACAAAGAGCCTAGCTGACGTTCTGGCCGCATTGCCGCCACCGCCTGGTGTCCTCAAGAGGAAACACAGCGGAGACGGACCCTCGGCAATCTTCAACACGCCCTCCAAACTGCTCAAACCTGGTAGGAGAAGCTGAGTTTCATGTCGATATTAGATCGTATATTGTTTGACTGATGACTCTTGTGAAAGTACCACAATACTGATCAGTAATTACCTTACATTTATTGAGCACTCTTTATTTTCTGTATTCATTTTTGTTTCCTTTATTTCTGTTCCTACTTGTCATTTACTCAGTTTTATTTCAATTATTTTATTTTATTTGTAAGGACAACACACTTTAATCAGTGTTTCTGTAAATGTGCCAGTGTAGCCATTTGGTTTATTTTCAACTGAAATCCTTTGGCACGATGTTTTGAAACCTTTAAAACGGTAAAATTCACATAACAACAGCAGCAGGACGCCATAAATACAGCAACAACCAACAGGAACTCCAAAGACAGAACACAGTCGACGCGAAGCAACAAGAAACAGCAGAACAACAGTAAAAAAAAACAATAGCACAGCAAAAACAAATACCATTTTAGCACAAATAGCCATGCAGCAACAACATACAGATTTTTATTGGTGCCACTTTCACTTTAATGCCTTTTCTGCACGATACAGATATTTTTAAAAACAGATATTTTCCTCTAAATTTTGGCTTAACGTCTACACAGAAACAGGTTTAAGGCACAAAAACAGATTTTTTGTAAAAGACAGTGGGGCATTCTTGACAGTTTCACTATTTAAGGGGGACCAACTCTGACATGAATATAAATATAAGCAAAGATTTTTTTCTCACTTCAAAGTCTGACAGTATTAAGTAATGAACAAATAAATGCAACAAAGCAACACAGTAATTTTAAGATGCAAATAAAGAAAAGAACAAGCACTACAAGTTATTACTTTCATCACTGAGTTATCAGTGTGTTATCAAGTTAATGGATGCGTCTCGATCCTGTTTGGCTCAAACAGTCCAGCGCCGTGTCATCCTGCAGGCTCTGCACTCAACCGGTTAAGCTACTTTTCCATCTAGATAAGTCTGTTGTCTGTCACTGCAGCTTTTAAAAAAATCTGTGCTAATGTTTTTGTGTTGCTTCATTGTTGATGATGACAAATTAATGAGCAATGTATGTTACAATTTTTTCCACTATTATGCACAACATTAACTGCAAAGACTCATTTTCTAAATCACTGATTGTAGTTTTCATTATGTTTTCAACTGAACTTTGTGACCTGACTGTCAACACAGTGTGATTTGCCCAAAACGCTTTTAAACGACAAAGACTGAAAATTATCCTGAAGTGTAGAAATCTGCCCTCTCCGCTGCTCTGTAGATAATAAATAATCTGAACACACACACTAACGTGATGACGTTGTCATGTTTTGTACAGACGAGGCAAGCAGCGTTCAGACAGCGGCGGTGAATGGAGCGAGGACGTTTCCTGCTGAGCTGTTGGACAGTGGAGACATGGAGTGTTCGCTCTGCATGAGGTGACTGCACACAGCCTTCAGCAATCACACACACTTCAGCTGGATTTACACCACAGGTGCAACGATTCTGATTCGGCTTTTTTCGCTCATGTGGCAACAATAGATATGTATCAAGAACGCGTGAGCCGGAAAAAAGCACGATATCAGATATTCACTTCAGTTTCAGGCCTCATTCATGTGTGGAAATAAGTCAGATATGATTCAGATATCTGCAAATGAGTCTGTACTCCAGCAGACAGGTAGAATATTCCCTGGCATTGCGATTCGTACGTAATTGAAAATGCGACATGGTTACCTGTCTATAGTGTCTGGGGTGAAGAAACTGTCAAGGCAAAAAGACAGGGTTTGTATCAAAAACAGACATTTTAGCCTTTGTTTACGTGTTTCAAGCAAAAGCAAAGTTTAAGCAAGTGTTAATGGAGATGTCAGATTTCAGTCACTTTAGAGTAGATGTAAGCAGGTGGTCAAAACATATTCAGATATAGGCAACAAATTGGAAGACTTGTGTAAATCCAGCCTGTATGTTTTGAAAAGTTAGGACTAAAAACACAGCAATAACCTAATTTCTTACATTTTAATCCAACTTGTTGTCAAGACATTTATCTATGACATGCGGCTGTGCTGTTAGTGGCTAACAGCCAGTGTTAGCAGGTGCATCAGTTTAGTTTTGGTTCGGTGCTTTTTCATGTTCTCCTGTCTGTTCTCCAGATTGTTCTACGAGCCGGTGGCCACTCCCTGCGGACACACCTTCTGCCTCAAGTGTCTGGAGCGCTGCATGGACCACAACCCCAACTGCCCTCTGTGCAAAGAGAATCTGTCTGAGGTACACACACATTTACTACAGTCAGATATGCAAAACATATTTACTACAGTCGAATATGCAAAACACATCTACTACAGTGAAATATGCAAAAAAAAACATCTACTACAGTCAAATATGCAAAAACACACAGGCCAAAGGATTAATAGATCAATCAAAAATAGATTAATCAAAAAATTTTGACAGATTAAATGGTAGTGGAAACCTAGTACGTAATAAAGACCTTGCTGACAGTGTTTGTGTGATGTCGTTGCAGTTTCTGGCCTCCAGGGGCTACAACAAGACCCTGCTGATGGAGGAAGTGCTGCAGCGTTACCTTGGAGATGAGCTGGCTGAGAGGAAGAAAATCCATGAAGAGGAGATGAAGGAGCTGTCAAAGTCCGTTTCTCTCACACAGACAGTGTTTTATGAAAAAACAAAATACAAAATACTGCATTTTATTTGCTGTCCCTTTGACAGTTAAAATTACTCATTTTACCGCCAAGTTCAACGTAGAATAAGTTGTTTTTAAAAAGCCATAAATGGATGTTTGATATCTAAAATGTTGAAATCGTCTTTTGCAGCTTGAACCAGGAAGTTCCCATCTTTGTGTGCACCATGGCCTTCCCCACCATCCCCTGCCCGCTGCACGTGTTTGAGCCACGCTACCGCCTCATGATCCGCCGCTCCATGGAGACGGGCACCAAGCAGTTCGGCATGTGTATAGCTGACGAGCTCAAAGGCTTTGCCGACTACGGCTGCTTGCTGGAGGTGAGTGTGTGTGTCTGGAGTTGTTACAGACGGTACTTCTCTGGTCTATGCAGTCAAATAACAGAAATCCTACCAGTGCCAATACAAGATAAATCGTCTTTCAGGTGCGAGATGTGAAGTTCTTTCCCGACGGTCGCTCGGTGGTCGACACCATTGGCGTGTCCCGGTTCAAGGTCCTCAGCCACGGCCAGAGAGACGGCTACAACACTGCCAAGATAGAATACCTGGAAGACAAGAAGGTGGGCTGAGCGTGTTTTCTGTTAGACTCCTTCATTCCAGACTCTCTCCATCATGCTGCTGTCTGTCAAACTTTTGCCCTGAGCCACTCTGTGACAGCCGAGCAGCAGAAAAGAAAATAGCCCTCCATTCTGTTTGACACAAGCATATTCAACAGGGAGCATTGGTCTGTCTTTGCATTTATTAAAAAAAATGTAAAATGTTGTCCAACCAGGTGGAGGGGGAGGAGCTGGTGGAGCTACTGAAACTGCACGACTCTGTGTACGAGCAGGCCAACAACTGGTTCACCTCTCTGAAAGACAACATGAAGAGCCAGATCCTCAGCCACTTCGGACACCTTCCCAGCAAAGACCCCAACCCACAGGTCTGCACCTGCACTGCACACTTTAACACTGTTAGGCAAGGCAGCTTTATTTGTGTAGCACATTTCACATTATATATTATTATAAAAACATAATAAAGATACAGATTTATAAGAGTAAAGAAATAAGATAGAAAATGTAAAATGAATTATATTATTTCAGAACATTAAAATAAAAACAACTGCACAGAGATGCACCTGACAAGATTCCTAGAGGACACAGACACCCCGTTTTTAAAAATATTTTTTACTTTTTATTCATTAAACATAAAGAAAGTACATATAACACAGCGGAGATGCTCACAACACATTCACATCCTTATCGTATTTTTGGTCTTTTCATTTCCATCTTCAGCACTAAAGAGAATATGTTCAATGGTAATACCAACTCGATATATATCTCCCAACTTGCTTTTCAGCCTAAAAAAAAGCAAAAAAAATATACAAATATAAAATAAAATATCAATATAAAACTGTAAAAATCATAATATAATAGTAAACTTTTTTTAAAGTTAAAAAAAGTACACACATTTTGTGTTCTGTATATTATTTTTTTTTATTTCATATTTTATTTTGCTTCTATATTTTCATCTTATGTCTTATTCTATTTAAATTTACTGTTTTTATTCTTCCTTTATGTTGATTGTTTTGCACCAAAACACCAAGTCACATCCCGTGAAAATATGGCAATAAAACCTGATTCTGATTCTGAAATAAAAACAAAATAGGAAGAGAAACGATTCATTAAAAACGAAAGAAAAAACAAAAGAAAAAGCAAGTTAAGAAGCTCGGAGATTAACCTTTGATGTTTTTCTGTCTGCAGGCCAGTCCCAGCGGTCCGGCCTGGTGCTGGTGGTTGCTCGCTGTCCTCCCGCTGGAGAATCGAGCCCAGCTCACCATCCTGGCTATGACCTCGCTGAAGGACCGCCTCAATGCCATCCGTAGGGTCCTTATCTTTGTCACACGCAAGAGGCCGCGGTGATCCCCCGACTGCTACAGGGGGAGGGATTTGGGGACAGCCCAGAACCGCTCGGGCTTCTATGCAGTTCAGAAATTTCTTCATTCATTTGTTCCGTCATTCATTGGTTAATTAGGTCACTCGCTGACTGATTAATCCACTCATCTGTGCGTTTGTTTACTCCATCATCTATGTGGCCAGAATTCAGATGCTCGTGGACGCCGTGTCGTGCGGCCGATTTGAGCACATGGCAGTTTGAGCGTCAGTTGGGCGGGGTTTCTCCATCCGTCTGTTCATCCATCCATCCCGCCCACCTGCACCGTCTCACCTGATGAATTCGGCTGCAGCACATCTCATGAACAAGTGACCTATCACCTCTTATTCTCTGTCGAGGCAAAAGTGAGTTTCACACGTAGATCGTTTAGATAATTGGCCTGATTCTCTGTCAGTGAAGGAACAAAAATCACAAGAGCAGCGTGAGTGTTAAAGGTTCGAGAGGAGTCCTTTTTAAACAGAAGTTTGCCTGCCACCGCGCCGTGTGGCCCCCAGCTTCCACAACCGTGACAGTTCGTACAGGTACAGTCAAAAACAGAAACTCACCCTCTGAAATATGAAGCAAAAACTGTTGGCATGACGGCAACACTAAAGTGAATGTACCGGTCCCGCTCTAGTCTGTGGATGTTTTCTCTCTGTACGAATCCGTTAGGCGAGACGCAACACGGGGCCCAAGTCCTGCGTGTACGCCAGCCGCTTGGCCCTAAATCTTCCTGACTGAGCCAAAACTCACGTGCAAAAACCCGGAGCTTTCTATCCGCCGCTGCACCCAGCTAGAGGTGAGCGTGTACCTCAGACTTTTTGATGGAGAGTAACGGGCGCCGTGAGAGTCGTTGCATCGAGGTATGGTCGTGATTACGCCCGTGTTGACGCTAAAAAACACAGCACGCTGTGTGAGAACAAGTGCAACTCTACAACTTGTTTTCATATAAGTTGGGCTATCACACGAGTTGTAGTTGCATTTAGGAAAACGCAAATGCATCCTCCCAGATCAGTCGGTCTGGAACTTTCTGTCCTGTTGTAGCATATCTCTGGGACTTCAAATACAGACTTAGTGTTAGGGGGTTGATTGTATATTTTTTCTTGTTTTTTTTTCTGTTTCTCTCTCTGCTATGCCCTTAAGTGTATGTGAATGGTGAACTCTTAAGTTGGGTGATTTATATGTATATCAATGTAACTCTGAGGCCTTTTTAATGTCTTATTTAAGGAACATTTCACCCCCTCTCTCCCTCTATCTCTTTCTCTCTCTCAGTACATTTACATGCACGCTGTCATGCAGTCACAGTGCTGAACGTTGCCCTGAGGAGTTCTCCTTTAAGCAGTTAGTTCTGTTAAATGTTTCTCACCTGAACACACTGTGGCCCTCTTTACATCTTCCATTTAAATGCACTCTGGGTGATCGTTTTGCAGTCGGGTAATGCTTGACAACAGATGTTCCTAACGCCCAATTTTCCTGCTGTTGAAACTAAGACAAGCAGTTGACTACTTACGAAGAAAAAAGTCAAAATTAATCACCAATTAACCCCTTGAGTTTGATTTAAAAAAAAAAAAAAAAAAAACATGAGAAGGCAGTGAGCAACAAAAAGGTGACCCAAAAAATTGCAAGAGATTGGTAAAAAAAAAAAAACAAAACCTGAAGATAGATAGATAGATAGATAGATAGATAGATAGATAGATAGATAGATAGATAGATTAAAAACAAGCTTAAAAATTAAACAAAAAAAATGAGGAAATGACCTGAAGAAAGTGCTTTTTGTAGGAAATTATAATAATTCTGTAACATAAATTTAAAATATTTGTTTTAGATATGTAATTCTGATAAATGTAAATATAGTTTTCCCCCAGTTTTTTTTCCCTAGACTTTAAAAATAATTTTCCCAAGTGACTACTTTCTTGCAATTTGTGTAACATTTCCTACCAAGTTGCTCATTGCCTTTTTCTCCCGTTTTAGAAGGAAATTGCACCAATTTGTTCAAAGGTTTAAATACTTGTGAAAGATGACTGAAAGAAGCACAAGAAACGTTTTATCTCCGTAGGCGTCAAAGGTTTTATCTGTAGGGTTAAACGTCTGAAAAAAATTGCATATATTAATCGGGTCAGTTAAAATTGATAATCACATTTAATCAAATTGTATTTTAATGCTGTTGAAATGCACTTTGTTTTGTACATTATGAACAACAACTTACTAAATAAAAGTTAACAATTTTTTTTAAATTGAAAACAATATTGTTTAAGGACAATAAATGTTCGGGTAATTTTATTTGGCAAATGCAATTTCTGCAAATAATTGTTTTAATAATAAATTTAAGTGACTAGTATTTCTGCTGCTCACTTGCGAGGTTAGCAACATCTAATGGACGAGTCGACTCATGGCTCACGTCCTAATTCTTGACCATATTAAAGCAAAGGTGTAAATATGTAGATCACAGTCTTCGAAATCTTCCTGACTCTTGTCATAGACTGTATTTTTTTAAAAAATTATGAACCAGTTAAGATTTTTTTAAATATTTGTTTTATTTTGCACTAATATTGTCTCTGAAAATGCAGATGATATCATGATGTAAACCCTCTAACTGTAATTAAAACAAAAAAGATCTTCAAAATATTACTTTTAAAGTTGCTGACAGGATGGGGATTGTTCCCGTTTGAGCCGTGTGCAGCCGTTTGAGCCGCGTTCAGCCGTTTGAGCCGCGTTCAGCCGTTTGAGCCGCGTTCAGCCGTTTGAGCTGGACAGAGCGATCAGATCTCAGCCTGATCTCAGTGTGGACACATTAAGGTGTAAATATAATCAGGTTAAATCACATCTAAAATCTGGATCCAGGATGCATTTCAATGTGAGGCGTAAAGGGGGTCTGTGTTTATCCTTGAGGCCTGGCGAACAAGTTTAAGAACTTTTATTTTTTCTCTTTTATTGGCACGATGTCGTTTCTCTTCACACTTCACGTCACCAGCTGTCGATCAGCCGAGAAGCTTGAAACTGTCGGTGGGAATGTGTTATCTCTCCACAGCGCTGCTGGTGGTCAAAACCTGGTTTAAATAGAAAGATACTTGGTCAAATGTTGCACAATAATTTTCCTGTAGCTCAAATTTACATGGATTAAAGGCACAGTGTGGGATTTCTGACCCCTAGTAGCGCTCTCGAGCCGAGTTTTTGTTTGTACCCTGTGTAAGAGCACTTTTAAGCTTTTCCACGGCTCCACTGTTGGTTCTGGTAAGATGTTAAACACGCCAAGAAACGTAGCACAAAGTACACAGAAAAAGATTGCCAGCTAATGTAAAATCTTTTTATTTTTTAGGATACGTTTTGTTTTGGTGGGAAACGGTGATCCAAAGAGTTCTTTTACAGGATGAATGCTGAAGGCTTCAATTTTAATTATTTCTGCAAGTCATAAATAATTAATAATAAATTCACAGCAGCCCCTTACAGGTGAGGAGCAGTGTGAGTCTCATTAACTTGAAGCTGGTTCAGTTGTTTCCGTACGACAGCGTTGTCAGCGTGCATCTAAACGTTTCTCTGTATAATTCTGTCCTTCCAAATGTTTGTGACTCCTCTGCAGTCACTTGCTCTCCGTTCGGGGACGGGGTTCACAATGTGCTGCATTTCCCTGGTATATTTGTAAAGGGAGATCTTATACCTATTTTTTATTGCAAATAAAGAAAAACACATCACGTCCTGTTTCTACATGTTGTTTCATGTTGTGGTTAAAGTGAAAGAACGCTGTACTGCAGGGCTCGCACTGTCATGAAAAACATGGAAGTTATGAAGGAAAAAGGTCAGAAAAAATCATCTTTTTTTTTCTTTAAAAGTTTATGACAATTTTTTATTTTTTTTAAAAAGATTTCCTTTTTCTTGCCCCAAAGTTTACCTTTAAAGAAGTGAACAAAAATTGAAAAAAAAAATTAAACTTGAGTTGAGATCAAATGAAAATGAGATGATAAATAATGCAAGATGCATTTAATTCAGTATAAATCTAAAAATAAAAAGACCAAAAATAAATAAAATATATATAAAATATATAATATTAAAATAATTTAAAAAAAATATTTTGATTCTGACAGTGTTAGATATTGTTTTCTGGAAAAGGTTTTATTCTTTTTCAGAATTTACAAATTTCTTATTTATTTTCTTTATTTACAGGACATTTCTTGCCAAGTTGCTCATTGCCTATTTCCCCTTTCTCAGGTTTCGAAGGCTTTAATATGCTGTATTCTTCACAATGAGAGTCTCCTCTCAGGCTTTACTTTTGAATGTGTTTTATACTCAGACTGACTGTTGCTGGATATGAAGTGAATTTAGGGTGTTTATTTTTTCCCGCTGCTTTGCCGCCGGTCACAGTAGCACCTTTAGACCACAGGAGGGCAGCGTTGGTCAGTGAGATGAGATGCAGGAGCTTTGAGTTCATTCAGGGTTCATCCTGAGAGGAGACAGAAGACAGACAAACCACTGAGAGGCAGACAGCCCACACAGCAAACTCTGACTCAGATTAGGTTATAGCAATGATTGTTTTAGTGTTCTTGGGAAACAAAATACACATTTATGTTCAGCCAACGTTTTTCTGACACTGCTTTGTTACATAAAGTTCATTATGTAAACTGAGCTGCAGTCCTGAAAACATCCTCACAACATCAACATCAAAAGTTTTTATCTTTATTTACAGTAATGCAAAATTATGTCAGAAATTTGGATAGATTTGATTTTTACATTTCAGACGCTTCATATCAATGGATGCATTATTTGAGCTGACTGAAATGCCTGCTACGGATAGAATCACAATCAAAAATCAAAAATTGATTTATTATTATTAATATATTTATTTAATTTGCTTTGGTTTTCCATGCAAACATTCAACACAAACATATCGAGATAATTTAGTAAATAATAAGGCAAAGTAATGCAGTGCTCAAGAATGACCCAAAAATTAGCACAAAAAAGGTATAAAGTACAAAAAATAAACTAAAATCAGTCAAATAAATAAAATAATTAATAATAAAGAAAAAAGTAAAAACAAAACCAACAAAAATAAATAAATAAAATGATCTGCAAAAATATGCTTAAAAATAATAATTCTGTAAAAAAAAATTAAATATACAATTGAAATTATGATTAATATAGTATTTTTGGAAATTTTCTCTAGCTGCTATATTGTAATAATTTTCTAAATCTACCAATTTCTTGCAGTTTTTGCAGAAAATTTCTTGCCACGTTGCTCATTACCTTTTTTCCCCAAAGGAAAGAAAGCCAATATGCTTAAAGTTCAAATATTTAAATGCTTGTAAAAGCGCATCTGAACTCAACTAAAGAAAAGTGATGTTAATCCAGGTTTCAAAGGGTTAAACGTGACCATAACCTAACAAAAATGTACATTGTAGCTGTTTCGAAGTAAGAAAACTGTTGAGCTTTGTGCAGAGATGTGCAAAAATAGTGCCACAAAAAAGGCTGTTTTATACTGAGACGCTGCTGCATGTTTGTGATGATAACAATGACGCGGTTTGCTCAAGGGCATCAGGGAAGAGGCTGCTGCTGTAGAACTGGTTCATCTTAGTCCTGGTTTTAATATCAAGTGCTAGGTGACGATGTACTTAAAGCTCCACCAAATACTTCCTCACACACACACACACACACACACACACACACACACACACACTTCCTCCAGTGGGCACAGAGTGAGAAACAAAAGAGGAAGCAGTTACGCATCAGTCAGACAGGACTGCAGGAGCCAGCAGTGAACAATACAGTTTATTCAGAGTCACCCAAGAAAATTTGCATCATGCACTTTGTGTTGATGGTATTTTATCTGTTTGTTTGTGTCTGAGGTGTGGTTGAATGAAAGCGGGTGTGTTTGTAAAAGGGATTTAATCACATTGTTGCTTATTTCAGGTTCAGCCAGGTTGCTGGCATAGTTAGATTTTTGTCCTAATTTACCTCCCACAGATTTCAGACAGCGTTCATGTCAATCCCGTCTGTCGTGAATAATTACTCCGATAGGTTCTGTCTAGCCCGGCAGCGTATCAGACAGCCACTAAGGGGGTTTTTGGGGTCAGGATTTTGCTCCTGAAACACACTGCGTGTGTGAGCAGCGCATGACAGCAACTTCGCCAAACTGCGGCAGGTTTCACACTCACGGTGTTCACACTGGCAGCGTTGCTGCTGTGACGCTCCTGCAGGGCTGCCCGCAGCTATGAGTTCTGCATTTCCTCATTTTAATCACGAATTCCACTTATTTATGAAGTCATGCAGCTCCTTTATTGTCAACAACACAGTCCTGCAACTATTTCACAATAAAATGCCTTATGTGAACAACTGATGGGATTCTGTCAACAGAGAGACGTTGTCAGAGGACTTTTATTTTGAAATAAAAAGCAGGAAAAGTTTTGAGTAAAACAGACATCTTTATATTTTTCTCATCTCTGTGACAGATACATTGAAACTGTAATGAAAGGTGGTACAGAGGCAATATAATTTTCAAAACACCATTTCCACTGTCTTTCCTTTCTGCAGACTGTGCAGTGGAAAAAAATCTTCAAGCCATCGTTTCTCTAGATTTGCTGTGGCTGACGTGCAGCTGAGATGCAGCTGAGATGCAGCCGAGCAGCGCTGCTCATGCAGGCAGTGTGGCTGCTCTTACTTTTTAACACAGGCGCTGAAAAAAGAAAAATCCAACAGGTTTGGTGACGCTCAAGTGGTGGTATTTGATGACACCAGAATGAGAACAGTCTGGAATGTAAGTCCAGTATTTTGCTCCTCTTTAAGCTCTGATTTTGGTCTCAGCCACCTTCGAAGAGAAATCTTACTCTAAATATTCTGCCAGGTTAACCACCAGCTACTTATGTCTACTGTTTGGTGCTGAGCAGGTAGCCTCCTGCAGGTTTTTACAGCTTTTTTACAGAAAATAGCTTCCCGCTCTCTGGCCCAAAATGGTGCCAGAGAGCTGTGAGCGAGAACCAAAACAGTAAAACTGCAGACCATAAAACTAAAACAATGAGCAGAAAGACGTTGTAAACCTCCGCAGAGCTGAGAGGAAGCTGCAAACTGTAGAGTCTGAGTTACTCATCGAGCCGCACGGAGTGAACTCCGCAGGTCGAGAATAAACTCAGTAATTTAGACGTCCAGCCTGAAATCGTTGAAATATCCACTGCTATAGATAACACATGAAAGCAGGCACACCCAGTGGGTGACACTTTGATGTCTGTGAGTCGTCCCCGTTCATCACCTTCAAAGCAAAGACTCGCTCAAGAGCTTCAGACCAAAGCACAAGTTTCAGAGCAGCAGAGCACCATTTTTTAACCCTTTGAAACCTGGATCGACATCAGTTTTCTTGTGCTGCGTTCAGATGTCTCTCACAAGGCTCTTTGAAACTTGGCAAATTGGATTTTTTTTTTTTGGGGGGGGTTTTTTTTCAAAAACGTGGGGGGAAAGGTAATGACAAACTTGCAAGAAATGTCCCAGAAGTTGCAAGAAATTAGTAAAGAGTGACAAAAAAAAAAACTAAAAATTATCCAAAAAGGGCAATGTTAAAATTTAAAATTATGCTACAGAAAAAATAATATATATAAAGTAATTTGATATGCAGCACCTTTAAGGTGAATTATTTGGGTTTTTTTTTTAAAAATTTTGTGCTTATTTTAATAGATTTTCTTTTTCTTTCTTTTTTTTTTTCCAAATTTTTGGGCCATGTCTTATGAAGTTGCTTCATTTCCTTTTCCTGTGTTTTTTTTTTTTTGTTTGTTTTTGTTTTTTTATATTTCAAACCAATTTATGTAGGTTTCAAGGAGTTAAAATACCCCCAACATCAGTTAAAAAAAAAAAATCCGATTTAACATGTATAACAACATATTTTCGATGCTTTAGTAAAAGTAACAATAAATGTCATCTGATGTTTTTTATATTTGTTACGTGTGGCCGGTTTGATTTTGTTCCATTTGTCTGCTATTTTATTATGTTCTATCCTATTTTCTTATTTTGTACTGTTGTTTGCCAAATCTGTGAACTATGTTTGCTTTCTAACAGAGTAATAAATGAAAGAGTTTTGAAGTTCTTTCCAAAAAACTACAATACTAATATACTTAATGTCTGTCTGTTTGTTATTACTGTGTGTAAAGTAATACTGATGCCCTGCTTTAATGACTCCAAAGTCTTGTGGTTTCTGTTCCATGTGTGCCAACAGATGTTCATTTTTTGGCGTTTGTGGACAGCAGAATTAAAGTGAGTGAGGCAGTGGAATAAGCTTTAACATCTGGATAACCAACATCATTAACAGGCAACAGTAAAACTGTGTTAGAGAGGGGCGCACATTCCTGTGGAAGAGAACATAGAAAGCATTGAAGTTAGAGCAGATGAGATGGATTGGGGGTAAATGTGAGAGTAGAGGGTGGAGATGCAAGAAAATAGTATAGAACTTTTGAAAGTTCATATCGAAACTATATTTTCCTTTTTGTGTCAGGTATGTTAGATTTTTAATTAAAGTATTATAGTGCTTTTTTTGGCCACATCAGCAGCTCTATGGACGGAAATGTTGCTTTGTCAGCTCCTGTTTGGTCCAGACTGAAATACCTTATCAACTATTGGATGGATAAAATGTATTCATGCCCGCTTCAGGATACATTTTAATAATGTTCTGATTTTTTATCTTGTTCCATCTTTAAATCAAAATTTTGCTGCCAGTTGCCCGGATGCACCTGGTGCGGCTGTATGATACGCAGCTCAATGGCATCATGGTGAAATGCTGCCAGTAACAGGGGTGATCCAACAAACCCCGGACTTAACGCAGGAGCCTGGTGTTTGCTTCCCATATGAATGTTTTTTGTTGCCTAAACCTAACCATCCGTGCCTTTGCTGTGTTATCCTAACCATGCGCATTTTCTGACATCCCGCTGTTGGTTGAGGCATCCCAGAACATCGACAGCAGACACAGGAGGATACCTGTAACATAATATGTAGAAAGACAAGTCCAATCACAAAGCAACAATTAGTGACAACTTGAAATGAAAACATGTTTCATATACATAATATGAAGGCAACAGGATAAGATCTTGGTACTTGATGCATTCTAATGTTCATTTGTACTCCAAGAGGTATTTACCAATTACCTTGGAGCTGACATTGGTTGCATTGAAATGACCACGACCCCATGACCTGATTGTGGCAAGTAATGTGTTGTAATCATTTTGAGTCCTTTGTTGTGGAGGACACACAAATTTCCTCAATGACATCATGCAGTGGGTGCTGAATACTATAGTGACCCTGCAGGTGGTATAAAGAAAGGAGGGTCCATGTAGGGAGGAGGATGTGATGGTGGGTCGGCCAAACAAACACAGGACCTTCACACGAGAGAGCTCTGTTTGTGTCCCTGTGAGAGTAAAAGTCAACACTGACTTCTTTTAACCGCTTACATCAAGTATAAACACAGCCTTAGTGATGAAACAAAAAGCAGATAAATAACAAAATACATTTAAATAGTTTCTGCCATAATGTAATATTTGAAAACTGCACTGTTAATCCTAATATTTAAACATGTATGCGATATCTCCTACTCCATGTCTCTTCCTCTCTCTCAGCTTCTGTTTGTTTCTCTTCCTCCGTCTCTCCATCAGATAGATACAGGGCAATTAGAGCATGTGAAATGGAAACAGTGATGAATATTTCAGTGCTGCTGTCACTGCTCTGCTGTTCTATTGGAGGCTATGATATCCAGACAGGCTGCATTATATCCTGCTGCCATCGCTCGTACCTGTCGGCTGCTCTCCCTGATTCTGGTTTTCCACTCATTAAAACACACATTAAAGCACCACATGCTGTTGACACATCATGTGACGGTGATTTCAGTACTCTAGTTTATAAATTTACGTAGCTGGTGTAATTTTCTCAACTTAAGTCATCCAACAGTGCAAATATCAGGTTAGTCCCAGTTGCTGGGGGATGATACGGATACTATTTGAAGTAAAGGTACCTTTTAGAAAATGTTGCACTTTAAATGTTCTTTTAAAACTGTTTCCTGTAATTGTGCATTCTTAGTTAGATTTTGATTAAAATTACTGAAGTGGCAAAACAAATCTTAAGTGGCTTGTTAGCACCACAATGTAAAGGTTCAGAGAGGGCTCCTGGTGGAGCGTTTCACAGATTGTTAAGGGTATAACCCTTTACGTTGTGTGCAAAGCTCACAATTAATGTGCTCACACTGTATGTGTACAAACGGCCCCGCGGCACCTGTGGACCGTCCTGGCTATTGACAATTGTCAATAAAGTTTGAAAGCTCCGAGGTAGGTGTTAGCAACAACTCTAACAAGGCAGAAGCATGGTGCCTTGATAATCTGTGCAATCCTGTTTGCTGAAACCTAAAAGAAAAATAGGCACCGGCGCATATGGATTTGCAGATGGCTTGGAAGACGTGGACAGTATGGCTTGTCCATTTTGCAGAGAGACAGCAGGCTACTTTTGCTGTTGTAAACTTGATAGCTACCGTTATCTAACATTTCTTGATGTACATTTTCCGTCCAGCATCGTGTTTGCAGTTGAGTTATTGATGGAAGTATGTCTGACTCTGCAAAGGTAGGTGGCGATATGCCTCCTTTCAGCTAGTCCTCACTGGACCTTCTTCTGGTTGAGCTATAACATCACACATCTAACAAGTAAGCAAGAGGAAAATAGGTTAGATGTCGAATGGTAGAGAACTTTTCTGTACTGTACATTTCATTGGTACTCTACGCTGATGCCTTTGTCTTGTTTTGTTTTCTTC
The DNA here is from genome assembly GCF_008729295.1 of Plectropomus leopardus. Lineage (NCBI taxonomy): Eukaryota > Metazoa > Chordata > Actinopteri > Perciformes > Serranidae > Plectropomus > Plectropomus leopardus. The sequence continues at coordinate 30,357,541 of NC_056472.1, read as the reverse complement.
CCTTCTTCATCTTTTGTTTTTAGCGGCTTTCGTCAACGACTTTATGCTGTTGCCCGACGCAGGAACTACGGAGCATGTGCAGAACGTCTAGACCAGTTCAGGTCCGGTTGAGGTGTAAACATGAAAGCGTAAATCAACCCCCGACCACATTATCTAGGTGTGTTAGTCTGACTTTGAGAAATTTGGTTTCATTTGAACTAACATGTTTACATACACTTTAAAAGAGCATTCAGACGAACACAATCATTCAACTTTTTCTAACATCATGTAAAAGTAGTGACTGTTTTTTAATGTCTTTGGACCAGGTCCAGATCAAAGTTGTTCAACTTCCAATTTATCACTTTGACAGGTCATAGCAGGAAAAGCACAGATGTTATTGACAACATAGACTACTGGTAGTAATATCTCACCTGCATTCCATGCAGGTGAGATATTACTGCCAGGATCGTGGTATTGAGTTTGCTGGCTCACCGGGACACTGGATGGACCTGAGCCATCACTTATGAAATGTGTTTCACCTGTGCTTTTCCTGCCGGGACAAGTCAAATGTCTGCAGTGAAAAAGGTCTATCAGTACGTTTCGGAGAACACTATGTAGTGCCTGTAAAGTCTTCGCCTGGTTTTAATACCGATCATCTGTGCAGGAGTGATTGCGATGCCTCATCATCACAGACCGTCTCTTTATATGCTCCATTAACGTGCAGGTATTACCGATGAGAGACTTTCACTTATGGTGTCCTCAGAATATTAAATGATCCAGAATCTAGCTGTTTTTGTTGCTGTTGTTGTTGTTTTTCTTACCTTTTCCTTAATCTTTATTGATTTGGTGTCAGTTGCCTAGAGTTGGAGGCCGAGTTGGAGGAATCGGCCGTCGAGATTTCGGCCTTCTCTCCAGTGTAATGGAACTAGATTGCATTCGGCTCGTAGTGCTCAAAGCTCCAAAAACAAACATTTGAAAAACTTAACAGCAATGCCTATTTCCAGAAATTATGTCCCCGTTACTAAGACCCAAACCAGAAATCAGCTTGATTTCTTCCAAAAACATGGAGAACAGGCAATAAGCAACTGAAAAACCAAGAGATTGTCATGGAATTAGTAAAAAGTTACAAGAGAATGACCTGGAATTAGCCAAACAAAAAAAATAAAGGTAAATGAACCAAAACAGGAGATCACCTGAAAAAGTGCTAAAATAAAACAAAAAAAATAATAAATAATAATTAATAAATAAATAAGAAAAATAACTGATAACTATAAATATAGTTTTGTGTTGTTTTTCACTCACTTTCAACTTTCACTTTTTTATTTTTAAACTTTTTACTAATTTCTTGCTAATATTTGGATCTTTTCTTGTTGCTCATTGCCTGCTTTCCGCATTATTTGAAAGAAATCAAGCCGACTCGCTCCGGTCTGGAAGGGTTAAGGGCTTATATATTTGGTGAATTTACAATTGCCTTTTTTTGGTTGTGAGGGGGCAATAAAGTTTAGCTCAGGGCCCCAAAAAATGTTGGGCTGCCCCTGTTTGAGAGAGCGAAGGGGCGGAGAATGAGGAGAGAGAGGGACAGAGAGACATGTGGACACACTGAGAGGAAGAGAGGGCGGAGAATAGAGAGAGAGAGAGAGCTTGACTCACACAGGAGAGGAGGAGAGAGAGAGGGAGAGAGGGAGAGGGGGAGAGGGGGAGAGAGGTGCAGCAGGCTGGGCTCAGCAGTCGGTCGGTATGTAGCAGCAGCGGAGCGTTTGCCGGGATTACAACGAGGGAAAAACGCGCTTTGGATAGAAAATAACACCAGCGGGATTAAAAATAAAACCACCCGAGGATGAGACGCACATCGTCCGCCTGAAGGAGACTAATAAACGCGCCGTTTTTCCGCTGATTTATCACCGTTTTGCACGAAAATGGCGAACGAGTCCCCGGCCAAAAGTCTGGTGGATATCGACCTGGCATCCCTGCGGGTGAGTGCGTCTGTCAAAGACGTTTTCAGCGTGCATCTTACATTTTTACACTCCCAAATAAAAACACAAGCATGCAGTTAGCAGTGGTGTTGTTGACACAGCCCTGCGGTGGCGTTTCTTTGTCTAATATCCGCTGGCATGGGGAGGCCAGCAAACCGGGCGCAGCCGGCTCCCGAATCGAGCGAACCAGTACAGTAAATACTACAGAAAATCAATTAAAATATGGTTTTATAATTTGTTTGTTTTATTCTTGTTTTCACTGTGCAGGATCCAGCTGGGATTTTCGAGTTGGTAGAAGTGGTCGGAAATGGCACCTATGGACAAGTCTACAAGGTTGGTGTGCACCTCCATCTGTGTGTGTACGTGTGTGTGAACAAACGGGCGGAAACTGGAGCACAAACATGCATTTATGTATTTTTTCCCTTCTCACGGGCTCGGGAACACGTTTATAATAACATGTCCCCTCCCCTGCTTCACTCGGGACCGGTGCGGTCTGGCCTGGATTATCTCTGTGATGGCCTCTCTGCTTCACATCCATTCATTATTTTTTATTTTAGCGATGCAAACATCACCCCAGCACCTATTTTTGGTCCCAAAGTGGTGCCTCCTCCCTCCTCCTCCTCCTCCTCCCTCCTCTTTCCTCCTCTCATCCACACCCCAGTGAAATATTCCTGCACGCTTTGCATTGCTGTGATCAGACCAGCCCCATCCGTGCATGACAGCCTTCACCACGCTGACCGACTTGTGCGCCATTGGGTGGGCGGTGTTTCATTGCGCATTTGTGCACACCATTGCCCAGCAGGCCTTTTGCTGGAGTGGCTGTGTGCTGCATTAATGGAGATAGGCCCGTGCATCCCATCCCATCACACACACACACACACACACACACAGTGGAAAAGGCATTTGATGGAGACCTGGTGCTCCTGCAGCCCAGATTTCCACCTTCACCGCCCCCATCAGAGATGAGCAGACACCATCCTGCGGTCGCCTGGTAGAAATGAGAGCAGGAGGACTGGGTCAGAGATGCTGCCGGATCTGCTTTGCTTTCTGTTTAATTTGACAGAAATCACGAGCAGCTCTCTCCTGTCAGGAAATGTAGATTTTCTGTTTTTTAAAGGTCCAGTGTGGAGGATTTATTCAGTGTTTTCTTCAGTGTGTAATAGCCTGAAAATAAGAATTGTTGCATTTTTGTTATCTTAAAATGAAAGCGGGTCCTCATCAGCGGAGTCTATCATGTTGCACTGCCATGTTTCCACGGTAGCCCAGAATGGACAAACCAAACACTGGCTCTAGAAATGGCCATCCATGTTTTCGAATCAATTTACAGCCCCACTGCACCAAGAGCGTGAGAAAAAAACTATTTTAAAAAATGTGTTTTTGCTAGTTAAAATCAGCGGGTCAATTTGTTTTGGTGAGAAAGACGCCTCTGAGGATGACTTGGCTCACGGTAAAATACTCTCCTGAACATCTGGACCAGAGACGAGGTGAGCAAACATCGGCAGGTGCTGGGATAGTGGTCCATCTCTGACATGTCAAACAGTGTAGACGAAACACCGATTTATATGATGAAACTACTTTATTCAGTGTTTCTATCAGTTTTAATCACCACGTCCATTTGTTTTGGAGAGAAGAGACCTCTGCAGATAATTCGGCTTCTGCTAAAACCTTTCTGAACGTCTGGATCTTAGCGCACGTTAGCAGTTGCTGGGTGTGCGGTCTGTCTGGTTAAAATCACCTGGAGTGTTTGTTTCGGAGAAAGAGACGTCTCTGTGGATATTTCAGTAAAAACCTCCAGAACTATGAACACTGAAGGAATCCTTATTGGTTTTAGCTGGTTGCAATCTGCAGTCCACACTGCTACGTGCCACTAAATCCCCTTAAATCTCACACACTGGACCTTTAACGTGACGCAAACACAGCTATATGTAATAGTCCCATGTTTTTCTGATGTGTGACTGTTCACACCATCAGATAACTCCACTTGCAGACATTTGCACACAACAAACTGCGAGTCAAAGCTGCGTCCAGCTGTGATGGACTCTCATTTGCCTGTGGCTGTAAAACAGACCCACGTGTTGTTGTTTCTTCCTGCTGTGTTGCATTGCAGAAACAGTGTTAGACACTGAACCTTTTGGAAAAATAATGTGAATTTTTTTGAGGCTTTGCTGAAGGTTTGTGGTTGTGTATCGACACTGAATGTTAAAGGTTTTGAGAATTTAATGGTGGAGTTGGTAATGTGAGAGTTAAAAACAGTTGAATTGGCACTGATTTATGGACATTGTTGTTAGCTGCAGCCTTCATGCTCAATCATGCTAAACTCTGATGACACTGAAGGCTTCACTGGTTACGTTTCAGCATCGAGGGGACAAACATGAAACGGGTTTGGGAGCCATCCCGTAAATGAATTTGCTGCAGTCTGGTGAATGTCTATGCAACAATTTATGGTGTAAATGTCTTAAATTTGTCAAGGAAAAGAAGTTCTCTGCTACCTTCATGTTTTTATGTGCTTTTTGTTTTATTACTTGTTGTGGAAACGCTTCCACCTCTGTTCACTGAATACTGCTGCACAGACTTTCACTGTGGATGTTTTTTGTATATAAAAGTCTGTTTGAGCTGGTTACGTACATGTATAAAAGACAAAACCAATATGGCTCTCACAATATTTGGGGAACCCAAGGTTCGCACAGAATTTGGCAAAAAAGCATTTGAATACGCTGCCCTCCTCTTCTTGGAATAACTTACAGAAGGAGCTGAAATTGTCTGAGCTGATGACTTTCAGGGATTTTAAGTTGATTTTAAAGGATTGAGAAAATAACACTGTTGGTCCGTGCAGTTGCTGCGTGAATTGTCACAGAAGTTGTTTTAGAAAATTGCACATGTATGAAATGAAATGTTTTTGTGTTAATTTTTCGTGCATTAACTGGAAGTTGTTCTTGCTCTTTGGGTGTGACGGTTGTACTTGTGTGCTTGTTGTTTTTTGTTGTAACAGTGTTTATGCTGCCCTCTTGGCCAGCTCGCTCTTGGAAGAGAGATTTCAAATCTCGGTGAGGTGTTCGCCTGGTAAAATATGGGTTTTGATGTGACATGTCACCTGCACCCCCAAAAAAAGTACACCCTTTGTGCTCCTGGACGAGAATACACACCTGGAGATAAGTCAGTATTGTGCAGAGCAGCAGCAAATCTCCATCCTCAGACTTTCTCATCACTTCTGCTGTAGTTTCTGAATCTTAAATAACGGTGTCAAAAGGGTCACATCAGCATCGTAGTATGAAGCTCAGATGTTGTATGACTGCTGTCTGATATGTTGTTCGTGACACGAGAAAGGTAGAAAAGAAAAGTTTGTCCATGTGGACCTTCACAGACGTGGGTAGATGACTTAGAAAGCACATTTTGAGCTTGATTCTACTTCCTGTATGACATAAGCTTGTGTTGCTCTGCAGTTTACAGGCCGAGGTCATTGTAAACATCACACAGAGCAGCTAACATACTGTGCTCCAGGAAATCATGAAGTATATATGAGGAGCCATTTTGGGCCTTGGAAGTGAGTCTGAAAAAGCGCAGCTGATGGGGATGTTACTCACCTGATTTGCTGCAACAAAAACGAGGTTGTAAGATGTTGAATCATCCTCACTCGTCTGTGAGCTCATGCACATCAGAGCCATGAAGTCCTTCTGCCACATGATGATCAGAGTTACTCGGCATAATGAATATTCAGGAGTTTGAGCAAAAATCGAGACACTGACTGTCTCGCTTCAACACAGCCGTCAGAATAAGTATCGGCATTGTACGCTCTGCAAACCAAGGATACGCTGCAACATTTCAGCAACGCTGTGGTAAATGTGTGCTAAGGTTTAGGCACAACACTTGGTTATTGTTAGGAAAGATAATGTTTTGGCTTAAAATACCATTTTTGGGGGCACTATACCGGCAGGAAACACAGTGATCGCTCAGTAAAAAACAAATGTGTTTCATGGTGCTATCTCTGCCAGATGCACACTTATTTCTTTGTAAAAACAACCGCTTGTCACAGCACTGTCTCGGCAGGCACTGCAGCAATGTCCTTGTAAAAAACAATTACTTTTTGTTTCAATATCTCGGCCAGAAACATAGTAATGTCTTGGTAAAAACAACTGCTTTCGTGGCGCTATCCCAGCAGGAAACACATCAATGTCTTGGTAAACAAAAACAACCACTTTTGTTTACACTATCTGGCAGGAAATGTAGCAATATCTTGGTAGAAAACAACCGCTTTTGGTGGCACCGTTTTTTCCAGAAATGCAGCGATGTCTCTGCAGAAAAGAACTACTAATTGAGTCTCTATCTCAGCAGGAAATGCAGTGATTTCTCAGTTAAAAAAAAACGCTTTTTGTGGCACTATAGCGTCTGAAAATGCAAGGATGTTTTGCTAAAAAACACCTGCTATTGGAGGCTAAAAAGCTGCTGGAAAGGCATCTATGACTCGCTAAAAAACCCCAAAACAACATCCACGTTTCTTGCTCTCGGACAGTTGTCGGCAGACGTCTGACCTGTAGGTGTCACGACATCCGGCTTCCTCTTCATCTCCAGAGTCCGCTCACAAACGTCATCGCTTTAGAAACGCTGATACGTTACATATGAAACACAGAAATAAACAAATCTGTGGTTTGCAGAAATAAACAATGCCAATTTTTTCCTCTGGTGACTGTGCCGCTCGCTGGTGTCTCAGGGTGAACACGGACCCCGCAGGCGTGTTTTCCACATGTACAATATGGCGTCAGCGTCCACAGAAGCATCTCAAGGTCTCCTGTATCTCCAGCTCTGCCTCTGAGGATTACACAAGTGACCAGCAGCGTTCAGCGACTCCGCTGCTCAGACGAGTGTCACTTTGAATCAGAGTGTGTGGTCGTGGACAATGAGGCCGGCCCTGAGGCGAGCCTCGGTGAACGCCTGCTCCGCCGTTACCTCACAGATCAAATGTAATTAAGCTCGGTTGTGGTTGTATGGGTGCGGTTGGTCGTACCTTTAGTACACAACAGATACCACATCTTGATTTGCTTTGAGGGTTGTTTTTTGTTTTATTTGGGTTTTTGTGTGTGGCTCGGGGGAGGACGGCGGCTGCTGTAAACGTTTCATTAAAGAAGGGGACAAGTGGTTGTGGAAATGCTCAGATGCACTGGGACACAAATTAACGTTGACATTTTGAGTTTAGTTCCTCAGGATTCGGTGAATCATAACCACGTGTGCCATGCGAGTTTGAGTGAGGATGAAGCTCTTTTTTTGTCCGCGCCGCCTCGCAAACATCTGACCCAAAAACCTGCGTGCGTGTGTTTGTGTCGGCACATGTGCACTTGATCCTCAACACTTGGCGATTGGTTGGGCTTCCCAGGCTGGCGAATAGCTGCAGAGTGTGACGGCTTGTTGCAGCTGTGTGCACCGACAACAGCTGTTGGGATGGAAAATATAATAGAGCGAGGAGGAGGAGGAGGAAAGGGGGGAAGAGAGGTGAGAGACAGAGAGAAAGAGGAAACACAAAAAATAGAGAAGCACTCACCCTTTAATCATCAGAGTGAGTGTTTCTGTGTGGTTATATTGAAACGTCTCAGACATCCAAACTGGCGTTTAGACACTGTTGACTAAACTGTTCGTCTTTGACCGAGTTGAACTCTTAAGAGAAAACATCTGTCGGGATGTTGTCAGTGCCATTTATTTTCCATCTCGTTTTATGATAGCCGTTGCGATCGACCTTAAGCCTGGTTTTTAGGCTGCTTACTTGTTGAATCTACGCCCGACCTTCAGTGTGCTCTCTGCACAGATACAGTATTTAACCCAGCGTGCACCTCCAGAGAAATGTAACTAACGTGTCATGGCAAGAATTCATTGTGAAGGCAAAAAATTAATAAATAAATACATATATACTGTAGATACATACAACTCATGCATTAAAAGTGCCATTTAAAGAACCATGTACAAGAATACAGCATTATACGACTGAAGAACCCCCCAAATTCATCAGTTTACATTTTGTTTTATTCATTTCTGTATTATTAAGCTTATTCTGACATGTTAGAAAAACAGTATTTTCTAGAAAATACACCAGAGGCGAGTTAGGATTAACTGAAATGTATCTCAGCATATACATTTCATTGGTTGAAATTTTCGCCTATAGAAATGTTTACAATGTAAAGAATTGTTTTTGCTTTTATGATGAAGCATAAATTAAATTCAAAATAATCAGACACTTAATTGCAGATATTCTGAACAAAACATCCCGTAACTGATAAAAACAATCCAAACATGAATGTAAAAAAAAATGCCGATATGGCAGAATAAACCAAACTTCATTAACAGCAACCAAGCATACAGAGGTCAGAGGTCACCGTGTTTGTGTTTCCATTAAACAGTGGGAGGTAAAGGAAAATCAGAGCCGAAGGAATTTTTATAACTCTGGGGTAAGACCACACTCAGCATGTGGGCTGGGAATCCCCCTCTCTGAGGAAATGGTTTAACCCTTTTAAGACTCGCCGAGCTTCCCTCCTTCAGACCACAGCTGCGACAGAAACACGCTGCCTTCAGAGTCTTCAGAGTAAAATGTCCAACAGCAGCAAACTACTCAAACTTCTGGGAGTCTTTTGGCTTGAGAGCAGAGTTTGTTGGTGTCGGCAGAGCGAGCGAGTGGATGTTTGTGCGGAAGCGGTGAAACGGAGGAAGTCATCAGTGCAGCGAGATGTTGGTGGCTTCGCTGCGATGGCCAGATTAGAAACCGCAGCCATGTTCCTGTCGTTATGAAATGTGCCCACATGAAATGTCTCAGCAGTTTGGAAAGTGACAACGTGAGACTCTAAATCCTATTGACACAGGGATTTAAAAATACATAAGCACATAATGGTTTTGTTAACCATCTGAAACCTGGAATGACATCAGTTTTCTTGTGCTGTTCAGATGCCGAACACATGCATTTACACTTTAAAACTTGAGTAAAAATGGCTAAAAAGGCAATGAGCAACTTGGCAAGAGACGTCGTACAAACGGCAAGAAATTAGGAATAGGTGAAAAGGATCTAAAATTATTTTTTAATAATAATTACTGGAAGTTAATAATTTTCAGAAATAAGGGTAAATGCACAGAAAACAATATTTATAATTTTTATTATTGATATAATTCTTCTTATTATTTTATCTTTAATTAATTAATTAATTTCACCTTTAAAAAATATTTTTAACCTTTTTTCTTTTATTTGCTTTTCTTTTCTATCTGTTGTTATGTTTGCTCATTTTCAGGTAATTTTGTGGTATCTTTTTTTTTTAACTAGTTTTACACACTTTTTTTGACCATATCTTGTCATGTAGCTTGCTGCCTTACCCTATTTTTTTTTTAAAGAAATCTAAACAATTACACACAAAACCCACATGGCTGTGGTTCAGAAAGGACCATGTTTTGGCTTAAAAAACCCAGTTTTGGGGCACTATCACACCTTGAAAGGCAGCAATGTCTCAGTAAAAAGCAGCTGCTTTTTATGACACTGTCCCCAGTGGAAACACAGTGATGGCAGCTAAAAACAAGCATGTTTGGCGTCTAAAAAGATGCTGGAAAAACAGGACGGCACGGTCTTGCACAGCGAGCTGCAGCTTGGCGGGCGTCTCGCCTGTTGCCACGCCATCCACCATCCTCTCCACCTCCTGATGACAAAGTCAGATCATTTACTGTGTTGCTTTAGAAACATTTATATGATGTGTATTAAATGTAAAAATAAAATGTATCCGTGATTTGCAGAAACATTATCTTCCGGCGACTTGGCAGTGGAAATATCGTGCATTGTTAATGAAAGCTGCGTGTCGGCTGAGATTTTCTCTCTAAAGCAAACGTTAGTCCACTTTGCCTTTTGGATGAGAGCATATGAAAATTTAAATTTCATCTACGCTGCTGTACATTTTAGAAAGATTACATTTTATTTATCAGCGGATTCCACAGGAAGCCGGTGCAGAGACGTAGGTGAAATATTACTTAGATGTACAGATAAATAGATGAAATTCAAAGCAGTTTCACTTCCTCAGCTTCATGTGCTTGTTTTTCTCTCTGCTGCTGATAAAGTGGAGCTGGGTGTGGCGCTCCAGCAGCAGCCTGTCATCAGCAGAGCACCATCGCTGCGTGTCCCTCAGAGGAAATGCACCGCAGATTTTCTCTCACAGCGCGGCCGATCTGTCAGATGTTTCCGTTTTTAAAGTGCCATGATGTGAGCTTTGTGTTAGAAAATTATTATAATTTCAACATTTTATTCTCAGGTCTTTTTTGTTTTGTTTTTGTTTTTTAAAATAATTTTCAGGTAATTTTTTTGTACTTTTTACTAATTTCTTGCAATTTTTGGGTTATTTTTTTTCTAAAATTGCTAATTTTCTTCCCCCTATGATTATTTTTTGGCTTTTCATGCCTTTATTATAGCGCAGTTTTAGGGCGACAGGAAAGTGGGAGAGAGAATGGGGATGACGCGCAGCAAAAGGCCACAAGCCGGAGTCGAACCCGAGCAGCTGCAAAGGACTCAGCCTACATGAGGCGGACGCTGTCCTCAGTGAGCTAGAGGCCGCCCCCCCCCCCACCATGTTTTTGACAGAAACCAGGCATAAGTTCCCAGGTTTCAAAGGGTTAACTGGTTTAATTGAATGCAACAGAGTCAGTGGTTAAAATTCAGTAAATTCAAACTGGTTTGAAAATCTTCAAACCTGCCCAACCCTGTTTGTGGAGGCACCTGCTGTGTGACACCTGGTAGTAAAATTAACGTTTCACAAGTCCTAATATTTCGAGTTAATTACATGTGAAAAGTAAAACTGAAATGCATTTACTTCAGATATCGATCCAAACTTCAGTCATCAGGGATCGAAGCATTAGACGCCTCGTAAATCTCCATTCTTTTGCACTTATTCCAGTTGTGTGGGAGCTATTAATAGGCCGCGCTCCGCTCTGTAAAGTGGAACTACAAAGCTGTCAGAAGGAATCGACTCATGCAAAGCTGGCTCACCGACCTTCCGGCTATTCAAACTGGAATGTTAGTCGTGTCTGCGGTGACCTTTTACAGCACAGGAAGTGAAGTGCAGCCACAACCAACAGCAGCAGCCGGCGCAGTGAAGCTGCGACTCCTCTGGGAACTTTTCTTTACAGTCTAAACTTCTGTTATCTGCCGTGACCTTTCTAATCAGAAGAAGTGGAAGCTCTGACGCCGACACCAGCAACAGGAACTTGACTTTGTCACGGTTTACGATGGAGAAGTCGAGCTGCTTTGTGTTTCCCCACGCGGGCTGCACCCAATCTTTGTTTTCAGCGCTGAGGAACAAATACCGGAGTTTCAAAAGAGCACAAACACCAGCAGCGCCCACAGGGACGTCTTTAAACCGCTATTTGGCAATAAAGTGTTAATAATTCTGCAGCTAAGATTATACACGGATGATACTTTTAAGGCGATCACAAGTGGTATCAAAGAGTAATTATAGATTTTTTTTATTTTGCACGTAGGTGACGTTCTTCGTGCAGCTGTTAATGAGCGTGTTAGCAGTGACCAGCTCTGCCTGCTAGCTACAGTTAAGCTAAAAATACGACCCAGAGCCTCAGACAGTATCTGGGTCACGTTCTTTGATGCTCTCTGTGTGGACTGATGCAGCGGCTCAGCTGATGATGATTCTCACTGGATGCATTCGCACATCAGCAGCTAGACTCGGGTGTTTGGTTTTATATTTGCAGGCTTTTGTTGGCATTTATTGGTGCCCTTTTTTTAAAAACATGATTTCCTTTAGGAAAAGACGCACCTTAAGCGTGGATGTAGACTCAGGCCTAGTCCAAAATGTCGATTGGTGTTTTTGAAAATAGAGTTTTTCCATCTTAGAATCGCTTTTAAAAATTATAAAAAAGCTTTTAGATTTGCCGCCTCCTCCCCTCAGAAGGACTTAAAACTGTCTGAGCTGATCACTTTGGGAGAATTTAAGTTGCTTTTAAAGGTTTAGAAAATAGCACTATAGGTCAGTTTGACTGCTGATGATAACTGAAATTTGATGATTGCACTTTTCGCATTTTAACTGGAGATATTGCTCGCTCTTTATATTGTGTAATAGTTGTATTTGCGTGTCTGTATTTATTTTTGGAACCTTGTTTTAAGCTGCCCTCTTGGCCAGGTCACTCTTGCAAAAGGGATTTTAAGTCTCAGTGAGTCTTTTACCTGCTTAAATAAAGATATATATTAGTTTTGCAAAAACTCAGATTGTATCTGTAGGAGGTTTCGAAACGTCACCCTGAGGGCAGCAGAGAAAATCTGCCTGCAAGAACGTGTCCAGAAGAAGCTGAAATAGTTGTTGCTGTCTGGAGGATTTGTTGATTGCAAAAAGAGGTCAAGCCCCTTTTGTGTCACTCGTGTGATCTGAGAGCAGATTTTGGCAATTCTTTTTAAACCGTTTCTGTTTTTCAGTGCGAGGCTGTGAAACCGGTCGACGAGTGAACAACACAGGAGGCTCTTAATGAAAGACTGATAAAGAGGATTACCGGACTGTCTGAAAAGGAATTCAGGTTATGATGAAGGTGATGGACTGCTTTAACAAAGTCCAAATGAAAAGGCAAACACAACTGAAACGCTGTCAAGAGCGTGCCAAAAATGGGAACAATATGGCACTGCTTTCTATATGAGCGGTACCTGCCGCATTTACTCACCGCGCAGATGTTGCTGCCCCATTTTGGTGGCAGATTGTGTGTTTAGCAAGTGTGACAAAGAAAGAGTGTGTGTGTGACAGTGACACAGGAGCTGCGGTGACTGGTGCACAGTGTGTGAACACTTTAGGCTGTTTGTCAGTGGAGAAATGCAACACCCAAGACAAGGAGGAGATTAGCAGACAGATTGTTTAAGTGTTATTAATCATGAACTCGTGTCATATAGAAGATGAAGTGCAAATGGAAACTCTGAGACACCTTGTCTTAAATGTCACTGTGTCTCAGTGCTGTGGGGGTGTCACCTCGTTCCCCTGCTAACCTGCAGAACACAAGTTCGTATCACACCTCCTTTTCTGCGTGCAGTTTACTATGACGGCACACTTCCTGCAGGATGTGACGACACAGACAGGACAGGCTGTGACAGCTTCACCCTCAGCTTTTGAAACCTGGATCGTTTTCTTAAGCTGCGTTCAGACACCTTTCACAAGCATTTGAACCTCTAAAACCACCGAATCTTTTTCAAAAACATAGGGAAAAAAGGCAATCAACAGCTTGACATGAAATGTCCCTCAAATAGCAAAAAAATGTAATGGTGATGAGAAAAAAAACAAACCTCTGCCAAAAAGAGAGGGAAAATTTTAGAAAATTGTAAAATAACTCGGGATAATTATGTATTTGAAATTAGGTTACAGAAAATATCTTTTTTTTTTTTTTTTAATTTGTTATTTTTATTTTATTTAAGAAGTTTTTTTCAGGTAATTTCCTGTTTTTTTTCTTAAAAAAAAAGTAATTTTAAGGTAATTTTCTTGGAACTTTTTACTAATTTTTTGCTACTTTTTGGCTCATTTCTGGTTGAATTGCTCATTGTTTTCTTTACATGTGTTTGAAAGAATTCAAGCCTTTTGCTCAGGTTTCAAAGGGTTAAACAGGAGTTTAGTAGACAGAAGAAGAGCTCTGTGTTTCCACCCGGCCACTCGGGCCCAGTCCTGATTCCTGAACCTGGATAATGATGGAAAAAGCTGCTCCTCCTCCTCCTCCTCCTCCTCCTCCTCCTCCTCCTCCTGTGCGGCTCCTTAGAGCCGATCCTCAGTGTGGAATGTAAAGGTCAGAGTTCATCCACGACAGGAGGAAGAGGAGAAACGCTGGGATTCAGCAGAGGAAGACAAAAGCTTTGAAATGAATGATAAATCTAAGAAAGGCTAAAAAGAGCAGCAGAGGAAGGTGTGTCGCTCTGGAGCTTCACTCCTCCTCCAGCCTGGTCTGAGGTGGAGGGCTGATGAAGGCACCGCGGCGGCCCGAGACGGCACATGAGGAAGAGGAGGGGTCATCAGGAGCAAAATATACAGAAATAAATTAAATTATTGCTGTTTAGTTTCCCCACTTATATAAATGAGATGAAGAATCTCTTTAGATTTCGGCATATTGGAAAAAGAAAAAATCCAGTGTGGTGCATCCCTACATTTTACTGTATTTCCTGACTTTTGATGGATCAATAAAAACAGATTGATTGATAATGAGAGGAGTTGTTGGTTACAGCTCTAGTATGATGTCAGCCTTTAAAAAAAAATAATATAAAAAAAATCAAAAAGAAGGTAAAGAAACACGCCCTTCCTTTAAAGCTTTATTTTTGACAATATCAAACGGGATTTTAAAAAACAAAAACAGGAGATTTCCATTTTTATGTTGATGATACTCTACATATTCTGTACATACTGTACATATCTTAATTATTTTATTTTATTCTATTCTGTTTTCTTCTATTCTTGCTGCTGTAACAAAACAGGGGATTAATAAAGTTTTTCTATTCTATGATATGGTAGCTTGTTGTGCTGCTCCGCTCTCTGATGGTCTCCTCTTAATGCCTAAAATTTAAATGCAAATCCAGACGGCAGCATCAGCTGTGTGTGTGTCCCACTGACACAACTTTAAAAAATCAGAATTAACTAATTACTCCGTTTCATTGTTTTGGGTCGGTGTGTGCCGGCTCCTGTGAGCGCTGTTATATAACGCAGCTACGGCGTGTGTTGATGTGGCGTTGGGTGGAGCGGCGGATGCAGACAGTGCAAACAGATGGCTTGTTGTTGTAGCGGCGAGGCAGTGATGCTGAAGACACACACACACACACACACACACACACACACACACACACACACACACACACACACACACACACACACAACAGTATTAACTGTATCTCACTGTCTGTTCTGTCAAGTGGAGCTGGAACATTTTCAAAGGAGACACTAAACAAGTGAACTTTTATTTTGTAAACCAACTGTCAGAGCTGGCTATACAGTATTTTTTTTACCAAAGTTTTTTTTTTTTTTTTTTTTGTACAGAGCAACACATATAAAAAACTGTCAAGATCTGAAAGACGGCATGTCATATTTTCATAATGCAATGAAGGACGATGTGACTTTTTAGTCACCCACTGACGATCATGCAATGTCACCTTTTGCAAAACTACAGCTTTTGCCATTAGTTCCCATCCTGCTTTTGGTGCAAAAAATTTAGATTAACTAAAATGATTGATTTTGACACCTTTACACCAAACGATTGAGATACCGGGAGTACGCATTAACTTTTGTAAAACCCTCGTGATTTTATCTTGACATTAGAAATTTTTATGTGACAGTAAAATCACTTTATATATATATATATATATATATATATATATATATATGTGTGTGTGTGTGTGTGTGTGTGTGTGTGTGTGTGTGTGAAAATATATGTAAATAAAACAGGGACAAAGAAAAAAAATGAATGTACATACTAATAAACATTTCAGGAGAGTTCGTAAATCATTCACAGTTCACAAACCATTCAATATTCATACAGTATTCAAGTCAAACTGATTCATTTGATGTGAGCAGGTGGCGTTGGACATATTAAAATCTCTGAATGAAAATGAACTTTTCTTAAGATTAAACCTTTTTTTTCTCCCAATAAGGACTGTCCAAAGCAGTTTTAGTCCGTAAATGTCGCACCAGTGATTTATATTCTTTTTTTTTCCTTCCTCTTCCTCATTTCTTTTTCCTTTTCCTCATCTGCCCCCTCTTGTTCCTCTAATCTTAATTCTGCACAAACATAACTGAAAAGACCAAATTGTAAACGTTTTCGTTTTTACTCAGTTTGGACTCCAGTGAGTAAAGGGACAGTTCACCCTAAAATCAAAAATATTATGTACCTGTAGATGCACACGGTTAGTGGTAGTAGTTTGGTCGAAAGAAAATACTTCTTATGTGGAACAGCTGAAAACAAAGTATTTGGATTTTCTCGAGTAACTGGGTTGTGATTTCTGGAAAGAGACGTTGCTGTTGAGTTTTCTAATGTATTTTTTGGCATTTTGAGCCCCACGAGCCGAGTTCCATCTAGTTCCATTATAATGGAGAGAAGGCAGACACCTCTGCGGCTGATATCTCCAACAATCTGCAACTCACAACAAAACAATCAAGACTGATTAACAGCGGTACAAGTAAGAGGGAAAATCTGTGTTTGTGATTCTGGGGTGAACGGTCCCTTTAACGCTATCAGACTTTTACGTTTGAGTCCCACTCTTATTTAAAATACCCAGTTGATTTTCTTCTTCTCCTCTTGGCCCTCGGTGTGTTCTGTGGAGAGACACTGTGGTCCACATTGTACATCTTTATTTGGGAGAGTGTCTAAATGCTAAATGGCTGAAATGTAATTTGGTGCTGAAGTTTGGGCTTGTGTCTCTGTGTGAAGACACTGTTGTTTTGCTCCAAAAGCAGACGATTTGTAGTTTATCAGGCTGATTATGTCGCAGACAGACGTCCCTTTTGTGTCCTCGGCTGCCGTCATGCTGACCAGCAGACATGCTGATAGACACATTACTGTTAACCAGTGGAGGAGTGTAACTAAGTAAATTTACTACCATACATGAGTGCAAATTTGAGGTACTTGTATTTTACTTGAGTATTTCCTTTTTATGTCACTTTATACTCTTACTTCAGTACATTTCAGAGGGGAATATTGCACTTTTTACTTCAGTACATTTATATTTATATTATATATATATATTTATATATATATATATATATATATTATATTATATTATATTTATATTATATATTTATATTGGTGTGTGTATTTATTTATTTAATTTTTAAACTTTTTTATATATATTTTTTAGTTTTATTTTTTCTGATTTTCCTTTTCTTTCTTTTTTTTTTTTTTTTATAATTTTAATTTATTTGGGTGTTGTCTTTCCTCTAATTTCCTTAACAGTTTAGTGTTTTTATTTTTTTTTATTTATTTAAATTTCTGCTTTGGTACTCTCACTTTTAAAACTTTAAGTACTTTTCCTAACTTCCTGTAACTGGTGACAGAGTATTTTTTACAGTGTAGCGTAGTACTTTTACTAAAGTAAAGGATCTGAATGCTTCTTGCACCACTGCCGTTCACTGCAGCTTCACATAGAAGCACTGTTAAGTGTTGGGAAGAAAAGTTTCTAAGATTAATAATTGCTTTACCAAGATTTTCCCTTTAGTTTCTTAATTTTTCCCTGAGGTTGAATCAATCATGCTAATGACCGCTGACGAGCCACAAAGTCTAAATACTAATCTGACCAAAAGGCCAGATGGAGAAGCAGTTTCAGTCATTTTCAGGTAAATGGAGCCAGCAAAAAACAAACAAAAAATACCACCAGAGCCATCTGATGTAAAAAAAAAAAATTACTTTTTTTTTTTAAATTTGAGGATATGTTTTGTTCATGTTGTGTCGGTAGTTTTCCTGTGTGTTCGGGTCATCATCGCCCAGCACAGAGCACGTCAATGCATCTATTTTCTCAGACTATATTGAAAAACAACGCTGTCATTTCAGAGGATTAATGAATGAGACGAGTCCGCAGCCATGACAGTGTCACTTTTGTCCCGCGCTTTGAGCTAAATGCTAATGAATGCTCGCAGTGCCTCCAATCAGAGCCGGAGCCTAAAAATACCTGCAGACTCGGCTGTCACGAAATGCAAATTTATGAGCTTTTCTCAGCTTTTCCACTGAAGACAAAAGTGTTTTTTCTGATTGAACAGTGATATCATAATATGTGAAAATTGTAGAAATAGAGAAGTTCAGCTGAAGCGACGCTGTGACAAATAATTTTCGGATAATTTTCAGAGCATTTGTCTTCACGAGCGAGTGAATCAGATTTCCCCTCTTCCTTGGATTCGATGATCATGAGTCATGAGTACACACATGCGCTCACACAGTCATATTTCCAAGGTCAGAGGCATCAGTCATGCGTGTCCGGCGTCTGTCGATGGCTTTCATGCCTCACTCTCGCTCTCTGTCTTTCCTGCCAGGACTCCGCCCTTATTGATTTTCTGCAGCAGTAGCTAGCATCTTGTACAACGGGCCCTTCATTCTGTTATCTGTGACCTGCTCCTGCCTGATAAACCCTCTGAAAGCCTCTCTGTTAGGAGCCAAAATGGGCGCCACCTGGACGCTGCGTGCTCCGGGTTGAGAATGAAGGCCTTCAGTCGGTGACGTGTGCACGTTCGGTCCTGTGATGCTGTGTAAATCAACCTTGTTTGGTCCGGTGGATTATTTAATGTTAGTTTGTGCGTACATTAGTTACATCATGAGTCGGTTTAGTTGTTTGAATGCAGAGATACTGATTTCAGTCGTGTTGTCCGGCCATTGAGTGTTTCCTCCGGCTTTGATTTATCTGAACAGCGACGGTATGTTACAGTTTCGGCCAGCAGACTGTGACGTGTGTTATTTTGCACACAGATAATCTGCAGAATCACTGGGTCTCATTCATGCAGCGTGAGCACAATGAATTTGTGTGTAATGTGTTCACAGAGAGAAATTTACATGTACTAATATCAGAGCCAGTATTTGGCATTTTGCTGATAATCTGTATTAGTGTTATATTTCAGTGATATCAGACAAAATTAATTCATGAAAAAGTCTGTGTACTACACTCAACCAGCAGCAGGGAGGACAGTCTGCAGTACACGCAAAGACAGTGTCAACATGGGAGGAAGTTTTACTTTGTAAAACCTCATTCTTTTTTTTTTTTTTAATTTGTACTTGACTTTATTCAAATGTTGCCGGGAACTTGCTGTGTGTGATTTTGAAAGTTTTCAGTTAAGCATTTGCTAAAGGCATTTATGTTTTGTGGTGAAGTTTGTTGTATTCCAGTATTTTCATTTTTATTTGAAATGCACATCGGTTTCAAATAAAAGTTATCGGTCTCATTAAGTAATAATAATCTGTGTCAGTATCGTCGAACCCTACTTTTTAGCTCCAAACTTTCTGAAGGTAGCGTACGATTGACTGGCATTCATAAACGTACACAGGCGCATACGATCGAATCTGAGTTTCCCGCCGCGTTTGTTGATTTCCTGTGCAGATGTACTCACAGATTTAGCAACATTTCATGAATGAGACCCTCCGTTTATGGCCAGACTGTTAAGTTTGTTGAAAATAGTTTGTTGAGTCGAACACAGTACGATAAAGGAGATCAGTGAGGTCTAAATTGGGTCTAAATAATGATTTTCAGATTGTAGTTTTGTTTTTGACGTATGTTTTTCAGGCTTGAGACAGGGCTCGGCTCTGCCTAAATGCTGGACTAGTCTGACAGAAAAAAAATTACTGACCCGCCACATAAAGGCTCAACCAGCATCCCCACTGTTGCCTTTTTTAACCCCCTCCCCCCCGAACGCACACACACGCGCCAGCTAACTCCCAGCGTCTGGTCGAGGCTCTTAATGACAGTTGTTGGCCTGTCTGAGCTTCTTTGGTTTAAACGGGTGGACATGGCAGACATGGTGTGAGCGTGTGTGTGTGTGTGTGTGTGTGTGTGAGGGGGAGTTACTGTATGGGTGGCCATCTGGAGAGGGAAGAAACAAAGCTGCTATTGGGTGGGGGGGCTGTTTGTCCTGAGTACAAGCTTAGGAGAAGAAGGAGAGCAGATTGTTGAAGTGAGGGAGAAGTTTGAGTTTAAAGCTACAAAATTAACCTTTTCTTCTATTCAGAGATGAAGTGTGTGTGTGTGTGTGTGTGTGTGTGTGTGTGTGTGTGTGTGATCAGCCCAGTTGCCAGCAGAAAAATACTGGCATTTCTTGTTTTAATTTATATTTTTTTGCACATCATGAATATGTTACTTGTCGTACTTGTCATGTTGTTTCTAAAGTGACGTTTTCATTAAGAGGTGTAGAGGAAGGTGAATGGTGAGACACGTACCAAGCTGCAGACAACGATCTGACACTTGTTGCTGTTTTTCCAGTGACTTTTGGATTTTTTAATATTTCTTATAACTCAGCTGTTTACTCTTTATTAAGGCCCAAAGAGTGACGGGCTGTTTGCGAGGTTTTGCTACAATCTATAAAGCCTCAGTCCCCACTGCACAACAAAACTGCTTACATTTGGCTGTTAATGTAATGGGGAAGGTAACAATCACAACCGCATCAAATGACTGCAGTAATCACGGGTTTTTATCACCTCTGGCTCTGATTTGCATTTATGGAAACACAACACCTGGGTTAATGCACCAATAATCACCTAAGCAGCACTCGAAAATCGATCCAAATGAGTCTGCAGCGAGTGATAATGAGAGAATGAAAAATAAGAGATAGATAAAGAGAAGTAACCACTGTTAAGTTTTCACAGACCTCTGTCCATGCTGCTGTTTACTGTCTACCTGTTCTCCAGACTCATCTACTGCAGAGCCGTGTACACAGCTCTGGTGCACTGGCAGTGGGAGAGCAGTCAATAGCCTGTTTTTAGGGGTTTTATCTGTGTTTAAAAAAACAAGTAAACGTGCTCATTTTTGTGGGAAAGGAATATCGGTCAGATCCGCCCCTTACACTCCCACAACTCCAACCTCTTGTCCCAATATGGACACTTTTTGGTGACGGCCAAAATGCCAAACTCAATACTTCACAGCGGCAGTCCACAAACCAGCTTGTTTTAAGGTCCTCACTGAACTGTTCCTGTGAGAAAAACAACAATCATATAGCTTTCTTCACAAAAACAAATGAAATGCTGAGGTTTAAGCTTACTGTGTTTTATTTTTTAAGTTTTCTTACACCCTTTAAAATCAAGGAGGCCTCATGATCAAGAAATGCTCATCACCAAATTTGTATCAGCTGAGGTCAGCCACAGAAGTTACTTTTTCTTTTAAAAAACATTTCTAGAACTCAAAACCTGAACTTTCTATTCTTAATTTCTCTGCTCACTACCCTACCTTTTATATATTGTGTAAATCTTTGTCCTTCTCTATCCCACATGCACACACACACACACACACACACACACACACTTGTTGCCGTAGTGATAATAAACCCTGTTTTTCTTTCTCGGAGCTCTGTGGCTTCTCTCAGCCGTGCACACAGCGAGGCAGCTGGCAGGGACGACTGACAGCCTCATTAGCTTTTGTTTTCATCTGCTTCAAAACACTGTGAGTCGGTCACCTGACCGTGAACCCTGGCGCGCCATTGGGCCGCTGTGACGAGCCTGAGCCAGCTGACCGGGTTCCAGGCCTCTGATTGGGCCCAGAGTTTGTCAGAGCACTTCCTCCTGTAGCCGGGCAGACTGTGCAAACTCCCAGGAGTGCTGAAGGGTTTGAAAACACATATAGGCTGCAGTCAAGAGAGAGACAGTTACAAGTAGAAGTAGCATTGTGCACACGAGTCCTCTGCAACCATGAAATGACCGAGTGAAAGCATTTTACATGATTCCTGTGAGGAGCTACAAACAGCAGCTGTTTGTTCCTTTGATTCATCTCGATGACGCTGCTTCACTTGGTGTTGACTAGCTGGATTTTAATAAGCCGGGGACGTGTTCTGACACAAAGTCCCTCAGCTAAAGTGAAAATCTAAAAATAATATGAAGTGAAGATACGAGGTTTTCCTCTCAGATTTGGGAAAAGCTCCCGGATGCAGGCGATGCTGCTGTCGTGACTCTGCTGTGTTTCCAGGTAGAGACAGAGAATCAGACACACCTCTGAAGTGGCTCATGCAGGGAGGGAGAAGCTGCTGGAGCAGAGTTTGAGTCCTTAAGAGAACAGTTTGCTGTTTTTGGAAATGTCCTTGTTTGGCCAAATCCCAATCAACGCAGAAGATCACTGTCACTTTAATGTCTGTGTATCCAGTTCAAAGGGACTAATCATTAATTAGACTTATGTGTGATTATGTGAATGTTATTAAATAAGTATCACTTTTGATGCTTCACTGAACTTTTACGACCACTTATTTTAGCATAAACTGAGGTACATATGTGATGGTATTAAGGTAGAGCAGATGTGATGACGTATACAGCGTATTTTGTGATGAATCTAATGTTCTAATGTTTTTGGTCCTGTACAGCGCAATGCATTCTGGTAATTGGAGGTTTTCTACCTCTTGAGCAAAAGCAACCTTTTCCCCTGTTTTCTCTGCACTGATTTCAAAAGTATGTGTGTTTTTCCACAGCAGAGATGGCCTAGTTTTATATCAGGACGCTCTTTAAATTGGTGGAATATTTCTTTGAGAGTACTGGTTATGGTACTGGTATTGTAATATTTTAAATGATACTCAGCCCAGCCCTACTTTGTTGTATGCTGTTTTCATATCACTCTTACCTCATCTGCTTTCATCTCTTCCTGAAAAAATAAAAAACATGACCCAAAATACCAAAAGAAAGAAAGCACCCACTAAACATCCCATTATCTGTACGTTCACCTCTGTCCCTGTCTCTCTCGGTTATCTCTGGACATGTATCTCATCCCTCCATGTTGTTGCACACACACACGCGCTCTCCTCTGCGTCTGCGATCGCAGCAGTCTGTGACGGAGCCTGTTTGTTGTTGTGGGCGTTTGGCTGTTCTGATGCTTCCTGCTCTGCTTCCAGCATGTTGTCAGCAGCTGGTATACGGGTCACTGTAGGGTCAGATCTGGCACTGATGCCCGCCCACTGCTGTTTTTACCACCACCATCCTCTGTTCACCAGGTTGCCATGGAGACGGGTTTGTAAAGTGTTTGGCAGTCTGATACTCGGCTTTAAAAAAGGAGAGAGTCTGGGAACGTGAGCTGCAGTGTAGGGTGGACACCTCCTGTGCGGCCGGTTGATCAGTATGATGTTGTACAGCCAAATTCTCATTGGTCAGACAGTCGGGTTTCATTTACTGATTTGTGCAAAATTTAAGCAATATTTTCAAAGTTTTGATGAAACACAATTGTGAGATGACTGCGTTTCCACTGAGTGATGTTATGCGACTTCTCCTCTGGCGATAACATTTCAAGAAGCATGGTGATGGATGTTCAAAACATGGCGCCAGGCGTCATTATTTCCAATCAAAGGCCACGCACGCGTGTTATGTGAGCGATAATGGAAAGGTGAGCCCCTTAAACGTGGGAGCGGCCACGTATGAGGGATTTCTGGGAGGTGATAGTCCACGATTTCACAGAGGAATCGTGGATTCAAAACTTCAGATGATCCGCTTGACTTTTGAAGCCTTATGTGCTGCAATAACTGCTCTTGTAGCTCCTGCTGCATCATGAGGGAGCCAGTTCCTACCAACAAAAGCCACAAAAGTGTTTGTGTTTTTGAAATATGGCTTTTTCGAATAACCTGAAATACCACCTAAAAACTTTTTGTGATAACATTTTTCAAACATTTTTATAACTTCTCTTCATGAAAAACTCAATTGTATGATAACGCCCACGCATCCTGAGCTGCAGGCATGGGAATGAATTTCAGCTTTCCCCCTGATGGTCTGAAAAAATCCCTAAATTTTGAACCATCACTAATATAATTTGTATGCCTTTGTAATTGCTGAGTTTGCTTTAAAAATAACCTTGATTATAGGTACAAAAAAGAAAAAAAAGGCAAGGGCTCCACCAGGCTTTGGATGTTCAGTGATCCATAGAAAGAGTCGGCTTCAGCCACTTGATCCATATCTAACTCTTTTCTGTCTCCTTAAACCTCACCGACACACAGCACAGCCTCAGAGCAAGCCTGGGCATGTCTGTGGATAACGCTGACTACCTGTACGTTTACGAGAGCTACTTTAAGTGCAACATCACACCACAGGAGCTGCGAAATCTTTACATTTTTGACAGTAAAATGTGTCCCAACACACCATTATAAATGAAGCACTTGGAGCTACGTGAACGTGATTGTTTGGTACAGACCTGAGTGAAAATTGCACTGTCATCTTAATATTATTTGTGTGAAAATGAAATGCAAAATGACTATTTTCACTAAAATCGTGATGCATATTGCAATATAGCTTTTTTGCATATTGTGCAGCCCTGTACGTCATGCACGTGATTTTGCAGTGGCGGCTGTAAGACATGCAGTATAAAGCTTATTTGAGCTTTAGAGAGAGAAAGAGACGGAGGGACGGAGAGTAAAATGCAGAGAAATGTGACCCTGCAGGGGAATATCAGCTCTTTAGCTGGAGGTGTGTGTTTGTGTGTGTTCTGCTTTATTTTGCTCGGTGCCCTTTGGAAATAACTTTGACCCTGTGAGATCTGTGTTGATGGATTGCCCATTTGCTGCAGTTCTGTCCATTTGAGTCTTTGGTTTCAAGTTGAGATATACTTTTACCTTCTGCTGCTCTGCAGACTGCTCTAAAACGTTTGTCTCCATTTTTTACATCACACGGAGACGATTTCTGAAATATACATAAGTGAGCTCGGTTCATGGAGGTGTGCCAGTGACCATATTTTTCTTTTTTTTAAACATTTATTTTAGGATTTTCAGCATAGAACAAATGCTTAGTATGTCACTTAAACATCTCAACCATGAAATCTTGGAAAAAATAAAAATAAAGTATACATACACTGTTTGTTACAATCCACTACCCATGGGATGCTCTCGTACAGGGATCCAAATTTTCAGAAATATTTGAGCTTTATTTTTATTGGAGAATCTTAACCTTTCTAAATATAACCGTATTATCAGAACTGGCATGACTGCTGTATTTGGCTGCTTTAGCCTGTTAAACATGAAAGTGCTTATAGACACTCAAAGTTTTGTGATATATATTATATCATGAAAAATGATTAGAATATTATGAAAATTCACCTAGATTTTATTAAAAATAATTACATTTATGTAGATGTTTTGCAACAGTTTTAGTGTACACTTTATAATAATAATAGTTATTTGTCAAAATATGAAACTTTCCACTTTTTGAAGGACACTAAACCTCCATTTAAGCAGCTGCTGATGTCCAGTGTGTTCTCTCATATTGATCTATTGGATCAGGATTTTAATTTTGGTTTTATAGCATGACAAATTTTAATTATTACCACTGCAGGTCATCCGCTTACTCTGCTTATAAACTTTTGACTCTTTTCCGAAACACTTTTTGACAGCAGTTTCCTTTGCCGTTTGCAGTGAAAACGTTGCTTCCTCTCCGTCATGCGTTTGTCTGTCCTCGGAGGGGACAGTCACACTGATGAAAGGTGCTGCTGGGTGTGGAGGGCTCCGCTGTGCGTGTGTGCACTCTGCCCTACATACTGTAACTTGTCCTGCTTGTGAGCGGCTGCTGCACAGAGCTCAGGGCTCCTTCACACTCTGAGAAAGTCATAAAAAGTCACATAAACACTCACAAAAACAACACAGATCATCTGAGAGCTTTTTTCATGCAAGGTGGAATCTGACGTGTTAACGTAGAGCTTTTTTACAACTTGACAACATAAACTTTGTGAACGGGTCCAAGTCTGTTTCCTGTTGGGATGTTTGTTGATGCAGTCGCTGACAAGGAGACTAAAAGAGAAGGAAATGTTATGACGTCGGTGACAGAGTTCGAATTTTGCTTTGGGGCCAGAGTTTGGCGCCATATTGAAGATAAAGGGACAGTCATGGCAAATAACGCTGTTCTTTAGTTTGGCTTTATATGCGGATATGAGGGTGAGCGGACATTCGGAGACACCGGCGGAGACACCGGCGGAGACATCAGCAGAGACACTGGCGGAGACATTGGCGGAGAATGAGAGTGAGCAGACATGGCTTAAATGTGTTATATCTACATTTTATGCACTACATTTCATATTTCAATCGAGGAAAATTTATATTGCGATTGATATCGTTATCGTTTTATCGTCTCAAAGGGATGAAAACAAATATTGTATAGTTGATCAAAATTTCAAGACTAAGCTGCGACGCAAAATTGATCGAAATGTACAAACGACCAAAAGTTTGTATTTCCCAAGTGAAATCGACTTAATTAGTGAAGTGCTGCTGTGGAGATTAGAGTCATTTTCAGATGTTCTGATGTTGTTTCACAGCAAAAAAAAATCCTTTCTATTCATTTTTTGACCTATGCATCAGAGGTTATGCAAAATATCCAGAAAGAATGCTTTTGATGATGTGAGTCTTGATCATCCGTCATTTCAGTGGATTATGGGGCGAAAAAATGCAGGTTTGTGTTATTTTATCTCAAAATGAGCTTTTTAGGATTGAGGCTGATTTTACAGTGTAAAACCCTCTGAGACAAACTTGTTTCTTGGCACCATAAACAAACTTGACTTGACTTGACTTGTTGGTGTGTGTTTGTGTGTTTGTGTGTGTGTGTGTGTGTGTGTGTGTGTGTGTGTTTATGGTACCATAATACGTGTGTGCATATTTACAAGCAGTGAAAGCATCTGTGGAAGTCTGGCACTTTGTCAACAGTATAAACCGCAAAAATGAAAGACCTGGATTAACGGAAGATCTGCCTAGTCATAAAACACACACACACACACACACACACACACACACACACACACACTCTCTAAATCTCTCAATCAAACCAAAGGGCTTCTTGTTTATCTCTTATCATCATTTCATCGCTCTGTGGTGAAATCACTCTGTAATTGCTGTCTCTTTCTCTGACTATCTCTTGTGCTCTCTAACCGTCGTTATACTTCCTCCTCCTCCTCCTCCTCCTCCTCCTCCTCCTCCACCACCATGTGATTAAAACAAGCCCCTCAGTGTCCACCCTCCTCCCCTGTTGTTAGATCCCATGGTAACTTGTGAGGCATGCTGGGAGCGGTTATTTTTGGCCGCTCAGCTGATGAGCTCTGCAGCCTCGGACAGGAAAAGGTTAACGCTTTCAGTGGAGGTGCTAATGGCAAAGTGATGCTGTCCTGTTTTCTCTCTGTCTCTTTTGGGTCAATAGGTTTTTAACAGTGTGTGTGTGTCCTGTGTTGTGTGGTGGTAAACGTGCAGTCTGATCCAGGCTGATGGTTCTCTGTAACGCTCGGATGACACTTTTCATGTCCCTGTAACTGCGATGGCACGTTTGAATTTTGAGGAACTGCATCCAGCTCCTTTCACTAAAAACTGCAGCTTCTTGTGTTTTGGGGTCATTTACCAGTGGTTGTTATTGTCCTCGTAAAATAGTTGATGAACTGGTTAGCTGCTTTCAAGCAAGTTGTTTGTCTTTGTCTTATTGAGCAGTTTATTTAATATTTTTTTGTACTGTAGGTTGGATAAAACAACAAATTCCACCTTTCTGTGACCTTTTTAGGGACTATATGATTGCTTAATAATTCACATTTGACTTGTGGTTAGGTTTAGGGACAAAAACTACTTGGGAATGGTTGGGAAAAGAACATGTTTTGGCTTAAAATGCCTGGGTTTGCTGTCACTATCCTGGCTGGAAACACAGTGATGTCTCTGTAAAAAACAACTGTTTTTTGTCTCAGTATCCTTACAGAAAAAGCAAAAGTGTCTCAGCTTTTCATGGCATTTTTCTGCTGGAAATGCAGTGATTGTTTGATTAAAAAAAAACAAAACAAAAACTGCTTTTAGTGCCACTGTCCTGGCAGGAAACACAGCAATCTCATATATAAACAACTGCTGTTTGTGGCACTATCCTGACAGAAAATGCAGTAATTTCTCTGCTGAAGAACTTGCTTTTTGTGGCACTTTTAGTGGCGGGAAAAACAGTGATCTCTTGTAAGAAAACAACTGCTTTTCATGTCACTTTGCTAGAAAAACACCTATGTTCAGTTGGCTAAAAAGCTGTTTGTAATGCAGACATGACTCCAGAAAAAAACTTGAGCGGTGGTCAGCAGTTTGGCAGGCGTGTCGTCTCGGTGTCATGCCATCCATCACTCCTGATGACAAAACCAGCTCATATACTGCGTCACTTATTCTTCGTATTAAACGTACAAATGAAGTGTATTCCTCCTGGTTTGTAGAAACGTACAGTGCCAACGCTTTCTTCTTGTTAGTGAGCTGATTGTTCTCATCTGGATGTTTGAACTGAGCTAAAGAGATTTCAGTAGTTCAACAATAAAAGGTCTTTGAATGAAACTTATTTTTTAGCAGGCCAAACATACCTGAAAAATCTGAGAGGGACTGCAGATGTTGGTCTTTGCAGAGCTATGACTCTAGATAATCTCAGTTGCTTCTAAACAACATTTTTGTGTTCGTCCTTAATGACTGCTGACTCAGCCAGTTTGAGGTTCACCGTCTGGATGAAGGGCCCCTCTCTCTGTTGTCGGACATGATGTCTGTCACGCCACGCAGGAGCACAGAGAGCAAAAAGGTGACATCATTCCCGAGTTAAAAATGAAGCAGAGGCAGATGTAGGCAGGGTGATGCAAGCGTGGTGCAAACCCACCTGAGCGGAAACCTGAGGAGACTTCACAGTCGCTCAGACGGTTCAGCGTCTCTCTCTGTCCGTCCTGCTGTAATCCCGACTCTGCTCTCGCTGGCTAAATAAATCATACCAGTCCTTCCAGTGTTGAAGCGTGTGTGTTGTCAGATGAGACGAGCCGTGCTGCGGGGATTATCAGTCACAGCAGAATGGAGGATTTCACAGTGTTTCTTCTCCTGTGTTCGCGTTCACACTGCAGCTCCTAAATCTCGTGTTTGATTCTTCTTTACACACGAGCGACGTTGGATTTTATGTACAAACAGAAAAAGACTTTCTGTTTTCAGTCAGTTTGAGGCTTCATTGTGTTGCATTGTGCTCATTTACTTCATACTGAAAGGTGTTTATATTTTTTTGTCCAACTTTTTCTGCAGTCTTTATATGAATATATAGACTTTAACTCAAAGATCTTGATTCGTCTTAATAGATCAAGTAATAACTAAAGGATGCACTGATTTTTTTGGCACAAAATACCTGTTGACCGCCATCGACCTATCTACTGTCGGCAGCGGCTGATGTTTTTCTGTTGTGTTACATCATTTTCGCAGGCAAAGTAGAACTCGAGACCAACGTCATCCACTGCCTACATTGATTACTTTGCTCGTTGTAATGTAAGTTCTTGGACTCTTTTCATAGATGTGAAGTTTGTGACACATTCGACCACATACAGTGGAAATAAAAAACGCTTCCTGTTTTGAGGCGAAACATGGAAATTTAACGCCCTGCCAGGCCAGACAGTTCGATGATAACTCAAGCTTTCAATAGGTTTTCATCTCAGAGGTCTTTAGATGGTAAAGACAGATTTGACGGCGATCAGGGTAAATTTGGAGGAGTTTGTCAAAGTATGACCTTTGAAAATCGAGTTAAAAATGTCCAAAAATTGCACAATACATTTAAAATTGCTGACCTCATTTTTGGCTCTTAGAGACTTTTATGTACTTTTTGGGATGTTACATGAGCTTCCAAATTTTTGTACATCTAGGTCAAATGTACTGTGGGGGGCACTCTGTTGAAAACTTGTAGAGACTGAAATCTGAAAAGAATCAGGGGTCAAGATCCATGA
This sequence comes from Plectropomus leopardus, assembly GCF_008729295.1. Taxonomy (NCBI): domain Eukaryota; kingdom Metazoa; phylum Chordata; class Actinopteri; order Perciformes; family Serranidae; genus Plectropomus; species Plectropomus leopardus. Next base: position 30,328,270 of record NC_056472.1, on the reverse strand, counting down.
AATAACATTTTCACCAGATCTGTCTCCAAAGTTTCATGAGTTTTCAAGCACCTTCTTCTTTCAAATGCATCGCATTTTTGAAGGGCTGAAGAATATCTTGCAATTCAGTATGGTCCTCGCACTGTTTGAGGCTCTAAATAAGCAACAACATAAAAAAAGTATCAGCGATCGCTCAAATGTTTTTTTTAGACATCTGTTTCAGCCCAGAATTTCACAATCCCTTGAAAGTATTTAATTAGTTGCAGACAACCCTGTCATATCCCTCTTCGTGTTTTGCATCACAATTAACTTTGATGCGGATGTTCTTTTATGTCACTTTGCACGGGATCACTCCAGCTTTTACTGTCCGTTTTACAAGTTCTCTGATGTCTTGACCAGACTGGCCTCCTCATAAGTCTCTGCAGTCACCCATCCCAATAACGCTGCTCTGTAACTAATGTGTCTGGAGGACAGATGGATGTGACTTCCTGCGGCTGCTGATTGCTCACAGGTCTTTTTCCGGCGTCTGAGAGAACGATATAACCAAAGACAAATCACAGATGTGACCGTCAGCGCTGTCGGAGTGGAGCTTCACGACCTCGTATTTGTCTCATCCCTGTTTATCTGCCTGCGCTGCCCTTTCATTCTCTCCCTCGCTGTAGGTTAAATCTCTGTCTATTTTTAGCGCGCAGCAGCAGAGCCGAATTGTGGGTCAGTATGTTGAGAGGGAGGAGGGGCCGCTGCCGCTGCTGCGTGGCGCATCATAACTTGCATGACTTCATGTCTCGAAGGAGGAAAATTGACCATGAGTATCGCAAGAAGAGGAGTGTTTTTGAAGAACTTGTTGCTCATATATTGAAAAGACTAAACCTGTGAGAGCGCCTGAAGAACTATGAAGGTGTTTCTCGTGCTGTATAATCACAGACTGTTGACATACACACACACACACACACACACACAAACACACAGACACACCGCCTACTGTTTCTGTCAGGCAGCCTGTTGCGGTGTGTTGATGTAAGGCAGGGTGGAGCTGAATCCAGGTCAGCAGGCGATTCACTATTATTAGTGCAACCACCAGCCTCTTATTAATCACCTGAAAACAAAGGCTGCACAGAATCGATTCGACTAAAAACACATTTTTGCAATATTTGGATTATATTTTAGTGTTTCAGGAACCTTTTTCCTACATTTTTAAATAGTTTTTAATAGGGTTGGGATTTGTCAGGCAGCAGATTCTGCAGTGTTCATTTCAGGACAGTGATAATTCAGTTTATTGAAATTTGGGATAAGCAGAAGACAAATTGACATAAAAAGCTCTATTATACTTTCAAGTGCATGTGACATTTTTGTTATGCTGTAGCTTTTATTAACACTGTTAACCCGGCAACCCGATAATGGCAGTGTCGACAGCTGGAATCAGGTTAGTTTATTTTGTCTGATTTTGAGGCGACATTCAACCTGAGTTTAGCCGAGTCTGGCAAACAGACGTGGACCGACTTATTTCTTTTGGCATGCAGAGTCTGGGCTGATGCCGGGCCAGGTCATTTTCGATAACGGCCCAGTGACGGCAGTGTCAACAGCTGGAATCGGGTCCGTTTATTTGGCTCAAGTCTGGGGCGTCATTCATCCCGTATCTCAGCAGACGCCGCCCGGCGTTCTGAGTTCACGTGGATGCTGGGCCGGGTTGTTTTGGCTGGTGCCTTGTAGTTCAGAAAACTGAATGAAGAGTAGCAAAATATCTGGCGGTTCACCGATTAACCCTTTGAAAACTGGATCAACATCAGTTTTCTTGTGCTTCGTTCAGACACCTTTTGCAAACTGTTTGACCGCTGAAACTGAGCAAATTGTTGGGGAAAAAAGGCTATGACCAACTCAGCAAGAAACGTCCCACCAATTGCAAAAAACTTTACATAAAAATGAGTTTTCAAAAAGAGGGAAAGATTCTTAAAAAAAAAAAAATTTTCTAAATAAAAAAAAACTATATTTAATAATATAATTTTTTTATATTTGAATTTTTGTTACAGGAAAAAAATTATAAAATATATAAAATTGTATTTTGAGCACTTTCGCTAGATCATTTTCTTGTTTTTTTTTCTGTTAACATATTTTCAGGTAAATTTCTTTTTTGTTGTTGCTCGTTTTTGTTTTTTTTTTAAACAAATTTTTAGGCCATGTCTTGTAGGTTGCTTGTTGCCTTCCCCCTTATGTTTTTAAGGAAATATACTTTTGATATTTTAAGCTCAGAGTAGCAGAGCAAATATTCTTACTCTGTTAAGCATTATGTTAACAGTAAACTTGTTACCTCAAAGAATATTTTTGAGCAGTCATTTTGCTACTCTTCGGTTTACCGATTAATAGTTAAGCGTTGATATCCCTCGTGGGAATATTTCTTGCTGAGAATTTTTACTATTGTACAACTTTAAACCTATTTTTCCAATGTGTTCATTCTGTCTTACACCAGGAAAAAGTTAAAAATAAAAAATGTCAAAATGAAAACCCAAAAGAGAATGTCAACCTGTCGGTAGTCTGCTTTTAGCAGCACGGTTGGCGTGTCGGACATGTGGTTCTTTATCCAGCACCAGTGTTATGTCAAGTCAGCCTCCCTCCTTCAGCTCACCCAGGAGCGAGCCGGCGTTTGTGCACTTACTGTTGACTTTGGGTTTTCTGTGAATTACTCTTTATTCCTCATAATCCCGCAGCTCGCTGCATAGCAGCTGTACGGTGCTTTAAAGGAGCATTTTCATCCACAAAAGTGAACTCTGGGATGCTTTTGCCTCGTGCTCTGAATACTTTTCACTGTGGCTGTTCAATATGTGGTCTTAATTCTTTGTTTTGACTTCCTACAAAGGACTTTTCACTGCGCTAAGCCCCAGAAAAAGTAGTGATAATGTTTGAATGCTTAAGTGTGATATGAAATGATGCATAACTCCTTGTTCTGTGCCAGAGCCAAAAAATGGTGACAAAAAAAGTGGCTGTTGTGGCTGAGATGAAGCTGTTTAGGTTTTTAATTAAAGCACCATAAAGGATTATTTGTATTTTCAGTGGAAATTATGAACTTGCAGTTAATTTAGGAGGTTTGGAGGTAGGTAAATGGTCTTTATTTAAATCAATTTTTGTTGACGTGTTGGTATGTGGAGGCACTTTGAAGAGATTACACACCATTATTACTGTGACCCTTGGCCGTCTATATGGCGACCTTTCGTAATGGTTGTCACAAGGACCGCTGTGCAGAAAACCCTCTTTGTGTTGGTTTGCTCAGAGGTCCAACAGAGTAAACTCTGTCCTCTGCATTTAAAAATAAAATGAAGAGGCAGTTTTTATTTATTTTATTTTGGCTCATTTGACACAGCGGACTAGTTCTGCCAAACTTGTAGCCTAAAAGTGATGGGAAGGGGGAATTTGACACCATATTTCCATGGTCATGTATCATCCGGATGGGCCAGTTGTTGTTAAACTCAGTTTATTGTCAGTGTCTCTTCCATTTCACCAGGTTTAGAGCTACTTTTTTTTTTAAGATTCCTAATTTGTCAAGATGTCAAATTTCTTAAATGTCTTCTAGACACAAGAACTTGCTGCCGTTGGTAGAATAGTGGTAAAATCATGATTTAGGTTTGGAACCATTTCATCAAATAATAAGCAAATATATTCATCGCCAGTTTTCGGTTCACACAAGTTGAGCTTTGACATATTCACCAAGTCATAAACATTTAAAGGTCTTGTGTTTAGGATTATGTGGCATCTAGTGGTGAAGTTGCAGATTGCTACTAATGGAAACTTCTCCTGTGTGCCGAGCATGCAAGAAAACTATGGTATCCGATGCAAAAAAAAAGATGCTCGACACAGAGCATGCAAGAAAACTACGGTATCCGATGCAAAAAAAAAGGAAATAACTTTATCTAGAGCTAGAGTTTGGTTTGTTTTATCTGAACCGAAAAAGCTGAACTGCGGTTTGCAAAAATTAGCTGGATCCTCCGCTCTGCTTCTGCATCTTTGGGCCTCAGAGCAAAGGGCATTCGAGACTTCGCCGGCCAAACTGCTGCTTTTGGTTTAGAGCTCCGTTAACTTGAACTGGGGATGAAATTATTGTTTTGTGCGGCCCCTCTAGATTTCAGAATGTTGGATCAAAAGAATCAAATACTAATAGTGAAACAAGTCATTTTACGGGGCTTTTGACGCCCCAAAAATGTATGCAATGATTTACAGATGTCTCACAGTGTAAGTTTTGCCCATCGCATCACGTGACGGACTTGGAAGCTGTAACTCCATGATTTGTCAACTGTGTAAAACAGGTTTTAAAGCTTGGTGCTGTTTCTGGGCTACTTTCGAAGCAAAATGTTGGATACTGTACATAGAAATAAATGGCTCATTATAAGCTTACAAAAATACAGTGTTTCTCATTTTCAGGTGATTCCCTGAAATCCTACACACCCGACCTTTAAGTCCACACACTAAAAGGCCACTTTACTTGAAAAATCAGCAGATTATGTTCACAGTTAGTGATGAGCCAATGAGATAAACTGTTGTCTATTTTCTTCTTCTTGTGAATTCGAATTAAATGACTCAAACTCCAGCGAAAACCAAACCGGACGCATCTGTCATTGCGGCTCAGGTGATGTGCGTACGTGGGAGGCTCATCTCCAAAGTGCTTCAGGTTTAGCTGCAGAACTCTGATATCTGGAGGGATTTATGTTATTTATTCTTCGCTGAGATTTTTATGTCATCTGTAGTCATTTTAAATTGTGTTCCTGTAAGCTCTATTGAGGGTGTCTCTGTGTTCTCAGTTTTTTCCCTCTTTTTTTTTTTTTTTTTTGCGTTTTATCATTCATCCAAAGAAAAACCGGAAAAATGCCGAACAAAACAACAGAAGATCTCTCACACAACAGGGACCCAGTGTTATCCAATCCTCGGTCTAAAGTTTCCCCTCTCTGCCCGCCTGCCCCGCTTTTCTTTTTTCAGCTGTGTGTTTTCACTGGCGGTTAAAACATCTCCGTCTTAATTAAGTGCGCCTCACCCTTCCCTGCGCTGAAAAAAGAGCCGCTCTCTTTTATTACGGCCCACTATGAATGTGAACCCTCCTTCAGACCTCACTCCTCGACATCGCACGGCCCTATATTTACCAGAGACACCACCCGCCGGCCCCCCTCCAAACCCCCTCATTACCCTCGCAGGCCCTTTGAGGAGGTGATAAAAAATGTAGAAAGTTCCAGTGGTTTGGATATCGCCCTGCCCTTCTGTCTGAAAATGGAGGGTGTAGATGGCATCCCTGGCTGCGAGGAGGAGGAGGAGGAGGAGGAGGAGGAGGAGGAGGAGGAGGAGGAGGAGGAGGAGGCGGAGGAGGAGATGTCGGCGACTGAAAACGCACCAACTCATCAGACTGTACGCAGGGATACTCGACTTACTTTGCTTGGGGGCCACTTCTGCAAAATGACAGCCGGCCAGGGGCCAGTCACAGCAGCCCCGTTTTTTCTCCAGGATTTAAGGATATATTTTAGAATTTCAGGATATTTGTAGGATTTTAGGTTGTTTCTAGGATGTTGGATGTTTGGACAATTATAGCACATTTCTAGGATTTAAGGACATTTCTCAGATTTAAGGAGATTATTAGTATTTTAGGACGTTTCTGGGATTGTTGGGATGTTTCTGGAATTTAAGGATGCTTCTAGGATTTTACGATGTTTCTAGGATTTAAGGACATCGCTAGGATTTTAGGATTTTCTGGGATTTCAGGATGTTTCTAGGATTTTAGAACATTAGTAGGATTTAAGGATGCTTCTAGGATTTTAGGACATATCTAGGATTTAAGGACATCTCTGGTATTTTAGGATTTTTAGGTTTTAAGGACATTTCTGGGATTTTAAAAGGTTTTAGGACTTTAGGACATTTGTAGGATTTTAAGATGTTTCTAGAATTTTAGGACATTTGCAGGATTTTAGGATATGAGGGGCTCAGGCAGGACCTCTGTTGGGGATGCGGGGATCCTCCACTGGCACTTAAACAAGCTTTGTTTTGATGCTGTTTTATCCACTCTTATATGAAAAGTACAAAACAATTCCCAGTGTCAATCATTTTATTTTTTATCGTGAATTAGAAAAAGGTTGTGGGCCACCTGGTATCCTGTGGGGGCCCAGATTTGGCCATTTGGGCCGTAAGTTAAATTTCACTGTTCAGTTTCAAACCCCAAACCTCTGACTTCCTGTGACTTTGTCTGTTGTCTCGCACTAACTTCCTGTCTGGAGAGAGGCAGAGATGAAGCTCAGCATGACTAGGAAGCTGCAGCGGTGAACCCAGACTTTAAATGACAGAGGAGGAGGAGGAGGAAGAAGAGGGGGAAGAGGAGGAGGAGGAGGAGAGCAACTGTTCTCCTTGTCCTTTCTCTGAAAAGCTTGGCACAGTTTAGCTCTCTTTGAAGATCTCCTCCCTTCTTTTTGTCTTCCGTCCCTTCTTCCTTCCGCTTGTACCTTCAGAGGATTTTGTTTATCTGCCAGCTCTTCCAGCACACTGAGCACCGCTGTACCTCCGTGCACCGTCTAACAAAAGGCCGAATCATCAAGTGAACCGGGTTTGGTTTGGAGCCGGGCCGAGCAGTTTCACTCGGTCAGTGCAGCTATATTTATACGTAGATGTTACCCTCTGCGGGGGAATCTTCCTCCCCTCCTGTGTCTGTTTTTGTGTGTCATTAGTTTCTCTTTGTTTGGGACAAAAGGTTTCCAGTTTGGCTCAGAAAATACCGTTAAATATCGACAACTTTTCTTCTGAGGCTGCACTGAGGTGGACAGTGTTTGTCTGGTTTTACTGAGACGCTTTTGAGTCTAAAGTCAAACAAAGAGATCGTGTGCTCGGACAATGAATGGTTAACACCGCATCTGCTGCCCTGCGCTGTCAGTCAACATAATCTGTTTGTATGCAGCCATCGTGACGTCAACCTCTGGTTTGTGTACTCTTGTTTTGAAGCTTCGAGTTTGGCATTTTGGTCGTTATCTTCTTGGATTTTCAGAGCCAGACGTGACGTATTTTGATGAGAAGATGAAGCCAAAAAAGTGAACATCAGACTCCTTGGAGTGTCCTTCGTAGAACCAAATGCTGAGCAAGACTTATTTGGCAACTGAAATGTTTCAGTTAACTTTTATGAACTGAAAACACACTGAAATGAAGACAGCGACAGCTGCTGTTACATCTGTACCCTGTGAATCTGAGCTTACGCCATGATTACGTCACCTTAACAAAGTTTTTACCATGTTAGCAACTTTTCAATGCACCTGTCACTCAAAACCAACCACACCCTAAATTATGTATAAAATTTAAAGCCATAATAGTTGTCATGCAGTTGTACAGTAGTATTGAATGTTGAAATGATCTACAAAAACCAAAAAACATTTTTTGTACCAACCTGTAAACGTGTTAATTTCTGCGGTAAAGTTGGACTTTTAAACATGAGGTCCGGGGAAAGACTCGCTCTTGGAGCCAGCCTCAAGGAACTGCAGTTATTTGCACTCTGCACCACATTGGCTTCATTTTAATACAGCAAGTTTTGCTAAATAATATTACAAACATATTTTTTGCTCAGACAGTTAAGCATTCAGGGAACTAAGATACAAATAAGATTAGCTCCAGCGTTGCAAACACCTACGTGGTTCTTTGTACATTTTTAGACAACTAAAGAACACAACATGAATTTGGAAAATGTCTTATTTTTTATAGCTCTTTGCAGACGAGCACTTCAAAGAACAGTTAAAAAAAAAAAAAAAACTTAACATCATGCACTCGTAGAAGGAAATAAAAGCTCCAGATAGTAAAACATATTTCTGAATCTGCAGTAAATCAAGCTGATTTATCTGCCTGCATGTTTCCACTGTGTGTTTAAGTCTCGCTCTGGCTTTGCTTCAACAGGAAATACATCACAGGGAAGCTAGCCGCTCTCGAAATGCCATATCGATGAATCAAGTCCTTGACTCAGACATTTCATACAAAACATGCGAGGATATTTCTGATATTTCATGAAAAAAAAGATCTACTGTCTTTGACTTTTAAGTCTTATGACATCATCAAAAAAAAAAAAAACTAAACATGAAAACACACACTGCATAATTAATTTAAGTAAACAAATATATTCACTATTTGCACACAGTCACAAGTCTGTTATTCAAGCACACGTTCAGTATTTGATGTGTCAGATTAGACGATACAGATTCAGAAGACTGTGTTCATGACCTTTGACCCCGGTCTAAATCACCTCACCGCGCCTCCCCAGAGTCACAGTTTGCTGTTTCCATGGTGATGCAGTGTACAGTGCTGCAACTGCTGGAGGGGCTGATGCATTATGGGGATGAGCACATCAATTTCTTGCCGCACACACACCCACACACACGTACACACACTCAGAGGCACTTTAACAAATGCCCTGCAGCTCGGTCCATATTGGTTAATGCAAAGGTAAAAAGATGGACAAATGGCTGCTATCTGGGCTCTTCCACTAATGATTTGAATCAATGTGAGTGGGGCAGGCTGGTTATTTTCATCATAAATGTCTATCTTTTGTATAAAAAAGGCCAACGCAAAATTCCCTTGACTTTATTCGACCATAAAAAAAGATGTTGAGTTGAATTTTCAGTGAAATTTGCTGTTGTATAATGGTGCATAACATCAATATTGTAAGAGAAAATGAAATAAAAACAAAAGCAAGTATTTAAAAAATCAAGGGACATAAATATAGGGTAGAATAAAGTTTAAATAAAAATATGATGAAAAAATACTTTAAAAGCCGTAAGTTATAAAAAACTTAAAGGGAAAAAATACTAGAATAATAGATCACAAAATTATTACAAAGACTTATAAAAAAAATTAGAGCAGTGAATGCTGTAAATTAATGTGAAAAAATGTAAAAAAACTATAAATAGCACTATATTCTTATACCTTTACTGTAAATGATTAAAAAAAGACTGAACTACCTGGATCTTAATAAGTAATTTTTGAGAGGAACCTGATTTATAAGATGTATTTATGATTTATAATGCTGAGCTTTTTTTTCTAGATTAAAACAATGGAGGCGTCTCTAATACAAATCCATCAATGACAGAGTTTCTGTGCTCTGGGACCAATCACAGAGCGCCGCTCATCATCACCGCGTGCTCACTCAGCTATATATAAAATATATTTGAAATTGGTAAATTTTATAAAATGAAATACAGATTTAAAAAATGTGTAGATTTAAGTAAAATAATGTGAAAAATTACCATAAAAATAATTTTAAAACAAAAAAAATCTCAAAATATAGAAATGACCCAGCATTTTATTTTTGTTTTTGAAAATGATTAATCAGTTTTCATTGTCAGAGATAATTTTCCTGTCTGCTAATCAACTGACTGATCATCTGATTGTTCCAGCATCAGCCTGGTATTATATTATTTGCGTATTGATGACAGTGTGCAGGTCAGTGCGCCTCCACAGCGGACTCACAGCTGAGCTCCACAGCACACGCGTGTCATCAAAACGAGCCGTGTCTGACATGGCCGACCGCACGCACATGCCACACTTCCACTCGCGCTCCGTTTCCTCCTCAGATGGAGCCGTGCAGCTGAGTGAGCACGCGGTGATGATGAGCGGCGCTCTGTGATTGGTCCCAGAGCACAGAAACTCTGTCATTGATGGATTTGTATTAGAGACGCCTCCATTGTTTTAATCTAGAAAAAAAAGCTCAGCATTATAAATCATAAATACATCTTATAAATCAGGTTCCTCTCAAAAATTACTTATTAAGATCCAGGTAGTTCAGTCTTTTTTTAATCATTTACAGTAAAGGTATAAGAATATAGTGCTATTTATAGAAAAAATGCTGTTATGGGCAGTATCATCTATATTACTTGTTTTAATAGTAGTTTATATAGTTCTGTTCAAGTTCTTTGTTATCATGTGCGTAACGATGTCAGAAGTATTTACTGTCAATGAAAATCTTAGATTCCCTCCAACAGTGTTCATTAAATATGTATGAAAAGAAAATAATGCAAGTAAAATAACAATAATTTCAGACCTAAAATAGTGCTGCAGTTAAAGAAAGCAGTAGAATACATATGTGGAAAATATTAAAATAATATAGAGTTATTGCAAAATTAAGTATAAACAGGGATGTGCTAGTAGTAAATTATATAAAATGAAACAAAAAACTGTAGAAATACTCAAATTGTGTAAATACATTGATATTAAAAATACATAGAAAATGGGTGGGGTGCTTTTTGCCCATTAGGACAGTTAAAGCGTGAAAGGAGGACAGAGAGGGGACAACATGCAGCAAAGGGCTGAGGTTGGAATCAAACCTGCGGCGAGGACGCAGCTTCTGCACATGGGGCACCCGCTCCATCAACTGAGCCCGAGTGTACGCTGTACTGACAGTATATTCTCCGCTTTACCTTTCCACCAGACAGCCCCTTTCGACAAGGAAGCCGTTAACAGCTTCCCCACCAGACTCCATTGAGAAAAACAGTCATTTTAGCTCGCTCAACACTGGAGCTGCTGGTCAGCCGCTGCTTTGATCAGTTAGTTAGTTTATGTTATTGTGTGACTTTGGTGAATCTGACCTAACCTTTTAAAACGCCAAAGTCACAGAATAACACAAACTAACTAACTGACAGAGGCAGTGGCAGATCAGCGGCGCCGCGTTCAGTGACGTTAAATCGCTGTTTTTCTCAATGGAGTCTGGCTTTGAAGAGAGTGATGTGATAACATAATTTAACTGTTTCATATTACTGTCTGACAGTAAGGTAAAGCTGTGAAAATACTCTCAACATAAAGTACACTTAAACTGAAATTGACTTTTTTTAGGTCAGACTTTTTTTGGGGTGGCTAAAATCCATTTTGTTGCAGACCCCATCTGCAGATTACTCCAGTGTCAGACTCAAGACTGTTTCTCCAAACGGGGGGCGTGCCAGCTGACATGATCTGTATGCGGTTACTGTTAAACACCCCATACAAGCCCACTTTAAAATAATCTGGACTGTCCCTTGTAGATTATGATACGGATTGAAAAATAAATCATTACATCAACATATCTTGTCAAAGAGCGACTCCTCCAGTGCTGAACCCTCTGACATCGCCTTTTTAAACCTCCTCCTCATTATTAGACGTTATCGTTTCATATTTTAATCCCTAAGAGGCAGAATATCCTCCTGTCATTAAGAGCATTACAGTATCATTTTATCTGACTACGCTGCCAATCTCTAATAAGTAAAGAATTGAATGGTTACTTAGCCGTTAGCGCTCCCTGCTCGATTCAGACAGCGGCGAGGCTATAAACACAGCCAACCCCGGCTAACAAGCTAATTAATTTAACACTTTAGCCCGGCGCGGCCCCGCTCTAATTAAACTCAAGCATTGGTTTCCAGGTTGAATGTAAGCAGCTTGTGGCCCCCGTGGATTATTAAGTCTGCTTCAACAATACCACCGACTCACTGACTCTGCTCTTGTTTCTCTGCTCGTTTTCGTTTTCACGTCATTTGCATTTTTTGGAAAAGTGTTTTTCAGAAAATGAGGCCCACAGTGGGTGAGCGAGGATTTAAATCCCCAAACTGCTCTAAAGAAATTAACAGTTTAAGCCAGCGATGCCCACACGGAGTCCCTGCTGCAGAAGGCAGGTGTGCTGTTTGATAATCAGTAATCCTCAGATGCAGAATCAGTGCAGATTTCTGTCAGTTATTAGTGTTTTTATCCCTCAATACGGGATTTTTCTCTTGCACGGAATGAGATAAGTGAAAATGGATGAGTGCTTTAAGAATCGGCCGTTTTGGGCGTCCGGTGTTTGAACTCGTGTTTATACGCAGGACGTAAACAGTCGCAGCTTCCCGTCTGATGTTGAGTCAGTGGGTGGAGGTTTCGTTAAGCCATGCAGGAGATAAGAAACAGTGTGTGGGAGTTGTGGGTCACTGAGGGAGCTGCAGAGGGCAGCGAGCCAACCGAGGGATAAAAACAGATGCTCTGCAGCAGAGTCCTCAACACTCGGGACTTTGTTCCTGAGCTTTTATATGGGACGCCATCTTTCCTCTCCTCCTCCATTGTAGCTCTTAAACACTTTTTTTGTGGCTTGTGTTCATGCATATGGCAGAAATTTTGGCAGGATTGTGTATTTTTGTTTAATCTTTGAATTTCCAGCTCAGCTCCTACAATAAGTCTAAAATACACCATAGAAACAAAATTCTTACATTCAAACTGTAAAGTGCAAAAAAATGCTCCATTGAAACCCATTCAAACTGTAATTTTTGATCCCACAGCCGTCAAAGCATAAAAACAGGCATTGTAATCCTTTTGGGTGTCATTCTGGGCTTTTTGCCATTTTTACTATTTTCTGCTATTTTTTACTGTATTTGGCATATGAAAAAAATACATGCTATTTCCACTCGGTCACAATCAGTGTTGCTGCAAGTCACTGCCATATCCCAGGCTGTGATCATCACAAAAAAACTCTACTTGGCATGTAGTATATTGAAAACAATTCATTTTTTGTGTTTTATTTTTCTTCTAAAAACATAATGGCATCATGAGAAAGAACTTTCATTTAAAGGGATAAAATCCAGAAAATTAATGAATATTTGATATTTATGAATAGGACTGATGTTGGATAAAAAATTAACCAGATGAAAGTAAAAAATAATATTAATGTATGATATTCTTTTAGAGCTTGAGTTTGAAAAATGCATTTTGTGCACAGAGCGACACGAGTGTGTGTAATATTAAAGCGGACTGTAAGGGTTAATGCATAAATATGTCCATCAATGGCTGAAATGATGAGGGGAATGAGCTCCAAACTCTGCCGGTGCTGGTGCCTCGCTGGACTCAAACTGTAAAGTTCTCACCAGCGTCTCTCTGTACTGGATTTAATTGCCCTCCAGCGAACAGCAGGAGCTTCTCTCCTACAAAACATTGTTCTCTCACTTTATCTGGCTTCATCCCGAGCCTCCCGGCAGACCGCTCTAACAGGATTTCTTTAACAGTGAACTACTCCCTGATTCATATCTCTGCATCGTCCAGTCAGCACAGATCAGCTGTAATGAGCCTCTGAGAGAGAATAATGAGCTTCCAGCAGTCGCTCCGCCGTGTCTTCTCTGGACGAGGGAGGGCAGCGTGTGGAGGCGGAGTCGGCGCCCAATCTCAGTAACAACAGGGGTAATGGCGTCCGACAGCGAGCTAATTCCTCCGGCGTACTCAGCCGCTTCATCTGGGCTCCGTCCAAAAGCTGCGGACCTGGAGACAGAGTTTGATGTACAACCTGAACTTTTGAAGGTTGTTTTGAGTGCGTGAACAAAAAACTCCCAGAACACTGTTTTCCGATGATAGCATGATAAAATGTGAGTCCACATAGCGTTCAAAACCATTTTAACCCACTGAAACCTGTGCAAAGTGGCTTGATTTCTTCCAAAAACAGGGAAAGAAGGCACTGAGCTGTGACAGAAGAAATACCCCAAAAATTGGCAAAAAAGTACAAGAAAATTACTTGAAAAGTGGTATGAAAACAAAAAAAACAACAAAAAAATTAAAAAAGGAAATGACCAGCAAGAAATGCTCAAAATGTATAAACATTTTTATATAATTTAAAATATGTTATTCTAATAACTACAAATATATATTTCCCTGCCATTTTAGCTTTTTTACCTTGCTCATAAAAAATAATTTTCTAAATCCACCAATTTCAACTTGTGTAACATTTGAGTTTCTCATTGCCTTTTTTCCATGTTTTTTTAACCCAAAAATATGTAAGGTTGTAAAAAGTACAAGAAATTAACTGAAAATTAGTAAAAAAAAAGAAAAAAAGAAAAAGAAAGATAAAAAACAACAACAAAAAAGAAACGACCTGTACAAGTGTTTAAAATGTATAATAAATGTGTAACAATGTGTTAGATATATAATTATGAAAATTCTAAATGTTTTTTTTGTCCCTGCTTTTTTCCTTATTTTTTTAAAAATACATTTTTAAATCTACTTTCCTGCAGTTTGTGGAATATTTCTCACCATGTTGCTCATTGCCTTTTTTCCCATGTTTTTGAACAAAATTGCGCCAATTTTCTCTGGGTTTAAAGGTTTAAATACGTGTGAAAGGCATTTGAAAGCAGCGGAAGAAAGTCGATGTTGCTCCTGGTTTCAAAGGGTTAAACTCTCGGTAAAGACATTAACGTTTGAGCTGTTGAGTGATGGAGGCTGCAGCTACAGGTTTTGTCTAAACTCGATGTCTTCAGGTTTGTTAAACAGAGTCGATTCAACCAAAACACAGATTTTTTCTGAACTTCACGCCTGTCTCTCTGCCTTTGTCTCCACCGCCGTGTTGTGCTTTTCCTGCTGATCCTCCAGCTCAGAGGACTAATGGAGGAATGTCCTGATAAAAGGAGCATTGAGAGGACGTCTGGTCGTCTCGTGTCCTCTGACTTTACACTTGGGGAATGTCCCTCCACCTCCTCCCGTCTTTGAACTCTAGCTTCAGGCATGAATCTGCTGTTTTTTATATGTGAAAACTCATTTCCAGACTCATTTGAATCTCACATTCATCTCTTCAGCTTTTTAAAAACTTTAACCCTTTGAAACCTGGAGCGACATCACTTTTCTTGTACTGTTTTGAGACGCCTCAAACAAGTATTTAAACCTGTGGTCTCTTAAATTGCTACAATTTCTTTCAAAAGCATGAGAAAAAGGCAATAAGCAAAATTATGTTAAAGAATATTACAGCTGTTTAAAGCATTGTTTCCAAGTCTTGTTTGCCTTGTTTCGGTGTTGTTGTTTGTTTCCCCCTTTTTTTATTTTACTGGTATTTTAAAAAAAAAAAAATTTTTAAGTCCTTTTCTAAATTATTTCCTTTTTTTGAACCTTTGTTCTGTTTTTTTTTTTTTTTTTTTACTAATTTCTTGCTAATTTTCAGATCATTTCTTCTTTCATTACTCATTACCTTCTTCCCATGTTTTTGGAAGAAAAACATTTTATAATTTTTAAGCCCTTTTTTGGTCATTTCCACTTTTTAAAAATAAATAAATAAATGTTTTATACTAATTTTCAGGTAATTTTCTGGTGCTTTTTTTATACTAATTTCTTGATAATTTTCGGATCATTTCTTCTTTCAGCACTCATTACCTTCTTCCCATGTTTTTAGAAGAAATCAAGCCCGGGATTTTACAGTCGTTGCAACCCGACAGCGATCACAAGAAACTTCTGTTATGAGTTTGAATAAGTCAGCGTGGACGCCATTAGGCTCCGTGTGCGTCTGTCTCAGCAGCTGTATTTAAAAAGGAGCATCTTTTACTTTGAGTTGGTGTTTCGAGCGACTCAGCGTTTTCCCAGCTGCCTCTGCATGGCTTTCTGAAAAGCCCTGATGTTGTGGTTTGTCGGCCTGGTTATTAGAGATATCCATTTCACTGACCGTCAGTCCTCCTGTGAGTCTAAAAAAAGGGGTGATAGCCCATTACGTTATGGAAAGTTGCACCAGCGCCCAGAATGTAACCCCCTTTACTACAACTAGATCTGATTACAGCAGCTATGTAACGCTGCCTGTCTGTCTCTCTGCCTGTCTGTCTCTCTGCCCGTCTGTCTCACTGCCCGTCTGTCTCTCTGCCCGTCTGTCTCTCTGCCCGTCTGTCTCTCTGCCCGTCTGTCTCACTGCCCGTCTGTCTCTCTGCCCGTCTGTCTCACTGCCCGTCTGTCTCACTGCCCGTCTGTCTCTCTGCATATCTGTCTCACTGCCTGTCTGTCTGTATCTGTGTCTGTCTGTCTCTGTCTCTGTCTCTGTCTCTCTGTTTGTCTCTGTCTCTGTTTGTCTCTGTCTGTCTCTGTCTCTATCTCTGTTCGTCTCTGTCTGTCTCTGTCTCTGTCTCTGTCTCTGTCTCTCTGTCTGTCTCTGTCTCTGTCTCTGTCTCTCTGTCTCTGTCTCTGTCTCTGTCTGTCTCTGTCTCTGTCTCTGTCTCTGTCTCTCTGTCTCTGTCTCTGTCTCTGTCTGTCTCTGTCTCTCCCCGGAGTGAGGCTGTTTTCTTGGCCTACTTACACAGAGCTCCCTGTTTGAAAACTCGAAGCAGCAACAGAAACCGAGCTCTCATCATCCCTCGCTAACAGATCTCAACCGAAAATATGCCTCCAATTTAACCACTTCACCTCTTTCCCTCCAAGTTCGTTTGAATTTTTAAAAAAGCCACCGTATCGAACAAGAGGATATTTCCAATTCTCCATCCTGATTTACATACTTTTACACTTTTAAATCTTCTTTAAATCCTAGAAATGGTCCTAAAATCCTAGGAATGTCTGAAAATCCAAGATATGTCCCCATATCCTATAAACATCTTTAAGTCCTATAAACATCTGAAAATCCTTGAAACATCAGAAAATTAATTTAAAAAATCCTTGTAATGTCCCAAAATCCTATACACATGTATGGGGCTGCTGCGACTGGCCCCTGACCTCCTGCTGTTATGCGATTTTGGCCCTTAACCAGAGCAATTTGTTTATCCTGGTTTTACACCCTGATGTTAAAAACAGGAGCCATGAAATCACAAACACGTCTCACTTCAACTGTAAATGCAAAGAAGATCCAATAGTATAGTTTTCCTTGAAGATATTTATACTCTGCTGTCACCGTCGTTCTGTCTCTTTACAGAAAACGCAGCAGCGGTGGTCTTCCTCAGGGGTCGCTGTTAAACATGACTCGACATTACGAGCTTTTTATATCCTCTGTGCGTTGTCAGAAAGCAGCACATCGGTGCATGATCTGATCTGCTGTTTGTGCACATGGATGCATATTTGAGTTTTCTGGACCCTCGGTGGACAAAATGAACAATTTTAAAGATGTCACTTTGAGTTCTGGGAATTTATTGGGATTTTGCAAGTCATCCCTGCGTTTCCAGCAGCTTTTTAGGCACCAAATGTGTTGCTGCTTTTCTAGTGTGGATCGTTCCACGACAGAGTGGCTGTTTTTTTACAGAGAAATTGTGGGATTGTGTCACAAAAAGTGGACATTATTGCTGAGATATTGCTTTTTCTGCTGCCACGAAAGCTGTTGTGTTTTTTACATACATCGTTGCATTTCCTGTGTGTGTATAGTGCAACAAAATATGATTGTTTTTTACAGACATCGCTGCGTTTCTGCCGGGATAATGCCCTTAAAAGCGGTCGTTTTTGTAATGATGCATCACTGCTTTTCCTGTCGCGAGAGTGCCAAAAAAGTGTCTATTTTATATTGCGGTTGTTTTTTTACAGACATCGCTGCATTTCCTGCCGGATGTATGCCACAATAAGTGTTGTTTTTTATAGAGAAATCACTTTTCTAGCAGGATTTGTGCCACAATAAAGTGTTATTACGGAGACATCACTGTGTTTTCCGCTGGAATAATGCCATGAAAGCTGTGGTGTTTTTTTACAGAAACATTGTGGGGTTTCATGCATGGATGGTGCAACAAAAGTGGGTATTTTTATAGAGACATTACTGCTTTTTTAAGTGGGCGCTCTGCCACAAAGTGCAGGTGTTTTTTACCTACACATTGCTGCGTTTCCTGCAAAGATAGTGCCCCGGAAAGAGGCATTTTTAAGGAGACATTGCTGGGTTTCTTTTGGTATATTGCAATGAAAAGTGATTGTTTTGTGTCGCTGAGTTTCCAGCAGGGATTGTGCCCCTAAAACCATAAATTTTGGACCCAATCATGATCTTTTCCTAACCATAATGAAGTATTTTTTTTTCCTAAATCTAACCGCAGTGTTGAAATGTAAAGTTTGAATGTGTCTGGGTTGGTAACAGCCTTTTGTGTCTGCACACTGTGTATGATACTTGTGTGATGAAAAAGACAAAAATGTGGGTGCTTAAATCACTAATGAAGTGTCCATATGGTCTTTAACGTCCTAATAAAGTTAGTGTATTTTTTTATGGTGGATTTGAAATGTTAATGGAAACACTTGAGATCTGGTTGTGACTCGGTGAAGCTTTTGTTGTTGTTGATGATGTGTGACAGGAAGCAGAGCGTTCTGCAGCAGCTGGCGTCTGCTCGCTCATCTGGAACCATCTAGAAATATTTTAATTCCTCCTCTGGACCTCATCAGTTAAGAAAAACAAAGCACTGTTCTGTGTGTGAGTGTGTGCGTGGTGTTTGTTTTGTATTCACCTCGTAGCGAGCTGCTGTTTGGTGTGTGAGAAACCTGGAAACTCATCATTACGACGATGATTAGCGGCATTTTCATAAGTTCACGCATCTCTGCTCCAATCAATGGAGACTTGTTAGCATGATGGTTTTCACACTCGCTGAGCTGCAGAAGTGGGAAGTGTGTGTGTCTCCCTGTGTGTGTGTTTGTCTGTTGTTGTGCATCTATGCATGTGACTTTGTGTGTGTGTTTGTGACAGTGTGTATGTGTACTGAAGCTTGCACCTGGCTCCTTGTCTGTGCCCCAAAGCCCAGAGGGCAATAAAGAACGCCTTGTTCCAAAATCCATGCACACACACACGCACACACACACGCACACACACGCACACACACACACACCCTCACACACACACACACACACACACACAGCAAATGTGCATCTCGATTTAGGCTAAACACAAACAGTTTGGGTGTGATGACCAATGGTGGAAGAAGTATTCAGTATTCAGAAAATTTTACTGAAGTAAAAGTAGAATATTCAGGAAAAAGTACTTAAAAGCACTAAAAGTAAAAGTGCAGAATGCAGAAAAAGAACATCCCCAAAACTCAAAATTATTGAAAAAATAACAAACATCCCCAAAAACTCAAATTTATTTTAAAATCCCCCCCCGAAAAAAAAAAATACAAATCATTTTAAAAAGACAAATAAAACACCCAAAAAGAATTGGAAAAATATTAAATGTTTATCAAAATACTTGGCAATTAATTATCTGTCAATCGACTGATTGATTAATCAACTAATCATTGCAGCTGTACTTGTTTAAACTGTTCAGGAATTGAATTTATATTTTATAAACTATTTGTTTTTTATCTTAAAAAAATCTTTATTTGTAAACTAACTGAAGTTGTCAGATTAATGTAGTGTAGTAATGTATTCACCTCTGAAATGCACTGCAGTAAAAGTATGAAGTGACATAAGAAAAAAATACTTAATACCTCAAATTTGTACTTGAGTTATGTATATTATGTGAAAGTACATATCACAACTTTTAAGATGGCACATATATGCGTGAGAAACTGTGTGTGTGTGTGTTTGTTTGTGTGTGTGTGTGTGTGTGTGTGTGTGTGTGTGTGTGTGTGTGTGTGTGTGTGTGTGTGTGTGTGTGTGTTGGTCCGGGATGACTCCACTCCGCTGGCATTTCCTTGGGGGGGAAGTCGCGCTGCTCCCTTCTTCCCTCATCGTAGTTCTGTCTGATTTCCATCTTCCACACACACAGTTGTTGTCTCAGTTTCTTCTTCCTCCTCCTCTTTAAACCCTGTGACACTGGACCTCCGTCCTCTCCGTCCTCTCCTTCCTCTCCGTCCTCTCCTTCCTCTCCTTCCTCTCCTTCCTCTCCTTCCTCTTCCTCTTCCTCCTCCTCCTCCTGCTCATCTTCACTTATCCCGCTTTCTGTCTTTTGGTCTTTCTCCAGACTTCCCGTGTTTTCAGGCGGCAGCCCGAAAGAGTCCGGAAAACAGATTTTCGAAGGAAAAAAGAACAGAAACAAAAATGTTTTTGTGAAGCACGATGAGGGAAATGTTGCTGTGAGACGAGAGATGGACAATATTTCATTGGACGCAATGATCCGCTGTGACTTAAGTGAGACAGCAGAACAGGAAAGTAAGAATGAGACTCAATGATGAGTTTCCGTTAACCCTCAAAGTGTGCAAATTGAAAATGTAAATATAAAAAACGTCTAATGGAAGCGAAAAAACGCTTGCATGAGGTGGTATTTCAGGTGATTTGAAAAAGACATATTTCGCAAAACTGCAGCTTAAACACGTTTTTGGTGAGTGCAAGAAAATGACCTGAAAATTAGTTTTAAAAAACGGTAAAATACGAAAAATAAAAGAAATAAATGACCCCCCAAAAGGGCTTAAAAAGCAAATAATTCTCAAACATAGTTTTGAATATAAAGTCAAGATAATTAGCTATAAACATAGTTTTTCCTTTTTCACACTGGACATTTTGCTCTAGCTTTTTAAAAATCATTTTCTAAATCTACAAATTTCTTGCAATTTGTGGAACATTTTTTAAAAGTTTCAAACGAAATCAAACCAGTTTGCTCATAACTCAAAGGGTTAAATACTTGTTAAAGGCATCTGAAAGCAGCACAAGAAAATTGATGTCGCTTCAGGTTTCAAAGGGTTAAAAACAAAACAAGTATGGTCATTATGGTACTTTGTGGTTCACAGTATCAGCACTTTAAATGAAGACGATGGTGTATTATAACTTTGATATTTTTTTCTTATTGTCTTGTAGACAAATTTTATTTATTCAAATTGAATTTTGGCTGTAAAATCAAAAAAAAATTCTATTTCACAACAAATCCGACTTTTTTTCTGATCCCTTCAGCATTTTAAAGTGACCATAGATCAGTATCTGTACTCGGTCTCTTCCAGTTTAATGAGAAATCCAGATCGCTCCCCTCCTCCCGTCCCCCTCAGCGTCGAGGCTGCAGGTCAGAGGTCGCTGCAGCTGAAGGATCATGGCGGCGGTGTATCTTATGAACTCTGGTCAGCTCCCAGCAGCCTGACTGAGGGGACCTCATTAAAACTGCTGTCTGCGTCCTGATTGGAGACACGAGTGATCGGAGTGAAGGAGGCTTTAAAGATTAGGACGTGACCAAGCTTTTTTTTTTAATGACCGCCGTGGGGCTCATTAAGGCTCGATGACTGTCGTTTCAATTACCTGCTTTTATTTTCTAAAATAACTGAACTGTCCTTTGTAACGAGCAGTCTGTGAAACTGTCAGCACGTAAACAGACGGGTCCATGAGTCTCACAGGCTGCAGCTTAGAGGTTTACGACTGTTGTAGCGTTTTATTACCAAAAGATAAATAAAGTATTTATTGTTATTTATTATATAGCATATAATTATCGATCATCCGATACTCGAACTTTTGTATCGGCTGATAAAAAATTCTGTTCCAATATTACGGCATAAAAAAAGAAAACGTATTTATATTCTACTAACCCTGTATGGCTGTTAATTGATTTCTATAGTTGTTATAAGTAGGGGTCGACCGATATTGTTTTTTCAGGGCCAATACCGATTCTCAATAGTTAATTAGACTGATAACCAATATTTGGAACTGATTTACAATAAAAATGAAAACAAAATTTTGAATTTGGGATATAACAAACTCCAACCCAACAGTTTGTTTAAATTCCTTAAACAGATGTTTAATCAAAATATTCAACATCATATACAGCAGCAACTTTTTTTTATATATAAACGCAGTGAAAATTTAAATAAAAATAATTAAATAAAAATAACTTCCTGAGGTTTTACAAAGTAAAAGTTCCCCCCATGCTGATACTTTCTTTGCACTTTTTAATTAATTATTTTAACTGTGATCATTAAAATACAATGCAGATACAGATAATCGGCATAATGCAAAATATCGGCCATAATATTCGCTCAGGCCGATAATCTGTCGACCCCTGGTTATAAAATAAAACCTAATTTAGTAGAGTTTGGGGCTGATGGCTAAAGTTACACGGGTGGATCTGTTGGTAGAGCACGCTCCCGATATTTAGAGGCTGTGTTTTGTGTTTTTGTCACAGTGGCCCGGGTTCGAGTCCGACCGATGACCCTTTGCTGCATGTCCCCAAATCCTGTCATCTCTCCAGGTGTCCTGTCAAATAAAGACAATCAAACCGCCCAAAAACACTTAAAAAAAAAAAAAAAAAGGGTAGATTTTGACCAAGACCGATTTCTCATAATACAACACTAACTTTTATGGCTTCTTGTGACAGATGTTAAAAAATCACCTTTAATAGGAGGTAATTATCAGACGTGGGGTCTGTCTGTAACCTATTAGACTATTTTTTCTCTTTTATGACAAAACCGTTTTTGTCTGGTCAGCTCAAAATGAAAACCCACAGTCAGCAGGTGAGAGCAAAATAAAACAATGACATCAGTGGAGCTGCTGATCCGTGGGGAGCGACGGGCCGGCCGGTGTTGGCAAACAGCGGCTGATTAAAGTGACCGTTGGCTGCCGGAGAGGAAACGGTTGAGTCAGTGATGCACCGAAACTAAAGCAGAGTCTGTCGAGAAAAAACGCTCCCAGAGTGAATCAATTCATCAGCACCTACACATGTGATCTCTTCCAGCTCGGAGCTCCTCGTCAGTCTGCTGACTGAGCGTTTGCACTGTGTTTGCATTCGGGCCAAAACGTGGTTAAGACTTTGCATGTGTAGGTTCACATTCATGTGTTATTTATTTCTCGCTGTCTCCTACCTCTAATAGGATCAAGACATGCTAATCTGGAAAAGTTGATTCATAACAATCTCTGGTTCAAGCTTTTTAAACTTAAGGATTCTCTTTTTTATAACATTTGAAATCAAACACGTCTTGTTTTCAGACATTTTGGTCAGACACAACAAGGAATGAGTTCTAAAATAATACTATGCAAGCAAAACTTTATTTATATAGCACATTTCATTTAACAAAGTGTGAGGTTGAAATTGCAGGACCACGAAAACCGACCATGATAATGAATAAAATACCTCAAAAGTAAGACTTAAAACTTCATAAAATAATAATTAAAATGAAAAATAAAACAATGAGTCAAATAATAATAAAATAATAATAATACTAAAATGTAGGCAACTAAAAGAAAATAATACAGATAGATAAAATAAAAAAATAGAATAAAATAAGATAAATAGATCAATAAAAGATGATACGTACAAGTAAAACCAACAAAATAAAAATAAATAATACACACATAGTAAACAAATACTAATAATTTTTTTTATCTCTGCTGTAAAGTTGGGTATTTTAATGTGTAGGTCTGTGGGGATTAACTGTTTTGGAGTCAGCCTCAGGTGGCCATTAGAGGAACTGCAGTTTTTGGCACTTTCATGTTGGCTTCTTATTTTTTATTTTCTTGCCCCGGAGGTTTCTGCTCGGCTAAATGTTGTTTGAAGCCAGACATGAATACAGTTTGTTAGAGTCTTTGTAGATTTGACTTTAAAGATGATACAATATCCTCCTAAGATTGTATCTAGGACTTCATCTATAGAAGGAAAAACTCCACAGGAGCTCGAACTAAGGCTGTATTGTTATCTCACACAGCTGTAAAGCCAGAAATACTAACTTTGCCTTGAGGGCTTCTGAAAAAATGTGTTGTGACCATGTGAGCCTAAAAACTCTGCACTGAAACCAACACGGATGTTCTCCCGCCTCCCGGGCCCTCCAGGCTTTTCCATTATCAGGGGAGACCGGTCCAAACATCCCACACAGAGACTCGACGAGCTCGGTGGAGATGGATCGCGGTGCGAGTCATGGGAGAGTCGGATGACAGAAGGATTATGTCATGTGTGAGTGGAGCGTGGAGTCAGCTGGGAAGTGTTAAACACAGAAGGCTTCAAGAACTGAATCATCTACACACGTGTATAAAAGGTCCTAAATATCAGTCAAATGAAGGATTTACTGGAGTTTTGAATTTCTATTAATGTTCTGTTTTTTTTATAGAAAATAGCTTTCATAAGGACTAGATCCACAATTCATTGTATTTCCATTTATGCTTTTAGTTTAATTCCTAAAAATCATGTAAAGTGGATTCGGTGAGGCGTTGGATAATGTGATGATGATGATGATGAAGAGGTTTATGCACCTTATTTACCCTGAAAAACTAAGAAAGGAAAAACCTTTGATCATAAATTGTGATGTTAAAAATGTAAGTAGTTGATAGTAATAAGTATTGAGCAGAAAAAGACAAATTAACAAATGCCCCTCCCATTTTAGGACTTACCTAAGATTTTGGACATTTCTGAGATTTCAGGACGTTTCTTGGATTTCAAGATGCTTATAGGAATTTAGGACATTTCTAGGATTTTAGGACATTTGTAGGATTTTAAGACTAATAGGATTTTAGGACATTTCTCGCATGTCAGAACATTTCTATGATTTTAGGACATTTCTATGATTTCAGGACATTTCAAGGATTTTTGGATGTTTCTAGGATTTTTGGACATTTGGGGCTTAGCTGGGACCTCTGTTGGGGAGTGCAGGGGTTCCTTTTTTTATAAACAAGCTCTATTTTGATACTGTTTTATGCACTCTGGCAACTTATGTATACCACTAAAAAACAGTTTTCAGTGTGAATCACTTTATTTTTATTGCGAATTAGAAAGTGGCTTGGAGGCCGCCTGGCACCCTATCGGGGGCCAGATTTGGCCTGCGGGCCGTGACTTGAGTATCACTGCAGTAAAGCACGGCCTTGTCATTGTCACAAAAATGTGAAATTGTGGTGCAGATCAGTTCACACAGTCCATCACACATCTGATTAATAAAACCGGGAACTTTCCCTTTAAAGCTTCAAAAAGGTTCAACAGCTGAATAATTTCTGCTCCTCTGAGAGACTGATGGACCGTCCGTCTGTCTTTTTCCTATCGTGCTTCGTGTCCATATTCTCCAGGTGTGTGTGTGTGAGTGTGTGTGTGTGTTGTTTCCTAACAAAGGAACCAGAGAAGATGATGTCATCTTTTAACCGTTATGTGCCTGTCTGTGTGTGTCGACGGTTGGGGGAGTTCTGTAATTATAACAGTCTGCGTTCTGAGGTCACCTTTCTCACACACACACACGATACACACACACACACCTTTAATCATTTAGACAGCGTCTCCTAGTTGTTGTTGTTTTTTTTTTTCATTTTGAAAAACATATTCACAAATGAAAAAGTAGAACATTTTACTGAAACCCAGCGTGATTGGGACATGAGAGGACACAACTGTCAGAATACACACCTACAGAGTAACACACATACATATGCACACACACACGCACGCATGCATGTCACGAGTGGCTGGTTTTCACTTCAGGCACTCTTATGAAACTAAACTTCAGGCAGGAATGTGTGTGTGTGTGTGTGTGTGTGTGTGTGTGTGTGTGTGTGTGTTTATAAAGATATCCATTCATCAGCATCAGCGTCTGTCATGATGTCACTGATGTCCATACAGCAGCGCCTATACAGCATGTTAGCCTGTGTGTGTGTGTGTGTGTATGTGTGTGTGTATACATACACTTTATGCAAATGTTTCACACTATACATGCATACCTCCTGTGTGTGCGTGTGTATGTGTATGTGTGTCGGGTAGTGGCATGTTTTAGCAGACTTTGCAGTTTTGTTCAGACCTCCAAATGTGTGTTGACTAATTTTATTCATGACCACAAACACACACACACACACACACACACACACACACACACACACACACACACACACACACCGCTTGTTATTCTCTGGAGGCAGCATATTGTTAAACAGGCGTGTCGTCGTCAGAGAAAAAGAAATAGAAATTCTCAAACTGAGATAGTGAGGTCAGACTGAGTAAACCAGGGGACACTTATGGGGTTAAATTCTGCGTGTGTGTGTCGTGAGTTAGAAACCGATGACTCAGCAGTTCTACAGTAAGATGGATGCTGGAGTTCAGCGGAGGCTGATGGAGGTGATGGCCTGCTGTGGCTGAAAAGCACAAAGAAACCACACACACACACACATACACACGCTCTCAACACTCACACACTCACGCACACACACACACACACACACACACACACACACACGCTCTCAGTCCACCACATTCCCGCAGCTAAACGATGACCAGCTGACTTTTGACTTTGAACAGTTGACAGAGCTTTGAACACTTTAAGAGGTTTTTAGTTTCGTTGGATTTGGTTCAAACATTCATGTTATTGTTTAGCTAAATATTTTATTGTTTTTGATCTGATTGCTCTGTCCAGCTCAAAAAACTAAATATCAGTCCTCACGTTTTCATGGGTCCAAAATAGTTAAAATACAAGAGAAACAAATGACTCAGTGCCCCCGCCACTTTCTTATTGTTGTCATTCCCCTGTCCTCTAAATGTCCTACTTTTATTTTATTTTGTGCTTTTTTTTATCATGTTTTACTGGTTTCTAGTTGTTTTGTCTCTTGTTTTTAGGATTGTTCAGCACTTTAGTCAACTATGGTTGTTTTAAATTTGCTATATAAATAAAATTGACATTGACATTACACACTTTAGCTGGGAGGTGGATTATTAGATATTATCAAAAAAACAAGGGATAATCTTATGTTTGTGCAGACTTGATGTCTCATTTTACTTTATTTTTTATGTGTTTTTTATTGGAAGAACAATGCATATAAATGACAGAGCACCCACGGCATTCTTCAGTTCTTCCATTTTTCCATCAGAAATTGAGGCAAAAATGGAAATCACACTAAAGACGACAATCATGACCAAACTGCAAGGACACCAGGATTACCAATATCTTACATACATAAGATAAAAAAATAATGAATAAATATTTCGATGAAAATGACAAAAAAGTAAAGCGTAATTCTTTCAACTATTATTCAAAATTAAGTTGGAGCGAAAAAAAAAGAAAAAAATGTAGCACATTCCTGATTTTCTTGGTGTTTTATTTTTGTTTGTGTTTTTACTTTTCTTCTTCATCTCTTGTGGTTATTGTCACGTAATTCTCTGATTACTTCTTACATGTTTTTGCTCATTTATTTGCAATTTCTTGTTAAAGTGGTCGTCACTCTCTCATGTTTTTTGACAGAAATGCTCAGTTTTAAGGGTTAATGTTGAAGCATTGAATGCAGCTTGCTGGTAAGGCAATTGTTGTCCTTCCAAATGCATTTCAAACACACACACTTTGTAAATGAATGGCTGTTGAAATAGTTTCCTTCACTGTTCACACACACAAATACATATTTTGTTGTACAGTAATGTGCGTTTCATTTGTCCAGCTGAAAACACTCGGTTACTGTCCCTACTTTTAGTTTTTTTGTCCTCTCTGGACAGAAACGGCTCTATTTATCTTTTCTTTCCTCTCCGCTTTGCTGCAGTTCGTCCACTCCCTCAACCGTCGCTGCTTTCCCCTTTGTTTCAGAGCTGATGATGTTCGACACATCAGCCCACCTGCACTTTGTTTTGTAATCGTTAGTCCTTGAATTCACTTCACACTGCTCTCTGTTTGCACAGTGCTTTGCAGGACTGTTGTATGTTATCTTTTACATGAGTATTTTAGCTGGTTTTTAATTGTCTTGTTGTTAATGGTTTATTTATAGCGTATATTAACATATGTGCAGTCCTTCCTTATGGTAACTTTATTTTGTGTTTTATATTGTTGCTTTGGAATTGTGTATTTCCATTTTTAGTCTTTTTTCCCATATTATCTGTAACTTTTGTTGCTTCCTGTCTTTGCCAACACGCTTGAAAAAGGCATTTTTAATCTCAGGAGGTTTTTCTGGTTGAATAAAGGTTAAATAAATAAAATAAACTACTGCCAGATTGATTATTCAGTCGAAGATGAAGACGTCATGTCCTCTCTCACAGTCTTTGCTGTTTCTTTAATTCTCTTGGTGCTTTCCTTCACCTCTCAATTCCCAAACCGTCGTTCCCACAGTGAGGCACCAGCAGAGATTTGCACCCTTGTCATCTTTGCAGTTTGCTCTCTCAATCAGCCTTGACCTTTTTCGCCAACCCCGCCTACACACACACACACACACACACACACACACACGTCCCCTTTGGCTAAACCAAAAATGGGTTAATCCCTCATCACTCAAATGCGCTAACTCATTGAGGAGCGGGGGCCGGTGGCTCAGGTGTCGCAGTCCTGTTTCACACAAAGGAAACTCGATCGCGAGGCCGTTCAGTCACACATGCACAGACAGAAGCTATAACATGATGCAGACATAAATGCAACACTCACTTTCTCTCTCTCTCTCTGTCTGTTAGTCTTTTTTCCTCTCCTGTTTTCCATCTGTGGAAACATTTGAGCAAACGTTGTTAACCCGCAGAGCTGCTGAAGTCGTACAGTTAAAATGGACTTTCTCATTAAATTTGAATTTTCACTGTGTCTGAAAACGAGTTATGTTGTAATTTCTTGCACCAGTCCACATCTAAAACACTTTTGAGGAATGCTGAAGGTTTGTACCATCGCCTGCGGTTGTCCACGCTGTTTATAGGCAAAATCTCATAATGAATGTGTGTTTGTGGCCGACTGAATCACCCTGTATGTTCACCGCTCAGCCTGGGAAACTAGTGTCTGAGAAGCTTTCTGGTTGCACAGCCATGTGTGCTGTATATTGGTCACTTTTTGGCTTCTTTTACCAACTTTGAAAACAAAAAAATACCATTGTCATATTGTCAATATGTGCTCTTAATTGTGCTGTGATTAATTATGTATAACTTCAACAATGTAGTTACAGTCTGTCGAAAAAGACTGAACATGCTGCATTCTGCAAAAAAATCCAGGTTTACCTTCCCCTCATCTCTGCTCTCCTCTGTTTTTCCCTCCAGGGTCGACATGTCAAGACGGGACAGCTGGCCGCCATCAAGGTCATGGACGTCACCGAGGTCAGTGAACGCCGCTCAGGTTTTACTTTCAATGACAGTTTCCACATTTAGCACAGATTTTAGCATTGTTAGGTGAGCTAATTGAGATAAACAGCTGATTCTCCTGTTGGATGCCGTAAACCATCACTGAGCAGTAGTTTATTTAGTTCATTTTTTGTTGGTTTGCAAAAGAGATAATTTCAAAATGTTGAGAAATCGGTCAGGCATCACGATATGGAGCCTGGAAATATCGTGATACGAGCCACACAGATTTTTTTTTTTTTCTGCTGCCAGTTTTAGTCTCTTAAGTGAAACTGAAGCTTTAGTGGACATTTAAGTCACATCCTTCATCTTCAAAGTCTGTTTTCAGTGAACTTTTTAGCATTTGCAGTCATCAGCTTTCCACTCATTTTTGCATGGTGGCCAAACTGCATGTGAACTTTTTTAGGATAGTTTATTTCTGTTGAAATTTGAACTCTTATTTGGCTTTTCTGTCAGAGTTTTGGTTAATGAAGCAAACTTTGTTTTTTTGTTTTCTCAGTTGTTGGAGGGATGTTACTGTTTGCTTTTACACAGCTTTATTATAAAATTGAGAATAGTAGTAAAATGTGATAGATGCAAGAAAAATACTTGAGGTGAGACGAATACAGCAGCTGGAGCAGTGACTCACCATCGCAAAATTCAGCTTCTGCAGATTTGGATTTGATCCCAAATTTAGTTTCATGCATCTGTCGACCTAAATCAGTACTGACTCTTAATTCAGGCGTTCAATATCACAGTTAACACCAGACACAAACTGATTTATCTCCCCCTCTCTCCGCTCTGCTCCCTCATGTCAATGTTTTCTCTCCAAAAATAGTCACAATTTTCAGGCTTATAATCACACGGCTTCCTAACCCTCTAAGTCGTTTTTTTTCTTCATTGGATAAAGCTGAGTTTGTGTTAGAAGCTCAACAGATTTTCAATTTCCTCAGGGAAGTTTTAGCCAATAGTCTTAAAGATTGCAGATTGGTGTGTGTGCGTGCGTGCGTGTGTTTGTGTGTGTTTTGGAGCCCATGGGTGCACGCTCGCCAGTTTCCACAAACTTGAGTAAGGACCCAGAGGGCTGTTTTCTGCCTGCGTAATTGGAGCCAGTGTTTCTTTGTGTGTGTATACAAGCCGAAATGTCCTGCTAGTCCTATAAAACGACGTCTCACTCCATCGATGGGGGTGGAAGTGAGTTTTATTTCCCTCCTGCCTTTCGAGTTACTCACCACTGAATGAACAACGAAGTGAGACAATGGGAAAAATATTCACAAACACATTTTTGAGGTCATTTGACCATTTCCGGCCTAGACGCCTTCGAGAGGAATGAGTGTATCATCATAGCTGTCACAAAAAAGTCCTTTAATCTGGGTCATACTGAAGAGGATGGTACTGTCTCTGTCATTAGCTGTATGTCTAAAATCATCACACCAAAGTCCCATCGCTTTAGGCCGAGGTATGTTAGGCTCACTTCCAGAAACTCTGTGGTTGCTTAACAGCGTACAACAGGGACAGCGCAGCCCAAAATCAAAAATACATAGTTTTCCTTTTAACTGTAGCACTCTTATAAAGATTGGCTATTAGGGATGGGTATGGTAAGGATTTTATTGATACTGCTACCAGTACTGCTTATTGGTATCGCTGTCAGCTACAGCTGTATTGGTATTAACAAGAGTTGCTTGCGTTTTTAGTAGAGCCCGACAGATATGGGATTTTTGAGACTGATAGCGATGCCGATTTTATAGTGGAAAAATTCACCAATTACTGATATGGCGACAGGTACTTAAGTACTGACCCAATCACATACAGGTACCAATTAATACTGGCTCCTGATACCCATCTGTATCGACCATAGAGATGTCTGCCTTCTGTTCAATATAGTGGAACAAGATATAAAGCGGTTAATGTGTTGGTTTTACACAGAGAGATCAGATTGTTAGTTGTGATCACCAGATTCGCAAGTTCAGGTATAAGAATCAATGTCGGGAAACAAAAAACGGCCCTGTGAGATCTCTAATCTTTAATATGTTTGTTTGGTTTTTTTACGCAGCATTTTAGGTTGTGAAAAACAACGTGTCGTGTCAGTTGTTGGTGCCGAGATGGTAGTGTATGGTGGATTTTCTTATAGGTTTTTTGCTGCCTGTTTTGGCTATAAAACGAT
The DNA here is from genome assembly GCF_008729295.1 of Plectropomus leopardus. Classification (NCBI taxonomy): domain Eukaryota; kingdom Metazoa; phylum Chordata; class Actinopteri; order Perciformes; family Serranidae; genus Plectropomus; species Plectropomus leopardus. Next base: position 30,297,626 of record NC_056472.1, on the reverse strand, counting down.
GCCATGAGAACGACGAGAGTGAAATGAAACCGTAAAGTTGTGAAATGTTGAACAATATGCTGAAATGCTAAAAAGCTCTATAGAAGTCATGTGATCCATTGTTAATGAAGAATATTGATTATGGCCACTTTAAAAGCCTTTCCCTTCACTGGACACTCAGTAAAAGTGGGTGCTGCTGTAATCTATATGATTAGTTTGCCTTCACTGCCACTGTGACAGGTAACCAGACACATTTTGGAAGTGTAGTACCTGGTGAAATATTAATAAAGAGATTTTAAGTTGTTCCTTTGACTGCCTGCTGGCACAAATCTCCATTTCCAACTGTGGAGATCAAAGCGAGGACATGAAGAAGCTTCAGGAACATTTCATGGAAATATGTTTATGTATTCATACGGGCTGAAGAGAAACACACATGAAGGGAAAGTTCAAAGTTTTTTTTTTTTTTTAAACCTCTCCAAAATGTTTAGAGTGGTTCCCTTTCCACACGGTTCAGCTGTTTTCCGAAATAAACACTGCGAGTTTATCTGGATGCTCGCCAAGAATGACAGTTGAGCAGAGGAAGTTGTTTGCTTTGTGATTTTCACTCACACACACACACACACACACACACGAGCTGTGTAAAGGGAACCAGTGGAGCTTCAATACACTCACGTGTCATGGATGCTGAATAACACGGCTATACATTTTTCCCCTGTGTGTATGTATGTGTGTGTGTGTGTGTGTGTGTGTGTGTGTGTGTGTGTGTGTGTGTGTGTGTGTCCACTCTCTACTCCCCGTGCACATCTCGGCATATGTGCTCTGACCCACATACCACTTCCTGTTCCATATACAGAGTGGGAGAGAGGCTGAGGAGGAGGAGACACTCGGAGGGGAGTGAGGATGAAGCACAGTTTGTTTGGGCTTCATGGACATTTTGTGTCCCTCAGTATTTATAAAAGCACATCATGATATAAATCCGTTCGGTATTTCTTATAAGATTAATTATTCTTTTTAACTTGAGAGTTAAACTTCCCTTATTCAGAGTGTGAAAAATGGGCCACAAACTTGAAAAATTGTACCAAAATAAACTAAAATCTTAAATTGTTTGTGTGTAAATTTTAAGTTCATCAGCTGATGTAATGTTTCAGCACCATCACCAGCGCGTCTGTGGCCAAAGAAAAGCAACATTATCTGTGATATCGAAGGGTTAAAAAGGGAACATGCAGGATGTCACACAGCTTTTTGTTCAGAGCTGAAATGAGTTTTCTATTAATTCATTAGCTAAAAATTAGTTTAGAAAGAAAAAAAACAAAAAAAAACAAGGAAATCATTGTAATAAATAATTTGTCTTTTTCCCTTGAGTTTTATTTTTTTCAAATAATTTTATAAATTTACTAATTTCTTTCACTGACTGAAACATTTCTTCCAAAGATTTTTTCCGGTTTTGAAAGAAATCGCACAAATTTGTTCAGGGTTCAAAGGTTTAAATACTTGTAAAAGGCATCTGAAACCAGCAAGAAACATGATGTTGCTCCAGATTTGAAAAGGTTAAGGTTTTGGGGACTGTGGAAGCGTCATTTCTCTGCAGCATCGGGGTCCGTTTACACTATGAATGTATTATTGTAAAATCTGGACCCAGTCGTGGGGGCGGGGCCTCGTTCTTTCCTGTAAGAGCTGCTCAGTGGCGCATGAAGCAGAGAAAGCTCTTTTTCCGTGTTTAGAAATGTGTAAAATACCCAAATCTACTGTCTCATAGAGCAGCGTAGTAGAGATTAATGTGCGGCCGAGCGGTTAACTTCTGGATTAGCGTCTCGGCTAGCTTGATTGGCGGTCTAAAAAATGCAATCTTGCAGCTTTTTTAGACTTCGAACTGGATGGCTTACATCCAGACAGGGATAGAAGACGTTTCACGGGTGTTTGGACGCTCACAAAAAATAATTTACTGATTTACAGACGTGTCTTTTACCATGTTTGCAAATAGGAGAAAATCTTTCTGGGCCAGTGTGCATCATGTGACCGACTCAAACGGTGTAATTCCACTTTCGGCCACTATGTGAACGCCTGGCACATTTCCTGGGTTTGGTTTACACGTGTAAACTGACAATGTGCGTGTCCTGTGAGAACGGCGATGTCACGGTAACACTTCGTGCATGCGCGCGGGGTTTTCCTATGATGTGTCGTTGCAAAATTACACGCCGGCAGCATTTATTTTGGTTGTGTTTGCGGATCCGTGTACATGAGGATCATTTTCAGGACGTTATATGAACGCATTTTTTTTTTCAAAAACAGAGATAAAAGACTTTTTTTGTTTTTAGTAGGCTGTTCTCATCTAAACGTGGCATTAAAGATACCTTTGAAGGAGTTGTGTTGAGTTGAACGTGTTGTGTTGAGCTAACAATCAGGGTTTTAAGAGAAGAAGATGGAAAAGCAGAGAGAAACCTGAGCCGGAGAGAGAGATTAAATACGGAGAAGAAATCAGTGTTTTTCTTTTTTGTCCTTTGAGGAGGTTCAGCTGAAGTGCAGTGGGATTATAGGAGGGGCTCCTGCTGCTCGCCGGCTTCTCGCCTCACCTCCATCGCTCACGCCCATTCGCCACCTCTCCTCTCCATTGTCCATCCGTCCCCTCCCTCTATTATCTTTTTCTGCTGCGTTCATCCAGATTCTTCTCTTCCTTTTTTGGCACGTATCCTGCTTATACTGTTCTGGTTTCCATCCCTCGCCATCTCTCTCTCAGCCGCTGTTTTCTGTGGCGAACGAGCGAGAAAGAGAGTAGAGAGTGAAGTCATCCCTGATGGGAAACCGGAAAAAAAGGAGAGAAACCGGAGAGAGAGAAATGTAGCTGCAGCTCTGTATTCAGCGTCTCTCTGCTGCTGTTGACTCGATGTAATCCAGCGGGATTCAGCAGGAAAAAAATCAATCTTGATTAAGCGAAAAACTCCTCAGCAAGCATCTTTGTCTCTACCTCTCTGCACCCCTGAGCTCCTTTCTTCATATTTTCTCACTTGTTTTTTCTCTTTATGTGGATTTTGCAAAAAAAAAACAAACACATTAAAGCGAGTCAGCTCTCCCTCTGTCACCTCCCACCTCCTCCTGCTGCTCCCCGTCCAATCAGAAGGTGCGAGAGTGAAAAGTGGGAAGGTGTTGAAGGCATGAGATTATATGTTTATCTTGAGGATTGAAAGAAAAATCTTCTAAAGCTGTCCGGCCATGTGGGGAAAAATGCAGATTTTCTATTTTTGGGCCTCCAGCCCCACAGAGTCTGCCCCTCTTGGACAAAATTAAAGGGTTGTAGAAACTGCAGAGTCACGCAGCTGCTGAAACGTCTCAGTCGGATGCATTTACATTGACCCAAACCTGCGGATATCTGTCAAGTTAACAGCGCAAATATGATCCGGATATTAACGTTCAACTGAGGATGAATTGTTATGACTTTGGTGACGATGTATGATAATATATATTCCTAAAATGACCTTGTCATTCTTAGTGTCACCAACTTTAGTAAACCAAGTTAGTCTGACTTAACATGATCGTGGCGAAGACGATTTTGTCAGTGACAAAGTTAGGAGACCTGCGAGTTTGTTTTCTTTACATGTTTAAGAAGATACAGATATGATACATATGTATAGCATGCTAAACATGGTTTAATGACGTTACTAAAACTAAAGAAATTAATTTAATTAAACTTGTAATTTTTAATTTTTAATTTGCAACAACTTCATGAAATGAAGTAAATTACTAAATTTTAAGTAAACGGAACGTTTAGATTAAAAAAATAAAATAAAATAAGAGTAATTGTTATATTTACTTACAATTTTCAAGGCAATACGTTTCCTAGATTTTTTTCAGAAAATTCAACTTTTCAGATCTTACAGTGTGGGGAAAAAAAGTGAATCCATATACTTCTAGAGATCATGAGACATATTTCCAAAAACAATGAACAGTCTTTATGATTTTTATTTCAGAAGCATCATATGCTGCATAAAAAATAGCAAACAAACAACACTAAATAAACAAATTGTAAATTAAATAACATTACATTAAAAAAAACATTTTTTTTCTTCTTTTTTTAAAAAAAAATTCTCATCACCATCTGTTGAACGTTTCCACTCAGGAATTCGTTTTCGTTCCTGTTGGTTCATGTTGTGGTTTGTGAGTTTCTGACTTTTTATTCACTCCTCATTTCGGCGCTCAAGTTTCTGCCGTTCGTTTCTAACAAACCAGAATTGTAAAATTCTCCTGAGAGATCGTGTGGAGAGATTCAATTCACAGTAATCCATCAAGTTGACAAAGGTCAACAGGGGTCAACGCGTCTTTAACCTGGAGGGACGTCTTTCGGAGATTATTTTTAACACTTTTGAGGCTTCTTTAAGCGTGAGGGGAACTCAGCGAGTGCTGAAAACAATCTCTAAAAACACGTCCCTCCAGGTTGTCTGTTAAAGACATGTCGACCTCTCTCGGCTTTTGCCGAAGCCAAAGTCTTCCTCCTCCTCAGCTTCTATTTTCCATCATGCTCCATTCTGCGGCCGTCCGCTCCCCCGGGGGGGTCGCGGTTCTGTCAGCTCCGCTCACATTGTGTGCTGTAATACTTTAGCAGCAATATGGCCGCCACCGAGTCTCCCCACCACTTCATGCCCAGGAATGATAATGAGTAGCTTCGGGACGCCTTGTTTTGGACTGTGGATGTGTAATTTGGGGGGGAAAGTGAGACAAAGACAGACAGAGAGTGAAGGACGGAGAGAGGTGAGGTGTCGTTAATGATGGGACACATGAACACGGGGGCAAAGTCGTTACTGGAGACATTAATGGAAGGTGATGCTGGAAGGACGAGAGCGATGGAGACAATGAGTGTCCAGAATAAATGGACAGTGTACAAACAAGACGGAGAGAAAGAGACACAGTGGACAAATGACAGAGAGAGAGGGAGGATGATGTCAGTGTCTCCTTGTCAAAGCAGCTGTATCCTGACATCCAGGTCACTTTCTGCCTGCCTCTCCTCCATCACACACACACACAGACTAAGTGTGTCTGTGTGTGTGTGTGTGTGTGTGTGTGTGTGTGTTGAATCCTAATGATGCTCTCTGACAGACTGACGGCTGGTGGAGCTCAGCACAGAAAACCATCGGGCACCTAAAACCACCAACAGCAGCCGGCCTCGATTCCTGTGTTGAACTATTCATTTATTCATTCATTAATTCATCCTAAAAAGCTACTATTGTTTTCAGAACTTCGATTAGTTCGTGAAATAATTTGCAACACAAATTCTCCCTCACTGAAGGGCTTTTTTCAGCTCCGCTCTGAGAAAATGAGCAGACCGTCCCGATCTGCTCTGAACTCGGATCTTAACGTCCCGCTGCGGTGAACTGCGTTTGCAAAATCAGCTTTTTCATTTACAGCCATCAAACGCTGGAATATGCTTACAGCTGAGCTGAAAACAGCCGCAGACCAGCAGACTTTCTCCCATGGTTAAAAAAATGGATATTTATACTTCAACACTAATTTCACCTTTTAAGAATTTATGAATGATCATTTTTTAGTTGTAGCCAGCTTGGATGGACGTGTTGGTATGTTGACGTGTGCTTGTTTTGTCTGTCACGTTTTTAGTGTGCGTAATAATTGTTTTTAGTGTTACGTATTTGTTGTGTTTGTAGCCGCCCAGAGACTGCAGATATAAAGTAGCTAATAGCTAAATATAACATGAATCATCTCTTCTCTTTTTGAGATGAATGTTTTTATGCACGGTCCCTTACTTAATAAAGACGGGGAGACTTCATAAAAACGCTTGTCCTCTTAAGGGTTGCGGATGATTGGAACTAGTCAACATCAAATTTGACATTAGGTGCTGAACACTGACCCTATCATAATACAAGGAGATATTATCTTATATGCAAATGCAGCGTTTTCAAGGGGCTAAAGATCCTTGATAACGTGCAAAACTTTGCACAAGAATCAGACCTGATGCTAAACATTCAGTAGCTGATTGGAAAAAGTGGACATAAAATTTGACGTTAATCAGCTGTTGAAGTCATTCATTAAATGCCAAATAGTATGTGTTTCCAGCTTTTAAAAAATGAGAATTTACTGCTTTAAAAAAAAAATCATTAGGGTCTGAACACTGACACTATCATAATGCAAGGAATAATTTTTAATGCAAAAAGAAGAGCATGATGCTAAAGATGCTTGATAATTCGTGAAACTTTGCACAAGAATCAGAACTGGGGAAAGATGTGATATTTTCTGGTTGTTTTGTTCGGGTGTGACAAAATAGCATGATAGTGCCCCCACAAAAAAAAAAAATCAAAGTAGCCCTCCGTCATTTACCCAGATATATAAAGTTTGATAGGCACAGGTAACATCCCAAGACTTAAAAAAGCCTTTTGGAGTCATAACCTAAACCTAACAGGAAATCGAAATTAAACTGCTCTTTGTGAATTAATCAAATTTTGGCAAGACAACTTTAATGATAACCGACCTTAATGGTAAAAATGAATGTGTTATCAGGATAGTAAAGCCCTCTGAAATAAATAAAAGACAGAAGATGTCCTTCTATTTATCTGTTGCTTTTCTGCAAAGAACTTTTAGAAAAGTGCTATTTAAATAAAGTTTATTCTTGTTTTTCATTATGCGTTTCACTTTCAGTGCGCCTGATGTTCTGCTGCGCCGTCTCTGCCCCAAGTGTGCAACAAATAACCCAACAGCATATCGAGCTCCTAATGAACCAGCTCCAAAAATCTATTTGTGGCGGCGGATGTTTTAATTGTGGCGTCCCAACACAAATGAATAAATCTGCGGGAAACCCTGGATTCGGTTTGATTGTAGGGTTTCATCTTTGTTTTCTTGTGACTGCCTGTGTTGCCCTGAACATTTTGTTTTGTCGGTGGAGGTGATTCCTTCTCCTCCCTTCTGTAAACGGCGTGGGGAATCACGTGTAAGAGCGTTCCTGCTCCTCCAGTCCGTCCTCAGCATCTGTAATTATGCCGACTTGTTCCAAAAACGTTCACATGACCGACAATTTGTGGGCGATGGGATGTTCTGTTGACCATAGAGGGCTCTGCGTGTCTGTGTGTGTTAGTGTTGTCCTGCTTCTATTTTCACTGAAATACGGTTTAAATACGTAACTGAGCGACTGGCTGGTTGACTGACCAGGTCGGCTGGACGGCGGCTGATGGTCCGCTGCTGATGAGCGGATTAACAGAAGGACTGGTTTGCCAGCAGTCTGGTCTGTTGGCTTCCTGGCTCACTGGTTGGCGAGCTGCCTGGTTAAATGACTGGCTGCCTGGATGAAGCTGTAACCAACTGGCTGGCTGACTAACTTTGACTCAAAGGATTGGCTGAGAGGCCGTCTGACCGACTGACCCCGTCATCTGAGCGGACAGTCAGAACTCCTGCTGAACCCTCTGAACGGCCTCAGCAGATTAAACAAAAAATGAATAACAGGCAAACTGTTTTTTTGTGGCGGTTGCACGTGGCGACGTCTTCTCATGAAAACCTTTGAGCTGCAGGAAACAGCAGGACTTAAACTTTTGTCACAGTAATGAGCTTAATGCCGACGATACACGAGAGGACTGAAAATCTTTAAAAAGACTGAAGTCTGACTTTTAATCACACTATAAGATTTTGCAGTGAGTGAGGATCTGGCAGAGTCTCTATTTGCAAAATAACAGATTGTTTTTTTAGATGATTTCCCATCCTGCTCCTGGTGGAAAATTTTTACCCCAAACTCACTTTAACCCTTTGAGACCTGGATCGTCTTGTGCTCCGTTCAGAAGCCTTCATAAGTATTTAAACCTATGAGATCTGTTCTGCTTTGCTTTGACAACATGGGAAAAGGCAACAAGCAACTTGACAATAACTGTTGTGTGCAAATTGCAAGCAATTAGTATATTTAGAAAATTATTTTTAAAGAAACTAAGTAAATTAACTTATTATTTTAAGCATTTTTTTCAGATTATGCCTGTTTTTTTCTTTTTTTTCTTATATTTTTCAGGTATTTTTAATGTAGTTTTTACATGTTTTGCTAATTTTTGGGTCATTTTGGAAGCCAAACCCACCGGTTGGTGAATCAGATTCACAGCGCATGAAACACAGACTCTTGTTTGCAAGTTTCTCCTCCTTATCCACAGAACGAGAGAAGTGAGATTTATTCATGTTTCTGCACCTCCGGGACTCATGTTTACTGTCAACCATGTTTGCTTCCTGTTTGGTTTTAGAGAGAGTGGACCTGTTGGTCGTTGACAGTGTTTTCATCAAGCCAAAATTAAAATCTTAAACATGTTTGATTTTGTCGGAGCTTCAAGCTGAGAAAAAGACTTAAAGACTTCCGGGACTGAGTTTTACAACCACCTTCGATGGAGATCACGTCAGCACGCCACAGCTCGAGTAAAGCTCATGATTTTATTCCGACTTTGGAAAGTTTCTGTTACAATGAAACTGCTTGAAACGTCTGGTTTAAGGTCGACCTAAAGTGACAAAATACTTCCAACCCAACAAGAACATGAAGAGTTTTGTTCCAAAATAACAGCCTACATTAGAAAATCCTCCCTCAATGACTGACGGCATGAAAATTGCTACTTTTTTAAATAATCCTAGATAAGTTCAGTTTTCAGGTGAAGAAACACACTGGTGTTCTGTATTTCAGAGATAGTGAAACTGAGCCGCAGGTGTGTTTTTATAGACGTGTAGAGTTCCTCTTTCATCGTATAAATGCCGAAGTTTGGCTGAATTGCCCTTTGACCTCTGGACAAGACTCAGAAATGTCAGCAGAGTCGCCAGCTGCCTGTCATTTGTCGCTGCTGCAGCTGCGGTGCTCGATAAGAAGCGCCCGTGTGTGTGTGTGCGTGAGTTTTGGTTTCAACATTTAACACCAATCATTTCCTGTTAAAAAAAAAAAGAATAGTACCTGTTTTGACAGCCAGCAGAACGCGGCAGCTACCTGCAGTGATAAATATAACAGTTTGAAAATGTGTTAGCAGCTGTCACGCAGCATCAACTCACCACTGTGAAGAAATATTTATTACAGCATTAAATCAGCAGTTAATGTGCCTCTTACACTTTCTTATATAACTTAACACAGACGTCATTTCTGTGATTTTGCTCCACTCTGTATTCTGTTGTTAACAGTCTTATGTAAGTGTTTTTAGTCCCGTTGCATGATAGTATTTTCTCGTCAGGACAAACCAGCTTAAACAGTGACTCGTCATCTTCCTCGGCACTGAGCTCTGTTCGTGATTGGTCCAGCGATTTTCCTGCTGAACTGCAGCTTCTTTGTTTCGCTGCTTTCCTTTTTCTCCTTCAGTTCATGTTTCTGCTGCTGCTGCTTGTTGATAGCGTAGACGGAAGAATAGTTTTCAGCCAAACACCCTTAATGAGACAGAGAGAATACCAGGGAGTATGTCATATGCAATAATGTGACGTATTTTACTTTTAAATGATCTAAATTTAATCATATTGCATCATCAAAGCTTTAAATGGCTTTAATTGATTTTACATAGTGATTGTCATCTCTTTGTAAGTTTGTCTTTTTTTGTAGTTTTCATTTTTGACTCGATGTCTTTGTAAACGAGCGTCGCCCCTCAATGATCTGGAATATAAACAAAGGTTGAATTAATGAAAGAAAAACAATGTGATTGACATCAGCAGCGAGTAACACCTGAACAAAATATCACCGGAAATCAAGATAACCCCAATAACCCCTCTGTTTATTTCTTTTCTTTCTTAATTTGTGTGTGTGTCTGTTTATTTGTTTGTTGTTGGGTTGTTTGTTTTTGTAGCTGCTGTTGCTATTTTCGCTTTTGTTGTTTGTTTGTTCTGTTTTTTTGTTTCTTGCTCGTTTGCTGGCTTTTTGAAAGAGCTTGATGGGTTTCACAAGGTGCGAACTATAAATGTGCCGTCTGATTCTCAGTTATACAAATAACGATAAAACTTGAAAAAAAACCCAATATTGTTGCAAAATCAATATCTAGGTATTGGGTAAAAAAAAAGAAAGAAAAATAATTCTGATTTTCCAGATCACCCGACCTTGGCTCGTTAGCATTTAGCTGCTGTGCTTCTGGACCGTCTCTCGCCAAAAAACAGCAAAGAAGGTGTGAATGATACAGCTGCTGCATCAGATATGAAAACACCAAAGTTTCCCTCAGAGCTTTTCCTCTGTGGACATATGAGTTTCCAGCAGCGCTCGTTTTGCTCAGGAGCGCGCTGCAGCCTCCCGCTTATCGACCAGTCGTAATAACAGTGAAAATGTCACGTCGCCTCGGCCCCGGTCGACCTGTGGGATCAGACGCGCGGGCTCGGCTGATGCAAAACACTCGCAAATAAATGTCACAGCGCCTCAGTGATGCCGCAGTGACTGAGAAATAATCACTAGATCTTGTGTGTGTGTGTGTGTGTGTGTGTGTGTGTGTGTGTGTGTGTACTGTAATATCCTGAGTGTGTGAGAGCGAGATGTTCGCCTCTCTTATCATGTCCAGTTCAGGCCGTATCTGCATGTTTGTGTGGAGTGATAATCGTTTATTAGACCGGTTTGGACATCGTGTGTTTTCCTCAGCACGTCTCTCATACCGACTACAGCACTTTCATAGAAAAGTTCCAGAGTTTGGTTTTTATTCTTAATTATTTTCAGTGAATATTTTCACGTTTCTTTCCCGTGTTCCTCTGGGACGAGGGCCAAAGCTTTAAACATCAAACACATGAAGTGTGAATACTTGTTTTTGTCTGGTTGTTTTTTCTAAAACCTGATGGAGGTTATCTAAATATTTGGGAAAATCTGTTTTCTTAAAGGGTCACTATTCCAGTTTTTACACATTTTCTTCTGAGTCTTGAATAAGTTTATAACACAGTTTACAATTTCCAAAACTCAGACTGAAGGAGAGTTTGGGCTTTTGATTCAAAGCTTATTAGAGCGAGACAAGTTTGTGAAACCAAAAAAGATCTGTTCTTGTGTTTGTCTTTATTTTTGTTTGATTGGATCAAGGTGTGTATGGTGAATATTGGGGCAGAAATGGGAAATAATCAGGTTGAAAATTAACTCTTTAAAAAAAAATAAATAAATAAAATTAAGAACGTGAAGTACGTAAGTTTGCTTAATATGTCCGATGGGCATTCAGGTGTTGTTTTTCTTCTATTTTATTTTGTTCTCCTATCATACATGACATATTCAAAATAAAGATCTGACTAAACAGCTTAAGATTTTAAAAGACTTATTGTGAGAACCCAGTAATGAGTCAGCACTTTTCACATTTCACATTTCGGCACCGAATACGGCTTCACAGCATCGTAGTGGTGGTGTCGTTTAAATCATGCAGCTGTAGTGTAGTTCATCTGTAACCTAACATTAACTTTTTACTTCTAACGGTTGCATTTAGGCTTTAAATATCATAAAGTGGTGTTCATTTGTGAAGATTGTCTTTGCATTTATCCAAAATTCAATCGAAAAATCTCAAAGGCTTTTTGACGAGGGAACCAGGGAAACGCTAACTTCCATGTCGGCTCACAGAAAAACAAGAGAGGAGAAAGCCACACTTAGGGACTGTTCTTTATTTATCAGAAAGAGGGAGTTTGCTGCTCTGTTGTCTTTGATTTTTGGCCTTTGGTGATTGAAAGTGAAAATCCTGGAGTTGAAAAAAAGCCTTTGTCATGCATGCAGAAGTGCAGAATTTATTTACTCATTCTATTTATCTATTTTTTAGGATCTGGTTTGTGCAAACGGTAACATTTTAAATGAGACAGAATAACATGATTTTAGTGAAATATCACAATTTTAAGCTTAGATTTGATTATGTTTCTTGCTGAAAGCTTTCATCCCACACGATGTGTTCAAGGAGCATCGGAAGAGTGAAGAATCCAATGACGGTTTCTGTTTCTGCAGTTTCTAGTTTCTATGATAAATGGTGCAATTTTGGGCCATTATTAAAGAAAATGTAAATTTCAAACTCACCTGTGGGTTGTGGGGGATTGAAGGTTATTAAAATAAATTAAAAAAATACGAACATTTAAAGTTGAGTGTCCCTCTCCTAAAACAAATACAAAAAATAACTCAGCTGTACTTTAAAAGTTTATCTGAAGTTCCTCTCTAATTCTGCACCACCCTGTCCCTCTCATAAATAAAGAACAGTCCCTTAACCTGCAGAAATGTGATTAATAAACATAGCAGTTTGAAAATGAAGCCACTGCCACCATTTTTCCAGGTGAAGACTCAACAGTAACGGTTGTTTACCTGTCAGAGTGTCTTGGTGCGAGTTTTCCATCCTTCCTCTGCAGCTTAAACAGCCGCACCAGGAGTTATTAGATCGACTCCATTTGTTCATATAAATCCTCCCTCTTTGTCTCGCAGGCACCGAGTCTGTAATAACGCCACACTGATGGCTCTCTCGCCCTCTGTTTCTCTCTCTAATAGGACGAAGAGGAGGAAATAAAGCTGGAAATCAACATGCTGAAGAAGTACTCCCACCACAGAAACATAGCAACCTACTACGGAGCCTTCATCAAGAAAAGTCCGCCGGGCCACGACGACCAGCTATGGGTGAGTTTATTGCTACTATCAATAATAATTAAATGTCTTGACATCAATTGAAAATCAGTTTTATTTGCCATTTGTAGGTTTCTACAAACAAAGTATCTGTCTTGGTTTGTAACAATAAACAATAAACAAAACCCAACGGATAAAAATTTGAATAATTCACTGTAGAAAGTATGAAAAAATATAAGAAATATGTCAAAATATATAAAGCCCCATTAGAAAAATTGAATGCTCTATGAATAAAATTGCCTAATTTTAAATTATTATTTTTTTTATTTAATTTATTTATTGGCACACAAGATTAAATAAAAGCAAGGTATCTGTCTTGATTTATAACAATAAGCACAATGCAAAAACCAAGGGATAGAAATTTGAATAACTCACAATGGAAAGTATGAAAAAATATAAGAAATATGTCAAAATATATAAAGACTGCAAGGAAGATTTGTGATATTGGGCTCTATGAATAAAATTGACTATATTTTTAATTATTCATTTTTAAAATAAATGGATTAATTGGCACACAAGATTAAATAAAAGCAAGTAGAAAATAACAAACATGACAACTATTGTGCAGGAGCAGTGAAGAAACCTGAAGGGACTTATTGTAAGAACCTCCCCTCTAGAGTTTACAGTCTATTCAAATACTAACAGTAATTTTCTCCTTACCATGACTTTATATCAAACAAATAGTTAACATAAATAAATAAACACATCATCTGTTTTTAAAGTGTATAGTTTTGTGCAGAAATTTGCAACATATTGATTAGGGGATTTACATGTTCAGAGCATGAAGTAAAATACAACAAAAAATGTTCCCCCAAGATAACAGCACCGAATGCTCCTCATATTAACAGAGAAAGTGGAGTGAGAAAAGTGAAAAATACAAATCACAGAGAAACTAGACAGTGCGGAGGAAACGCTTAAAAAAACTGAAGAAAAGTGAGAAACAAGAGGGAGAGAGTTAATGGGAGGGGAGAGGCAGAGGAAAACAAACAGCAGGAGGAGATTTATAGCTGCTGGGTTTGTTGAAGGCAGGATTACCTGATTTTATGACCCTGCAGCTCTGCTGCTCCTGCAGAGGAGAGATCTCCCTCCCACCTCACAACACGGCTCTGCGTTTGTTTCTGCAGCTGCTTCCACGACCTCTTTCACGACTGCTGCGGCTTCACACTGCCTGCTGTGTGTGTGTGTGTGTGTGTGTGTGTGTGTGTGTGTGTGTGTGTCTGTGTGTGTACAACATGTTTTCTTGGGTCAACATGTAAAACACAACACACAACAAGCTTTGTGATGATTACAAAATAATGCTCAATGCAGACGCAAATCAGGAGCGCAGGTTGTGGAGTTCATTAAAGGTCACAAGCAGGGTCGCAACGATACGAAATTTTTTTAATTGTACGATAACTGTCAAAAAATATCATTTTTCCTGGTATTTCAGTTATCAAGGTATACCCATTAGTTACAATGACCCTTTAAGGAATGAAAAAAGGGTTGTTTTGGTTGAACAAACATTATATTTTTACTTAAACCATTTAAAAAATATATATAATATTGTATAAAAAGGCAGTTAGATAAACAAATTTTAATGGTATGATAAGGGGACATTTTTATACCACAGTATACAGTATCACTGTATATTATTGCAACTGTCCTGCTCATATCATAACCACAAAATCTTAATATCATTAGATCATATTTTTTTTACTCTCCTTAAATATTAACTTTTTGTTGGTACAAATTTCTCCACCTGAGAATCAGCAATACTACTCCATAGTTTTACATACTTTTAAACACAGTCATAGTTTTCAAGTTTCAAGTATTTTTAAGTGAAAAAGCTCAAGTGAAGTTACGAGTCATTTACATTAACGTCCAATTTAAGTTGTAAGTCTCCAGTTTATTGAGTCTGACTCCGAACCTCTGACACCTAAGGAGGACTGAAACTGACAAAATAAAAAACAAATTAATGTGTCAATAAATAAATGAAAATGCCAAAAATGACATATTGATGATATTGATATGAATTATTTAATTTCCCATTTGTGTTATAAATGGAAGGAGGGGCAAATAGGGAAAATATTGCATAAATAAATGCATATATAATTAAATAAATTAATTCATTAAAAAATTGATAAATTAATATGGAAAATGGAAAATAAAATGGGAATTAAATTAAGTGGAAAATAATATATAAATAAATAAGCAAATAAATATGATAACAAATGGGAAATTAAATAAATATTGTAATTTTTGGCATTTTCATTTATTTATTGACAAATTCATTTTTTTATTTTTTATTTTGTCAGTTTCAGTCCTCCATGGACACCAGCTGTTAAAGTTGCTTCATGTAAATCTTATCTTAAATCTGTTGTTTTTAATGTTCATGATTCTTCATATGAAACATTATTTTGGCCCATTACTTCCAGTCCTTACACTGGGTCCAAATCTGGCAGGTGAATTTTTTTCTATAACCCTCTGTTAACAGACACTCACACATTTCCGTCCAGATCTGACTAAAAGAGGACAAACATGCAGAAAACAAAACACGAGCTAACAGAGGCTAACGGTTGTCTCGTTGTCTTGTTTGTTGAAAGTTGTTGTGCTGCAAAATGAATGATGGCGGTTTCTGCGTGTAGCACCTCCTCAGACGGTCTCTGTAACTGTCAGAGTGACGGACTGCGTGTGAATGTCCCCTCAGTTTGTCCTGTTGTCTCCTCCAGCTGGTGATGGAGTTCTGCGGCGCCGGTTCTATCACAGATCTGGTGAAGAACACCAAAGGCAACACGCTGAAGGAGGACTGGATCGCCTACATCTCCCGAGAGATCCTCAGGGTGAGTTCACACAGCATCTGCATGAGAACTTCCTGTTCACGGTCACGTAAACTGACGAGAAACTCAGACGAATATTCTCAGTAAACGCTAAAGTGTCTCTGTCATGTCAGGCCAGGGACGCTCAATCGCTTTGCTTTGGGGCCACTTTTGCAAAATGACAGGAGCCCAGGGGCCAGTCGCAGAAGTCCCAAAAATGTCTCTAGGATTTTAGGACATTTTTAGGATTTTAGCACGTTCAAAAGATTTGAGGACATTTCTGGGATTTTCGGACATTTCATGAATTTTAGGACATTTCTGGGATTTAAGCATATATCTAGTATTTGGCACAAGTGTAAGATTTGAGGACATTTCTAGGATTGAAGCACATTTTTAGGATTTTCTGACATTCTTATGATTTTTGAAAATTTTTGGATTTTAGGTCATTTCTAGTATTTAAGAGGTTTCTATGATTTTAAGGACTTTTTTTTTTAGGATTTTAGGTCATTCATAGATTTTAGGACATTTAGGGGTTTAGGACATGTCTGTTGGGGGGTGCTGGGGATCCTCCACTTTTGTTTTTTATGAACAAATCCTATTTTGATGCTTTTTTATGCAGTCTGCCCCCTAATGTATACTAAAAGTACAAAAACAATTCCCAGTGAGAATCACTTTATTTTTATTGTGAGTTATAAAATATTTGGGGAGCCACCCAGCAGCCTGTCAGGGGCCAGATTTGGTCCATAGGCCGTAAGCTGAGTATCACGGTTAAGTTTGATGGTTATTTTCTGTCTCTTCTCTGCAGGGATTAGCTCACCTGCACGCTCATCACGTCATCCATCGTGACATCAAGGGTCAGAACGTGCTGCTGACTGAGAACGCTGAAGTCAAACTGGGTAGGTGATGATTTTCATCCTGGTTGCACTGTGGGTCCAAATTGGGCCTGCAGACTGGGAGCGGGGCCTGCACTGAGGCTTGGACGACAGCACTGAAAAAATACTGCAGCACCAGGTCTGAGTCAGCAGCGTGTTGGTGCCAACTTGTTTTGTCATGTCTCACTTGATTGCACAGTTGTTGGCTTGTATAAAAAAGTCTCAGTGATGTAATTCTTTGGGAAAGTGAGACTTAACTTCTGCATTCATTTCATTTAATCTGAAACACTTCACTGACATTAACACGCGTTTTAATTCCTTTATGGTCAGACTCTTTTTTAGACTTTTTTTTAAAAAGTCCGTCTTCCTTTTTTGGTTGCTTTGCAGTTTAGACAGTTATTGCAAATTTTGGAACAGCGGCTTTTTCTGCAGGATAATCCACCATTGAGTCAGACTTTCACTAAAGAGAAATTCACACACATCTGCATTTGTAGAGCAGCCAATAGGAGCGCCCGCTCTCTTATATGACCTCTGATCGGACAAAGTCTCCCATCACAAGCTTGATTTCCTAAAGCCTGAAAACAGAGACGAGGAGATGCAGAAATCTAGCTTCCTCCCAGTCCACTTCAATTAAAATATGCTCAAAGGTTACTTAAAGGTTACATTTTGCCCCAAAATGCTGAAATTAAACTGGCTGCCCCAGCTTTAATGACATACACAACAGCCTATAAATGCTTTATGTTTTACAAATTGACATCACTCATATAAACAAACAAACAACAAAGTTGCAGCCTGTTTGTCCTCACTTGCCTCTCTGTCTGTCAGCGAGCACTTAAAACTGATTGGAGACCGGTGCACCAGCTGGCAGGTGGAAACCACTCAGTCTCCAGTCAAGACATAAATTAAAAGTGGGGTTGTTGCAGTAGACTGTGCGTGCAGGTCAAGTGCTGATTATAGTAAAAACTCAAGTGAATAAATCAGTTGTATTTGTTTGATCCATCCTTTTATTTTTCGCTGCTTATTTGGGTCAATTTTGTGAGGATTTTAGGACATTTCTCGTATTTGAAGACATTTCTAGGACTTAAAACAGTTCTTGAATTTGATGTTTCTAGGATTTTAGCATGTTTTGAAGATTTTAGGACATTTCTTGTATTTCAAGATAATTCTAGGATTTTAGGACATTTGCAGGATTTTAGCACGTTTCTAGGATTTGAGGAAATTTCTAGGATTTTAATGTTTTTTAAAGGGGTGCATCGATATTGATGTGCATCGGTAAATGGATTAAATAAGCAACGATGAGGTAACATCGATCCATATCATCAGGCTGATGATGGCGAGCAGGCAAAAGAGAGACTCTCTTAACTCGGGAATAAATCATCAGTTTGTTTCGGCAGAAGTTCGTTGTCGGTAGACAGAGCACGTGTCATATGTAAAAAAACGCCGTACTCCAGGAACTGTGCGTACAAACCGGACATCTCACGTGGCTAACGTGTTGCTGACGTCACATTAGCTGTTTTACTTGTTTTAATTCTTTCTCAGTTTTCGCAGCTGGAAATTTAAAGAATTAGAGCAAAATTTATGATCCTCACGTTGAGCATCGTCGGCATGTTCCTTAACTTACTCAACATTTTAAATTCAGATATTTTACAGAAATGACTGTTAATGAAAATCGTTTGAACCAATAATAATTGATGGTAACTTTGTGTGTTTCCCAGTGGATTTTGGTGTGAGTGCTCAGCTGGACCGGACGGTAGGTCGAAGGAACACCTTCATCGGGACGCCATATTGGATGGCTCCCGAGGTCATCGCCTGTGATGAAAACCCAGATGCTACCTACGACTACAGGGTGAGGAGCTGGATCTGCTGTTTGACAGATAATAAAGGACTGTGTAAAGAGATTATAAAAGTGAAACTTAAAAAAAATGATGCCCAGGGGAAAAAAGGTAAAAAGTAAATTTAACAACAATTTAACAACAATTTATTGATCGAAGTGAAGTGTGAGAATCACTGCTCTCATGGTAGGAACAGACATTAATGAAAAGAGAAACATGCAGGAAAACAGATTTGACTGATGTTATCTTCTGTCCCTCAGAGCGACCTGTGGTCCTGTGGAATCACGGCCATAGAGATGGCTGAGGGAGCGCCACGTAAGTAATGTTTGGCATATTTGAGAATTTAAAACGTTTAAATAGTAATAAAAAAAATTTAAAAAGTACGAGTGTTTCACTTAAAACAGGAGTTGTTTTACATCGTCTGCAAAAAAAGATTGTAGAGATTTGTGGATTGCAGATTGTGGAAAGTAAAAGATTGATGGGAATTTTTTTATTTTTGTAACACTTTCATGCAAACATGTCTGTTTAAAGTGATGACACTTTAATTTCACTCTGACATATCAGATTTTAACTTCAACATTTCAGCTTCACCAGAAAAAACTCAACTTTATTTTAACATTCACAATCAAACAAACAAGCATGAAAACACAAGAAGTTCAGTCTAACATGTATTATTATTTTTATTTTTTGTTTCCTGCAGCTCTGTGTGACATGCATCCAATGAGAGCCCTCTTCCTCATCCCCAGAAACCCTCCTCCTCGACTCAAGTCCAAAAAATGGTGGGCTTCAGTTATTATTCTTCATCTTTCCTGTCAAAAACATCTTCTTTTAACTGAATAATGTAACTCAACTCTACAAACATCTCGTTTGACTGTAACCCGACAGGTCGAAGAAGTTCTTCAGCTTCATCGAGGGCTGCCTGGTGAAGAACTACACGCAGCGTCCTCCCACCGAGCAGCTGCTCAAACACCCGTTCATCCGGGACCAGCCCAACGAGAGGCAGGTCCGCATCCAGCTCAAAGACCACATCGACCGGACCAAGAAGAAGAGGGGCGAGAAGGGTGAATAAATACATGTCCATACAGTTACAGTCCAGAAACATGTCCTATTTTATTGTTTTATTGGAACTTGGAGAAGAAATTTTGATTTATAATAAAACAGTAATGCACATGCATATGGTGTGTTAATCAAAGGAAGTGAATCAACTGAATTTCTTTTAAATAAAAAAAAAACGTAAAGAAGATAATAAGCAACTAAGGAAAAAATGGCCCAAAAATTGGCAAGAAAAATGTTTAATTTTGTTTTTAAAAACGCTAAAAATTTGTAAAAACTATCTAAATGAATAAATAAAAGGACAAAACGTAAAAAATAACCTGAATTTTTTTTTAGAAATTTTAATAATTCTGTTACATGAATTTAATATATATACTTACATAAAAAAATATGTAATTGAAAACTGTAACTGTAGTTTTATGGTCATTTTCCCCCGGCTTATTGAAAATAATTTTCTTCTAATTTCTTGCAATTTTCGGAATATTTTGTGCCAAGCTGGTCAATGTCTTTTCCCCTAATTTTGAGAAAGAAAAAAAAAAATCAAACCAATTTGCTCAAGCTCCAAAAGTTTTCAAACTAGTGGAAGGCATCTTAACACAACACAAGAAAACTGATGTCTATTTTGGGTTTCAAAGGGTTAAGCTACACAATATCAGTTTAACACTATAATCACTGAACTGTTATTTTTCGTCCTCAGATGAGACGGAGTATGAATACAGTGGCAGTGAAGAAGAGGAGGAAGAGTCGTCTGAGCAAGAAGGAGAGCCAAGGTAAGAATACATTATGATAATGCACATGATACAGTATAAAGGTGGATGATATATCGATTTCACTCAGTGTATCGCAGCTTGTTCCTCATGAAGATGTCTAAAATTATAATATTGTGAACATTAAATATAATATTTCGGATTTTGTTTTCCACAAGCATGAGACTCACAAACATTATTTCATTATAGCAGTGCTTCTTGGAACTTTTTTATAAAGATACTTTATTTCGCTTTATTTGAACAGTACTTTATTTCACTTAATCAAAACATTGCCTTATTTAATTGTAAAAGTATCATATTTTAATTTATTATAACAGTATTTTATTTAACTTTATTCGAACAGTTCTTAATTTCACTTAATCATAACAGTACTTTATTTATTTTAATGTAAGAGTACCATATTTAAATTTATTATAACAGTATTTTATTTAACTTTATACGAATAGCACTTAATTTCACTGTATGATAATAGTTTTTTAGTTGTTTAGTATTTGAGAAGTCTGCATTAGTTCAGCAGAGATTTCAAAATATCGAGATATGTGTTGTACATCACGATATCGCCTAAAAATATTGCCATATTATTTATAGGCTGTAGCACCCAGCTCACTTCATACAAAATTACAGGCTGAAGCACAAAACAAATTCAGAAATAAAAGTTTAGATCATAAAAAAATCAGCAGAAAACATTTTTGTGTTTTTTCCTTTTGTCGTTGCGTGTGATTAGAGGTGTGTAGCTTTGGCAGACGGAGCTCAACAGCAGCTTTCCAGTGATATGTAGCTGTTATTTTCCAATTTCACAGAATGTTAGTGATTCATCTTAATCGCTGTATCTTGATGTCGGGAAGTCAAACTGTATTTGTTTGCATCTTAAGGTCATTGATGTTATGTAATTTGCAGAACAAGCTAACTTTTCTCTTTACATCCTCTGTGTAGCTCTATAGTCAACGTGCCAGGCGAGTCGACTCTGCGTCGCGACTTCATCCGGCTGCAGCAGGAGAACAAGGAGCGCTCGGAGGCGCTGCGTCGCCAGCAGCTCCTCCAGGAGCAACAGCTCCGTGAGCAGGAGGAGTACAAGCGCCAGCTACTGGCCGAGAGGCAGAAACGTATCGAGCAGCAGAAGGAGCAGAGGAGACGGCTGGAGGAGGTGAGCCCACAGAAATAACTCATTACATCTGAATAAATCCAAATAATAGTATCAACTAATGAGAGGAAAGTTGGAGTCAGAAAACAAACCACAAATATTTTCTTTGTTTGGAAAGAAATAGATTTGAAGACATTAAAATGATCAACTAGCAGTTGCTTGTTTAACTGGAAACCACAATATCTAAACTGTATATATTATTAATCAAACATCACAGCGTCTCTCAGGAGTTACACTGAAAGTTAGACTAAAAATACTCCAGTTTGAGAGAACGTGAGTTATTTATGAAGCCTCCTACACGCAAACGGAGAGATTCTCCTTCGAGAGTTAATGACGCCATGTTGCATATTGAGACGCTTCCAATGAATTTCAACATGTTGTGTTGTTTTCTTGGTCGTTACATTGTGCAGAGATTTGTAGCACTGACTGGCTGATGTGGGTGCTTTGATGGGGGAAATATGAAATATATTGCAGAAGATAATGTGTGTTATGCACAAAAAATTGAGCGACATCATAAAAAACTGCAAGAAAATAGTAAAAAGTTACAAGAAAATTATCTGACAGTAAACAAAAAAACAGAAAAGTAAAAAACAAAAAAATGAAGCAAAAATGACCTGAAAAAAATGCTGAACATTAAAAATGTAAAGATTGTATTTAATATATTTTTAGTCATACTTATTATTGATATTGATTTCGGGACTGCAGATTTTTTAAAATTATTTTGTAATAATCCTCCCCTTTTTAAAACAAATTTTCAGATCATTTTTCTGGTCACTTATGACTAATTTCTCACAAGTTGTGGGACGCTCCTTGCCGAGTTGATTATTGCCTTTCTTCCCCATGTTTTCAGAAGGTCATAAAGGGTTAAATAGACACTGAAAGGCATCTTAACTGATGTAGATCCAAGTTTCAAAGGATTTAAGCAAAGAAAAAATGCACAGTGAGAGAAAAGAGAGCAGGGGACACAAAGAGATGATTATAAATGTGGACTGAAGTAAACTCTCTGCACAGAAAGGAAGAGACCTGCACAGAGTGCTGAGTTTCAGCCTGTAAATTCACCTCAATACTAGAAACGAAAGGTTTATTTCTGCTCCTGTTTTCCCACATCACTCAGGGCTGTGTTTTTGATTCGTGACGGTGCTCGTAGCTGAAGCCACAGTTGAACCGAGCGATCACAGAGAAATACCACTGTACGTGCGCTCTCCTGTAGGGATACATTACTCTTCCTCCCGAATGCTGAGCGCTGGATTCGTACGATGCGTCATGATACTGCAGCCCACAGGGACGTCCTGCAGCTTCCACCTTTTCACTACACGCTGACTGACAGAAATCAGTGTAATTTCTTCATCTGTCTGCTTACAGAGCCTAGTGTTAGATAACGGCCTGTCAGGCTTAAAATATTACTCTAATTATGTCTTAATGCAGGGCTTTGAGTGCTGACATTTTAACCTCGTCCTGTCACTTCAGCTCAGCCACCGACTATTTATTTATCTGTCCTCCTCGCGGACAGGTAAATAAATACCTGAGAATTTACTGGTGTTCATCTAAAAACATCACATGTAGACTCAGTTTGGAAGGTGCACAAAACACAGATCAAAGTTTGCATCATTTGAAAAAACCTAATTCTTATTTAAGCCACATCAGTTCAGCCTTGAAAATCCTTGACAGCCTGTGATGAGTCCTCAAACAGATGCCCTTTAATGTACTCTAAATGTTCTTAAATTACTTCTTAAATTACAGCGTGGTGTATGGATAAATCTGGAAGAGAATTAATTTCTTGGGAAAGGTTTTGAGTTTTTGGTTTTTCAGTCTCTTGCTGCCTAAAAGCTAGTAACAAATTCCCTGAAACAGAATCCAATGCCAAGTCTTGAAGATTTTATCAAAAACCTCTAAGGCTCCTTTGTGCTCTTAATAATGTACTATTTCTTGCAAGTTTACCTGATCCACCTCAAATTTGATTTGAACATTCTCAAGACCTTGATGAAGCTTTTTAATAAAAATTGTGAGTTTTCACTGAATGGCGTTGCCGTGGCGTTGCAGCAGTTTTGCACATTTCGCCAAATTATGCAGGAAATTGTTTTAGCTTGGGCTTATATTATCCAATCTGCTAAAAATCTGTCATGCTTGATGAGAGCCCCGGCCTCATGATCTCTCCATGCCAAAATTAAGTTTTAGGGATTAAACCACCTACTGGTAACAGGAAATTACATGTTTTTTAACTTAATGTACACCTTCCATCTGGTTGACCACATCCAGCTCAAATATGGTCAGAAAAACCATCAAACTTTAATTATGCTTTCTTTTGAAAATTGTGAGTCTTCGTTGAACACTGTCACCATGGTGACACATTATTGGCCATGAAACAGGAAGTTGTTTTAATTTTACTGTACATTGTCCAATCCGCCCCAAATTTGGAGTTGAGTTCTCAAGACGTCAACATGCCGGTAATAATAATAATTAAAAACACAAAAACAAACTTGTGCTTTAGTAATCTTGAGCTCGGGGTCAAACGTGAGGAGACAAAAAGTCAAAAGTTGGACACCGTCAGTTGGGACGTAAATCAGTTTCTCTGTTAACTTGTTTTGTGTTAACACCTTCAGCAACAACGGCGTGAGCGCGAGATGAGGAGGCAGCAGGAGCGCGAGCAGCGCCGCCGTGAGCAGGAGGAGAAGAGACGTATTGAGGAGATGGAGCGACGCCGTAAAGAGGAGGAGGAGCGCAGGAGGGCGGAGGAGGAGAAGAGGAGGGCCGACCGAGAACAGGTACGAGGCAGAGTCACAAGTGGACAAAGTTAAATTAAATTATATTATTTACATTTGAATTTGTATGATTTTGAATCAAAAGTGGTGGATTTAGTGGGATTTGTAATGATGTATGACCAAATATTTTCTGGTTTTGTCCCTTGAAGATTTCCTGATGTTTTTTTTCTTCTTTTTTTCTTGTAATCACATCCCAACTTTAATGACTTTTTTGTGGGTTTTTTATTCCCCAAAAATTGTCCAAACATCTGGGAGCATTTTTCTTTGCAATTGCTTGTGGAAATTTAAACAAATAAAACCGTAAGTTTGCTTAACGACCTCTTAAATATCAGGAATGACCTGTTCAGGGGACACAATGTCCTTTCCACCACGTTTAGAAAGAAGTTGTTTTGATTGAGGTTGGTGTTTATCAGACTTTGGCTCGTGAAGTGGTTCTAAATTTGATCATTTCTGTGTTAAGCATTGCAGTCATTGATAAACTAGACAACCCTTCTTTTAGTTTGATTGTTTTTAATTAAATAATTTTCAGAAAAAAATAGAATATTATGGGAATTAGTTGAATTTGTGACTTGCAATTAAAAGATCATAAAATACTGCTTATTGTTGCCACATTTTTGTTTACAACACAATTTAAAGGCCTTTTTCATACTGAAGATGATGCACAGTAAGTATGTAAAAGTCATTATTTTCTGACGTTGAACTAATGGTGGTTGCGGCTGTGTTTGATTGACAGGAGTACATCCGTCGTCAGCTGGAGGAGGAGCAGAGGCACCTGGAGATCCTGCAGCAGCAGCTGCTCCATGAACAGGCCATGCTGCTGGTGAGTGTCTGACTGTCAAAGCTGGCTTAATTGTTTTTAAGTATTGGTTCATATTCTCCCTCCTGCCCTCATATTACCTCTGGTTATCTCTCTGTCTTTTCCCCTTGCCTCTTTAACTCTACATTATTTCCTTCATGGTTTTTCATTAGTTTCTATGTGTCCCAAGTGTTAATTTTCTCCACAGCTCCACAGTTACATTTTTTAATGAAGGCACTTATTAATCCTCCGTTACACAAACTTTCCTGATCGAGTTTTCCTTCCGATTTAAAGTGAATCAAGACTAGCTTATGAGTTCTGTCGATCCTCTGGGAGCCGTTATAAGTTGAAGTTGAAACATAAAAACTTTTCTCAGGTTTGTGCCGGGGAAGTCGGGATGTTTACGGGCCCTCAGTTATGGTGATGTCGTCACCAGGAAACGAGTCGTCCAACTGGAACAGAGGGTTTCCCCTGTTTTTATTCCAGATGTTCTTACGCAGGTTATTTTGAGGGGTTTGTATGACTTTATGTTTTTTTATTTTTAAAGTATTCAGCTCCTCGGGGAGGTCACAGAGGATACGCAGATAATAAAAGGATATGACCACTCATATCCTCCCTTCCAGGCTTCACACATCACTTTATCACTGGCTGCAGTCCGCGGTTTCTACAGTCACCACTGACACACTTTAGTATGAAAAATGAGTTTCCTTTACATCATGTTTGGCTTTAACACTTGGATCCTGTTTTGAATGACTCAAACACTTTCTTTGGGCGGATTTCATTTAACAGCCTCTGGCTATTTTTGAAGCAGCCTCTGGCAATCGATCCGAAACTCATAAAAATCATCACTGCTTTAATAGTTAAGTGGTTTAATAACTTTTGACCAGAGTTACTGGCTCTAACAGATGTGCAGTTGGACACTTTGGATATTTGCCCCACAAATCAATTTTTTGAGTTTGTTTCAGAGGATTATGAGGGGGGTGAGGCTGATACTTGGCATTTTAAAAAAGCAAGACACTCCCAAAAGTTGTTAATATTTGGTTTGACCCTCGCCTTGAATTAGAAGAAAACTGCAATACAGTCTCCTCCCATTTCCGAACCCCTGTTTCAAGCTCAGTTTGTTGGCAAATCCTCGGCGTCTTCACGTCTTTATGATCTATAGCTCCACTACAAAATCATGTTTTTGACTGTTTTGATGTAACTGTTCTATCTTTTTACTGTAAATCTTGCAAGAAAAGGTTAAAATTAATTAGATATCTAAAACACCCTGGCTTAAGTGAAAAAAAGATTTACAACCCTACTCCTTCTCTAAAGCCATCTTTCCCTCTGAAATGTTTTACACAGTCCCCAGGCTGTAGTTTGCGTAACATCTCACAGTGAGGCTTATGATTGTGTGCTTACCCAACACAGTCCCCAGAATAAATGTTGGCATTGTAAGGATCTGTAAACCATGGTTATGTTACGTTTAAACATTATGTCTAACATCACAATGGTTAGGTTTGGTTATGGCTCCCCAAAGGACATAGTTTTTCCTAAAATACATGTTGTTTCTGAATCCTGGCTAGAAATGCAGCAATGTGTCTGTAAAAATAAAAAAAATAAAAAACAAAATGGTAAAAAGCACAACTACATTTCTTGCCATAACACTTTGAAACACTTTGATGGTGCGCTAAAAAAAAACCTCTAAAAACCTCCCATGTTACGATGCAAAAAACTGCTGGAAACACAGTGATGACTCAGTAAAACCAACCATTGTTGCTGGTCTCAAACAGTGGTCTGCAGCTTGGCAGGCATCTTGCCAAAGTGTCACGCTTTCCACCGTCCCTTCCACCTCCAGATGACAAAGTCAGCTCACACACTACCTCACTTTAAAAACACTGATATGATACACATGACATGTACAAATGTAACTTGTGGTTTTCAGAAAATGTACGATGCCACCGTTTTCTTCTGGTGACTAAACTGGCTGACCACATCAGAGGTTTGGAAAACGACTGATACTTTGCAGAAACATATTTACGTAAAACTTTCCAAATTTGTTTCTCCCACTAAGATCAGGTGGATTTGAGACTCTAAATTGCAGGTGTGGTTGTTTGAGGATCCCAGAAGGAATCAAAGTTGCTGAGGTGTCATCAACCCTAACATATAAAATATTGACAAAACTCAGTGTTGTGGCAACGGGACAACTGTACCCAGCGTCTTTCTGTCAGAGGTTTGGTTGAACTTGCCCCTCCCTGTACTCAGGAGTATAAGTGGCGGGAGCTCGAGGAGCAGCGCCAAGCCCAGAAGCTCCAGAGGCAGCTGCAGCAGGAGCAGGCCTACCTGCTGTCTCTCCAGCAGAACCAGAACCTGGACGGTAGCAAAACAGCCCAGCAGCAGAGCACCAAACCCTCTAAGAGCCTCGAACCGGACCGAACAAAGCTCCCGCAGAGCTCTGAGCCGGACCCAACAAAACAACAGCAGAGCGCTGACTCTGAAAAGACAAGTCAGAGTCACAGTCTGGAGAAAACTACAGAACCCAAGCTTCCTGTCGCTGACCTGCGAGGCCCCGCCCCTGACTCTGAGCCAATCAGAGAGGTGAACCCTCCCAGCTCGTTAATGTCCTGACCTCTGACCTGTAGACTGCTTCCTCTGCTTGTGTGTACTCACCCACCGTGATGTCTTCATGGTGATGGCTCGCTGCTGGTTTGGGAGGTGTGGATGCTTTCTAAACGAGCTGAGTGACTAGAATTTATTAATGTATCTCTCTAATCTTGTACATTTAATAATTAAACAGGTCTTTGGTGCAGATCTATTCCAGTGATATTAGACTAACAGCAGGGGGTACACTATGAACCAGTTCAACAGAGCCAGGCTCTCTTTGCCTGAGCTGGCTCGACAAACCCAAAAGCCTCAGTCAGAGCTAACAGGTACCACAGAAGTAGTTATCAGCTGTCTGTTAACGCAGGCTTCCTGCTTCAGGCTCTGAGCGTGTTCACAGAAAACAAATCGATTAAACATGATCGATCACGTGCTGCTTACTTTTGCCTTTGAAGAATATTTAAATGTTTTAAAGCACAAAGCAACACTGTTGCTTCAGTTAAGAATAGCTGACAGAAAATAACGTATAGTGAATGCACAATATTATAGGCCATTATATCACTTTATTTTTAACATGACAGCTGCTCATTTTGCAGCCCTTAAACTTTAGACTTGATGCAGTGGATTTAAACATTATAGCTAATTAAGAGCTATATTTAGGTCTGAAACTGTCTTGTAATGTAGGAGACATATAAACTTTAGTTTTTGTATGAATCAAAGTAAAATATCTGTGATAAATACCAACAGACTGATCTATCAGCTGTAATATAATGGACTTCGGCAAATCAGAACTAAGCATATAAACAAAATAACTGGGTGCATGGTATGATTTTTTTTTTAAAGATTTTATTTTGGCATTTTAGCTTTTATTAGATGAGGGAGATCAATAGTGTGAGGGGGGAGAAAGACAAAGAGGACAACATCTTGCAGTGAGTGGGAGTTGAACCCAAGGCTGTTGAGGCAAAGACACTTCATGGGGCAGCTGCTCTATCCACTCAGCCACCAGCAGTCCCTGTATGTTGTGATTTAAAGGAATTATATCACATTTAATGTGAAATCAGCATCATAATTGTCATTGTGGGCAAACTGACCAGAAAACACCACAGACACATTCAGTAGTTCAGTGAGAGCCGCAGCAGCTCAGATTTTCTGCATCACTGATAAACTTTAGGTTCCTGTGTAAAACAAACAAACAAAAAAAAAAACTACAAACCTTGCGATGCATATAGTGCTACTGTAAATGCACGTCCTTCTTAGGTGGCATTTATGTCACATTAAGGCTCAAATAGTTGTATAAAGTGTATTATAACGTTTTGTCTCAGCTGACAGTCTGTATGGCTCATATGCTGACACTGATTATAGAGTGATGCTTTTCAGCTGATTTTAAGCTAAAACTCAGAACTTAACCTGCTCCTGACCAGTTTAAGTTTACCACAAAAGTTACCATGGTGATCTAACCAAGAAAGCCACCTTTGTAGGAAACCCTGAATCAAAATAACTCGCTAAGGCACTGATCGTGCTTCGTAGTACCTTGATACAACCATCTGCTACAATAAAGTTTATGTTGAGTCAATTTACTTGTTGAAAATTTTTCAACTCCATTTTCCGAGTCCTTCATTTATCTCCTCCTGCAACGACCGCTCGTCCTTACAGGGAATCTTTTAAAAAACACCGTCTGACATCATTTGAGAGTTTGCTGTGACCTGAACAGCTCCTCCTTCTCCTCTTTTTTTAGCTTCTCCTCTAATTAGCCCTACTGTTGTCTGTGCCACAATATTAATGAAGTTACTGTAATAATGAACCACCTCATTAGTCCTCAGTGTGCCTCTCTTTCTCTCTCGTTTTGGCGTCCTGCTGTTGTCATTCACCACCTGGTGTGGAGGAAAATGAGAGAGGCACAAACCAAAAGCACCTGATCAAAAAAAAAAGCTTTTTAGTTTTAGTCGCTGTTTTATTTTTTGTGCAGGAATGGGTGCAGTTTTTATTTCGTAGGGCAACACTACAATTGATGGAAAATTTGGACTCTTTAAGGTGATGCACAGGACAAAAATTTATATGTGAACAGCAGAAATTTGTCAGTTGGTCAGACACAACATTCACTTGAGGCTTTTCCTCCGTAGAGCTTAGTTTAGTTTAGTTTAGTTTAGTTTAGTTTAGTTTAGTTTAGTTTAGAGTTATTTGAAACAATGGTTCAATCCTGCCTGGATCTTGGTCAGGTGAAAAGTTTGAACTTGTCTCAATTGATTAAAACATTTTATCAAGATTTTTTAGAATAAAAAAATCATCTTTATCTCAAAATACTTTACATTAAAATCCATAATCAGTCTACATCACCTACTTTCAAAGTTGTATTAAATTTAGGTTAAGGAAGAAACAGATTAATCTCCAATCTTTCTACACTGTTATTCTTAGTTGACATGCTGTAGGATGACTTTTAAAAGTGCAATTCTTAAAACAAAACTAGATGCATTGATATTTTTATCTGTAGAGTAGCACAGCAAATGCCCCGTATAAGTAACGGTAGTTTTTTAATTAAATTTGGTTTATCATGTTTTGCAGAGCAAATTAGGTCTCACCTCCAATAAACTTTGACATTTTGGACTAAAAAACGCTCACGAACAAAAAACATTTTTTCTTCTCTTGAATTTGTGACCTGCACCTCAGTGTGTGTCCTAACCTTTCTGCTCTCACTGTGAATGTTTTTTTCTCCATGTGAAAAATGCATGACACTCTTTGCTGGTTGTGGTGCCGTTGTCCTACTAGCAGGGATGTGGGAATATTGTGGCAACAATAACACTGCTGCCCTTGAGGAAGTGCTTTGTTGTTCCTGCTGGCGTGCCTGTACCAGCACATGACTTTCTGATGTGCTTGTAGTACGAAACGTCTCTGCTCTGCGGCGGGAAACTAACAAACCGTAGCACCTAATGGCTTCTGTCCACTTACTCTCCTCTTTATGTCCTCACACACTGTACTCTTAAACCACCGCTAATGCTGCTGCCCTTTGTTTATGTGTGTGTTATCCGCAGGCTGATGAGCGATACCGGAAGAACATCCAAGGTTCTCCTCAGGCAGCTCAGACCAAACCACAGCAGCCTCCGGTGCCACCGCGCTCCGAGTCCTCCTACCCCAACGGGAACTCGGCATCTGAGGCGCCCGCCATGCACCGGCCTGTGGAGCCGCAGGTAAGCATCAAGTCTTTAAACTCCTCCGCTATCCTCTTCAACTGTTGCTTTTTACTTTCACAGCTCGTGTACACAGGCAGCATTTTGAGTTGGTGTCAAGAAGATGATTTGCCACTAGTTACAGTCAGCTGGTGCTTTTTCTCTCGCAGGATTTAGCTGAATTGTAGCTCACAGATTGAGGCACCAAAAGGCACCCTTCCCCAGTCCTCTTGGATTATTCCTATTTTTTTACAGTCACAGCTCCTGTGCACAGGACACACTTTAAATTGATGTCAAGTGGGTTGTTTGCCACAAGTTACAATCAGCTGGTGTTTTTTTTTTCTCTTGTAGTGTTTATCCATGTCTTAACTTAACAATTGAGGCAATGAGATGTCCTTAAACCCCTCCTCTGTCCTATAAATTATTTTCTCTTTTCTTTGAAAGTGCTTGTACAAAAGCAGAATTTTGAGTTGGTGTCAAGTGGATGATTTGCCACTAGTTACAGTCAGCTGGTGCTTTTTCTCTCGCAGGATTAAGCTGGGTTCTAGCTGACAGATTGAGACATTAAAATGTCTTCAAACCCCTCCCCCCTTCTTTTAAATTATCCCTATTTCTGTACTTTCACAGTTCTTGTACACAGGCAGCATTTTAAGTTGGTGTCAAGTTGGTCGTTTGCCACTAGTTACAGTCATCTGGTGTTTTTCTCTCGCAGGATTTGGTGAAGTTGTAATTTGCAGATTTAGACACTAAGATGTCTTTAAACCTCTCTCATCAACTTTAATTATAACCTTCTTCTTCAACTCTTGTACACAGGCAGCATTTTGAGTTGGTGTCAAATGCATTGTTTGCCACTAATTACAGTCAGCGGGTGCTTTTTCTCTAATGGGATTTAGTGGAGTTGTAGCTGACAGATGGAAACACTAAGATGTCCTTAAACTCATCTCTCAATCGATTTATTCCTTCTTGACTTTCATAGCTCGTGTACACAATCAGCATTTTAAGTTGGCATCAAGAGAGTTGTTTGCCACTGGTTACATACAACTTGGTGCTTTCTGTGTCATAGGATTAAGCTCAGTTGTACAGTAGGTTACAGATTGAGACATTAAAATGTCTTCATACCCCCTCCTAGTCCTGTTGAATCATTCCTTCTTTACTTCTTCAGCTCATGTACACAGGCAGCATTTTGAGTTGGTGTAAAGTGGTCATTTGCCACTAGTTACAGTCAACAGGTGCTGTTTCTCTCACAGTGTTTAGATAAATTATGGTTTATGGATTAAGTTACTAATATGTCATCAAATCAATCCCTTGTCCTCTTAAAATCTTTCTTTTTTACCCTCACAACTCTTAAACACAGGCAGCATTTTGAGTTGATGTTAAGTGGGTCACTTGCCACTAGTCATAGTCAGCGAGTGCTTTTTCTCTACAGCATTAAGTTGAATTGGTTACTATGGTTGCAACTTACTTGTAACACACATGCCACCTCAAAAATGACCATCAATGGTCATTTCCCAGCAGCGCTTAAGTCCTGTTAGCTGCTGCTGCTGACTGGAAAGGCCATAATGTCCCGAGCAAGTACATCGAGCTTCGGGTAACATTTAGTGATATTTTGTTTGACGTCTTTCATTGCTGCCGAGGTAACATTAACTTGTGTGAAAACATATCACCTGAAATAAGCTGTGTTGTATTGTTGTCACGTAAAAAACAAACTCCAGCACTGAACAGGAAGCGGCCCAACACAGAAAGTAGATCCTTTATAGGCCGATCCCAACCAGAACATCTTTAGTAAATATTTATATCAAGGAACCCGTTTCCAAGGTTGCATTTTGGCCAATGTGTTCTCACCCTTCAACTGGACTGATTACCTGTCACTCAGACATGAACGGGCCAAATTTGATTTTATTTAAAGGATGCTGTTCTCCTCACACTGCCAGAGTGGAGGCTCATTTCCACTTTCAGGACTGGCCTCGCTAACGGTGAATGGATTTATGATGCTGTCATTTACCTGGCAGCACTTAGTGCAGGGTGTTTTCAGTGTGTGTATCACCAAAATACCAGTTTATTTGGGAGCCCTCTTTTGTAGCTTCACCTTCATGTGGCAGTACGTCCCGTCTCCACTGACTCTGGATGCTGCCTGTGTATCTAATACATTTTCTTATAATCTCTCATTAAGGTTTTCTTTTCCAGGTGATTTAAAAAAATGCTTGAGTGTGAAAGTATTTCTTCTACAAGAGATGTGCTGTTTTCTGTGATTTCTGTCTTAAGCTCTTTCAGGTTGTTTCAGCTGGATAATGGATCCAAATGTCTGCTGTTGTTGAACTTTTCCAAACTCTTTTCAACTTCAGGGTTGTCATCAATTCTATTTCAATTCACTCATTTTATTGTTTAACTTATGAAACTGCATTAAATCTGCGGGATAATGACAGAATTCAGACAGAAGAGGCTTTTAAGACAACACAAAGCAAGTGGTTGCTTTTGAAAGTTTATTTTTTATCATCTGAAAGAAATCTCAACTTTTGGAGGAACGAAAATGAAATGATCGCAACCCTGATTATATACTCTTCTCCAGTGATTAACTCTTTGATTGACAGGATGTCCTCCCACACATCAAAGCAAACAAAAGCACTTTCACCAAATGTGTAATTAATTCAGAGCCACTCTTTTCTCCCCAAATGTGTGAACATGAGAGTGTTTGTTTGGTGGTATGTTTGGGGGGTTTGTACATCTCTGCTGCACATACTGTACCTCCCCTTTGTGTGCTGGTGATTAAAAACATCCATAATTCATGGGCGCCCAGATTTGCAGCAGGGTGACTCAGACAGAGTTAGTCATCTTCCCAACGAAGGATTCAACCCACTAAGCATGAATAATCACAGTTCATTGAAGTCAATCTGTTTTGAATATGTCACACAGATTAAATTAAACAAAAACGATGCTGTAACTTTGTAAAATGGGGCGATGATGCAACTCACTGGCGCGTTATTAAGCATTTGCCATAATGTTAAAAGTGGATTAATCCGTTTTCTGTCATTAGCTGCGAGTCGTCAGACTCAGCTGTGGTTGTTGTGTTTTAACGCTGTCGCGCGCACAGACTTGACTGTGTATTGGATCAAAGTCGGATGGGTTCAGTTAGAGGTCTTCTGATTAGAGCTAATTGAATGAAATTGAAATATGCAGTCTGAACTGCTTTGATTTCAAAGTGGTAAGAAGCTGCAGTCATGGAGAATTCTTCCTCAAAAGTGGATGTGAAACCTTATCTTATGACATCATACGTGCATTTAAATATAGCAAATGTCTAATTTCCAAATAGGTTTTAAACTGGTCTGATACCTAAGTTTATGAGGTCTGAGAACTACTTCATCATCCTGGTTTAAGGTGGAGTCTGTGATTCTGGAGAGAGGTAGTTGATATTTGAACTCAGCACCCAAACACTCTTCCTGTAGTACTCTCCTTCAGAAGCTCAGTTTTACCTTCCCTCGTACTCCTAGCCACTTGTATTTTTCAGATATGCTTCTTGCTTGACTGCTGTAGGTAGGTAAGGTCAATGTCAAAAGCTTTACACTATTCTCTACTCTCTATCAATTTGAATGTATTAAAAAGTGGAAAATAAGGGGCGACCTTTACCACAGGTAGAGCTTGAGCCCCATGTAGGCTGACTGCTTTGCATTAGCTTGTGTTTGTTTTAGTAACAATAATAAAACATTTAAAAGTCGAAAAGTCATGGTAAAGCATGCCAGTAAAAATGTCATAGAAAGACATAGAATACAAGGTCATTAAACATTTCTGTAAAAAAGGTAATGTAAAGTGCAATTATAGCATCAATATTATGTGTTAAAAAATCTTAATATATCTTGTAAAAATATTTATGATAGAGTTTTGGAATGTCATTAAAATATCACAAAGTCATTGCATCATATTTTATTAAACATGAAAGTATTTTAAGTTCAGCACTGCTCATTGCCACAAGTGCAGCAAGTATTTTGCACATAACAGCATAAAAACCAGAGCGATTTTGTTGTATCTAACGATATCTAGCGAAATGCATCACATGCAGGCGGAGAAATGCCCAGTTTTCGACTGCGTAGTCTATAATAGCAATGTGTTCAAATCAGTGCTATTGCAGAATGTTAATTTATTTATATTTCATACGTACAGAACTGTGTAAAAGTCTGAGACCGCCTTAAACTATACTATATATATAAATGATGTTTTTGGACTTTTTCTCCTACATTGTTTACTACAATGTGCTCAACATGCTATACAATGTTGTTTTCAGCTGTTTTTTGGGCACATCATATTTTGACATATTTTGCCATACCAAAGTATGGTGTTTTTGGCCATTTTTTATTATGTGTAGTTTCTAGCAGTTTTTATCAATTTTTGGGAAATGTCATTTTTGACATTTTTGCCTTGCTTTTTTGGTCATTTTTTTCGACGCATGAAATTTGGGTGTTTTTTTGCAATTTTAGGAACATTCTATGCTATGGCGTGTCTAAATATGCTATTACACGTAGTTTCTAGCAGTTTTGATCAATTTTTAGGAAATGTCATTTTTGACATTTTTGCCATACTATAGCCTTGCTTTTTTGGTCATTTTTTGACATACGAAATTTGGGTGTTTTTTGCAATTTTAGCAACATTCTATGCTATGGCGTGTCTAAATACGCTATTAAATGTAGTTTTAAACAGTTTTTATCAATTTTTTGGAAATGTCATTTTTTTTAACATTTTTGCCATACTATAGCCTTTGTTTCTTTGGTCATTTTTTTTTTGACATACGAAAATTGGGTGTGCTTTTTTGCAATTTAAATAACATTCTATGCTATGGCGTGTCTAAATACGCCTATTAAATGTAGTTTCTAGCAGTTTTTATCAGTTTTTGGGAAATGTCATTTTTCAACATTTTTGCCATACTATAGCCTTGCTTCTTTGGTCATTTTTTCAACATGAAATTTGGGTGTTTTTTGCAGTTTTAGCAAGATTCTATGCTATTGTGTGTCTAAATACACTATTAAATGTAGTTTCTAGCAGTTTTTATCAGTTTTTGGGAAATGTCATTTTTTGACATTTTTGCCATACTATAGCCTTGCTTCTTTGGTCATTTTTTCAACATATGAAATTTGGGTGTTTTTTGCAATTTAAGCAAGATTCTATGCTATGGCGTGTCTAAATACGCGATTAAATGTAATTTTAAGCAGTTTTTAGTTGTTTTTGGGAAATGTCATTTTTGACACTTTTGCCATACTATAGCCTTGCTTCTTTGGTCATTTTTTTGACATACGAAAATTGGGTGTTTTTTGCAATTTAAATAACATTCTATGCTATGGCGTGTCTAAATACGCTATTATATGTAGTTTCTAGCAGTTTTTATCAATTTTTGGGAAATGTTATTTTTCAAATTTTTGCCATACTATAGCCTTGCTTTTTTGGTCATTTTTTTGACATATGAAATTTGGGTGTTTTTTGCAATTTTAGCAAGATTCTATGCTATGGCGTGTCTAAATACGCTATTATATGTAGTTTAAAGCAGTTTTTATCAGTTTTTGGGAAATGTCATTTTTTGACATTTTTGCCATACTATAGCCTTGCTTTTTTGGTCATTTTTTTGACATACGAAATTAGGGTGTTTTTTTGCAATTTTAGCAACATTCTATGCTATGGCGTGTCTAAATACACTATTATATGTAGTTTAAAGCCATTTTTATCAGTTTTTGGGAGATGTCATTTTTTGACATTTTTGCCATACTATAGCCTTGCTTCTTTGGTCATTTTTTTTGACATACGAAATTTGGGTGTTTTTTTTGCAATTTTAGCAACATTCTATGCTATGGCGTGTCTAAATACGCTATTATATGTGTAGTTTTAAAGCAGTTTTTATCAGTTTTTGGGAAATGTCATTTTTTGACATTTTTGCCATACTATAGCCTTGCTTCTTTGGTCATTTTTTTCAACATACGAAATTTGGGTGTTTTTTGCAATTTAAGCAACATTCTATGCTATGGCGTGTCTAAATACGCTATTAAATGTAATAGTTTAAAGCAGTTTTTTTAGTTTTTTTGGGAAATGTCATTTTTTGACACATTTTTGCCATACTATAGCCTTGCTTTTTTGGTCATTTTTTCGACATATGAAATTTGGGTGTTTTTTTTTGCAATTTTAGCAACATTCTATGCTATGGCGTGTCTAAATACACTATTATATGTAGTTTCTAGCAGTTTTTATCAGTTTTTGGGAAATGTCATTTTTTGACATTTTTGCCATACTATAGCCTTGCTTTTTTGGTCATTTTTTTTGACATACGAAATTGGGTGTTTTTTTTGCAATTTTAGCAACATTCTATGCTATGGCGTGTCTAAATACACTATTTAATGTAGTTTAAAGCAGTTTTTATCAGTTTTTGGGAAATGTCATTTTTTGACATTTTTGCCATACTATAGCCTTGCTTTTTTGGTCATTTTTTTGACACACGAAATTTGGGTTTTTTTTGCAATTTTTAGCAACATTCTATGCTATGGCGTGTCTTTAAATACGCTATTAAATGTAGTTTTAAAGCAGTTTTTAGTTGTTTTTGGGAAATGTCATTTTTTGACATTTTTGCCATATACTATAGCCTTGCTTCTTTGGTCATTTTTTTGACATACGAAAATTTAGGTGTTTTTTTTTTGCAATTTTAGCGACATTCTATGCTATGGCGTGTCTAAATACGCTATTAAATGTAGTTTTAAGCAGTTTTTAGTTGTTTTGGGGAAATGTCATTTTTTCACATTTTTGCCATACTATAGCCTTGCTTTTTTGGTCATTTTTTTCGACATTCGAAATTTGGGTGTTTTTTTGCAATTTTAGCAACATTCTATGCTATGGCGTGTCTAAATACGCTATTAAATGTAGTTTCTAGCAGTTTTTATCAGTTTTTGGGAAATGTCATTTTTTTGACATTTTTGCCATACTATAGCCTTGCTTTTTTGGTCATTTTTTTGACACATGAAATTTGGGTGTTTTTTGCAATTTTTAGCAACATTCTATGCTATGGCGTGTCTAAATACGCTATTATATGTAGTTTTAAGCAGTTTTTATCAGTTTTTGGGAAATGTCATTTTTTGACATTTTTGCCATACTATAGCCTTGCTTTTTTGGTCATTTTTTCTACATATGAAATTTGGGTGTTTTTTTGCAATTTTAGCAACATTCTATGCTATGGCGTGTTTAAATACGCTATTAAATGTAGTTTTAAAGCAGTTTTTTATCAGTTTTTGGGAAATGTCATTTTTTGACATTTTTGCCATACTATAGCCTTGCTTTTTTGGTCATTTTTTTGACATACGAAATTTAGGTGTTTTTTTGCAATTTTAGCAACATTCTATGCTATGGCGTGTCTAAATACGCTATTAAATGTAGTTTTTAAGCAGTTTTTATCATTTTTGGGAAATGTCATTTTTGACATTTTTGCCATACTATAGCCTTGCTTTTTTGGTCATTTTTTTTCGACATATGAAATTTGGGTGTTTTTTGCAATTTTAGCAACATTCTATGCTATGGCGTGTTTAAATACGCTATTAAATGTAGTTTTAAGCAGTTTTTTATCAGTTTTTGGGAAATGTCATTTTTTGACATTTTTGCCATACTATAGCCTTGCTTTTTTGGTCATTTTTTTGACATACGAAATTTAGGTGTTTTTTTTGCAATTTTAGCAACATTCTATGCTATGGCGTGTCTAAATACGCTATTATATGTAGTTTTAAGCAGTTTTTTTTTTTGGGAAATGTCATTTTTTGACATTTTTGCCATACTACTATAGCCTTGCTTTTTGGTCATTTTTTTCGACATATCGAAATTTGGGTGTTTTTTTTTTGCATTTTAGCAACATTCTATGCTATGGCGTGTCTAAATACGCTATTAAATGTAGTTTCTAGCAGTTTTTTTATCAGTTTTTGGGAAATGTCATTTTTGACATTTTTGCCATACTATAGCCTTGCTTTTTTGGTCATTTTTTTGACACATGAAATTTGGGTTTTTTTGCAATTTTAGCAAGATTCTATGCTATGGCGTGTCTAAATACGCTATTATATGTAGTTTTAAGCAGTTTTTATCAGTTTTTGGGAAATGTCATTTTTTGACATTTTTGCCATACTATAGCCTTGCTTTTTTGGTCATTTTTTTTTCTACATATGAAATTTTGGTGTTTTTTTTTGCAATTTTAGCAACATTCTATGCTATGGCGTGTTTAAATACGCTATTAAATGTAGTTTTCTAAGCAGTTTTTAGTTGTTTTTGGGAAATGTCATTTTTTTGACATTTTTTGCCATACTATAGCCTTGCTTCTTTGGTCATTTTTTCGACATTTGAAATTTTGGGTGTTTTTTGCAATTTTAAGCAACATTCTATGCTATGGCGTGTCTAAATACGCTATTATATGTAGTTTCTAGCAGTTTTTATCAGTTTTTGGGAAATGTCATTTTTCACATTTTTGCCATACTATAGCCTTGCTTTTTTGGTCATTTTTTTGACATACGAAATTTGGGTGTTTTTTGCAATTTTAGCAACATTCTATGCTATGGCGTGTTTAAATACGCTATTAAATGTAGTTTTAAAGCAGTTTTTATCAGTTTTTGGGAAATGTCATTTTTTGACATTTTTGCCATACTATAGCCTTGCTTTTTTGGTCATTTTTTTGACATACGAAATTTGGGTGTTTTTTTGCAATTTTAGCAACATTCTATGCTATGGCGTGTCTAAATACGCTATTAAATGTAGTTTTAAGCAGTTTTTAGTTGTTTTTGGGAAATGTCATTTTTTGACATTTTTGCCATACTATAGCCTTGCTTCTTTGGTCATTTTTTTCAACATTCGAAATTTGGGTGTTTTTTTGCAATTTAAGCAACATCCTTATGCTATGGTGTGTCTAAATACGCTATTATATGTAGTTTCTAGCAGTTTTTATCCATTTTTTTGGGAAATGTCATTTTTTTGACATTTTTGCCATACTATAGCCTTGCTTCTTTGGTCATTTTTTTCGACATTCGAAATTTGGGTGTTTTTTGCAATTTTAGCAACATTCTATGCTATGGCGTGTTTAATATACGCTATTAAATGTAGTTTTAAGCAGTTTTTAGTTGTTTTTGGGAATGTCATTTTTTGACATTTTTGCCATACTATAGCCTTGCTTCTTTGGTCATTTTTTTTTCGACATACGAAATTGGGTGTTTTTTTGCAATTTTAGCAACATCCTTGCTATGGCGTGTCTAAATACGCTATTATATGTAGTTTCTAGCAGTTTTTATCAATTTTTGGGAAATGTCATTTTTCACATTTTTGCCATACTATAGCCTTGCTTTTTTGGTCATTTTTTTGACATACGAAATTTGGGTGTTTTTTTTGCAATTTTAGCAACATTCTATGCTATGGCGTGTTTAAATACGCTATTAAATGTAGTTTTAAAGCAGTTTTTATCAGTTTTTGGGAAATGTCATTTTTTGACATTTTTGCCATACTATAGCCTTGCTTTTTTGGTCATTTTTTTTGACATACGAAATTTGGGTTTTTTTGCAATTTTAGCAACATTCTATGCTATGGCGTGTCTAAATACACTATTAAATGTAGTTTTAAGCAGTTTTTTGTTTTTTGGGAAATGTCATTTTTTGACATTTTTGCCATACTATAGCCTTGCTTCTTTGGTCATTTTTTCGACACATTCGAAATTTGGGTGTTTTTTGCAATTTTAAGCAACATTCTATGCTATGGCGTGTCTAAATACGCTATTATATGTAGTTTCTAGCAGTTTTTATATGTTTTTGGGAAATGTCATTTTTTGACATTTTTGCCATACTATAGCCTTGCTTCTTTGGTCATTTTTTTCGACATTCGAAATTTGGGTGTTTTTTTGCAATTTTAGCAACATTCTATGCTATGGCGTGTTTAAATACGCTATTAAATGTAGTTTTAAGCAGTTTTTAGTTGTTTTTGGGAAATGTCATTTTTTGACATTTTTGCCATACTATAGCCTTGCTTCTTTGGTCATTTTTTTTCGACATTCGAAATTTGGGTGTTTTTTTGCAATTTAGCAACATTCTATGCTATGGCGTGTCTAAATACGCTATTATATGTAGTTCTTTCTAAGCAGTTTTTATCAGTTTTTTGGGAAATGTCATTTTTTGACATTTTTGCCATACTATAGCCTTGCTTTTTTGGTCATTTTTTTGACATACGAAATTTGGGTGTTTTTTGCAATTTTAGCAACATTCTATGCTATGGCGTGTTTAAATACGCTATTAAATGTAGTTTCTAGCAGTTTTTATCAGTTTTTGGGAAATGTCATTTTTTGACATTTTTGCCATACTATAGCCTTGCTTTTTTGGTCATTTTTTTGACACATGAAATTTGGGGGTGTTTTTTGCAATTTTAGCAACATTCTATGCTATGGCGTGTCTAAATACGCTATTATATGTAGTTTAAAGCAGTTTTTATCAGTTTTTGGGAAATGTCATTTTTTGACATTTTTGCCATACTATAGCCTTGCTTCTTTGGTCATTTTTTTCGACATACGAAATTTGGGTGTTTTTTTGCAATTTTTAGCAACATTCTATGCTATGGCGTGTCTAAATACGCTATTAAATG
Organism: Plectropomus leopardus; assembly: GCF_008729295.1. Classification (NCBI taxonomy): domain Eukaryota; kingdom Metazoa; phylum Chordata; class Actinopteri; order Perciformes; family Serranidae; genus Plectropomus; species Plectropomus leopardus. The sequence goes on along the minus strand of NC_056472.1, from coordinate 30,256,763 downwards.
TAGTTTTAAAGCAGTTTTTATCAGTTTTTGGGAAATGTCATTTTTTGACATTTTTGCCATACTATAGCCTTGCTTTTTGGTCATTTTTTTGACATACGAAATTTGGGTGTTTTTTTGCATTTTAGCAACATTCTATGCTATGGCGTGTCTAAATACGCTATTAAATGTAGTTTTAAAGCAGTTTTTTAGTTGTTTTTGGGAAATGTCATTTTTTGACATTTTTGCCATACTATAGCCTTGCTTCTTTGGTCATTTTTTTCGACATCGAAATTTGGGTGTTTTTTTGCATTTTTAGCAACATTCTTTGCTATGGTGTGTCTAAATACGCTATTATATGTAGTTTCTAGCAGTTTTTTAGTTTTTTGGGAAATGTCATTTTTTGACATTTTTGCCATACTATAGCCTTGCTTTTTGGTCATTTTTTTTGACATACGAAATTTGGGTGTTTTTTGCAATTTTAGCAACATTCTATGCTATGGCGTGTCTAAATACGCTATACGCTATTACATGTAGTTTCAAAGCAGTTTTTATCAGTTTTTGGGAAATGTCATTTTTTGACATTTTTGCCATACTATAGCCTTGCTTTTTTGGTCATTTTTTCGACATATGAAATTTGGTGTTTTTTTGCAATTTTAGCAACATTCTATGCTATGGCGTGTTTAAATACGCTATTATATGTAGTTTTTAAAGCAGTTTTTATCAGTTTTTGGGAAATGTCATTTTTTGACATTTTTGCCATACTATAGCCTTGCTTCTTTGGTCATTTTTTTGACATACGAAATTTGGGTGTTTTTTTTTGCAATTTTAGCAACATTCTATGCTATGGCGTGTCTAAATACGCTATTAAATGTAGTTTTAAGCAGTTTTTTAGTTGTTTTGGGAAATGTCATTTTTGACATTTTTGCCATACTATAGCCTTGCTTTTTTTGGTCATTTTTTTCGACATTCGAAATTTGGTTTTTTTGCAATTTTAGCAACATTCTATGCTATGGCGTGTCTAAATATGCTATTAAATGTAGTTTCTAGCAGTTTTTATCAGTTTTTGGGAAATGTCATTTTTTGACATTTTTGCCATACTATAGCCTTGCTTTTTTGGTCATTTTTTTGACACATGAAATTTGGTGTTTTTTTGCAATTTTAGCAACATTCTATGCTATGGCGTGTCTAAATACGCTATTATATGTAGTTTTAAGCAGTTTTTTTCAGTTTTTGGGAAATGTCATTTTTTGACATTTTTGCCATACTATAGCCTTGCTTCTTTGGTCATTTTTTTGACATACGAAATTTGGGTGTTTTTTGCAATTTTAGCAACATTCTATGCTATGGCGTGTCTAAATACGCTATTAAATGTAGTTTTTAAGCAGTTTTTAGTTGTTTTTGGGAAATGTCATTTTTTGACATTTTTGCCATACTATAGCCTTGCTTCTTTGGTCATTTTTTCGACATTCGAAATTGGGTGTTTTTTGCAATTTTAGCAACATTCTATGCTATGGCGTGTCTAAATACGCTATTATATGTAGTTTCTAGCAGTTTTTTATCAATTTTTGGGAAATGTCATTTTTGACATTTTTGCCATACTATAGCCTTGCTTTTTTGGTCATTTTTTTGACATACGAAATTTGGGTGTTTTTTTTTGCAATTTTAGCAACATTCTATGCTATGGCGTGTCTAAATACGCTATTTATATGTAGTTCAAAGCAGTTTTTATCAGTTTTTGGGAAATGTCATTTTTTTTCAACATTTTTGCCATACTATAGCCTTGCTTTTTTTTGGTCATTTTTTTGACATACGAAATTTGGGTTTTTTTTTTTTGCAATTTTAGCAACATTCTATGCTATGGCGTGTCTAAATACGCTATTAAATGTAGTTTCTAAGCAGTTTTAGTTGTTTTTGGGAAATGTCATTTTTTGACATTTTTGCCATACTATAGCCTTGCTTTTTGGTCATTTTTCCGACATCGAAATTTGGGTGTTTTTTTTGCAATTTTTAGCAACATTCTATGCTATGGCGTGTCTAAATACGCTATTAAATGTAGTTTTAAGCAGTTTTTAGTTGTTTTTGGGAAATGTCATTTTTTGACATTTTTGCCATACTATAGCCTTGCTTCTTTGGTCATTTTTTTCGACATTCGAAATTTGGGTTTTTTTTGCAATTTTAAGCAACATTCTATGCTATGGCGTGTCTAAATACGCTATTATATGTAGTTTCTAGCAGTTTTTATCAGTTTTTGGGAAATGTCATTTTTTTTGACATTTTTGCCATACTATAGCCTTGCTTTTTTGGTCATTTTTTTGACATACGAAATTTGGGTTTTTTTTTTTGCAATTTTAGCAACATTCTATGCTATGGCGTGTCTAAATACGCTATTAAATGTAGTTTTAAGCAGTTTTTTAGTTGTTTTGGGAAATGTCATTTTTTGACATTTTTGCCATACTATAGCCTTGCTTTTTTGGTCATTTTTTTCGACATATGAAATTTGGGTGTTTTTTTGCAATTTTAGCAACATTCTATGCTATGGCGTGTCTAAATACGCTATAAATGTAGTTTTTAAAGCAGTTTTTATCAGTTTTTGGGAAATGTCATTTTTTGACATTTTTGCCATACTATAGCCTTGCTTCTTTGGTCATTTTTTTCGACATACGAAATTTGGGTGTTTTTTGCAATTTTAGCAACATTCTATGCTATGGCGTGTCTAAATACGCTATTAAATGTAGTTTCTAAGCAGTTTTTTAGTTTTTGGGAAATGTCATTTTTTGACATTTTTGCCATACTATAGCCTTGCTTTTTTGGTCATTTTTTTCGACATCGAAATTTGGGTGTTTTTTGCAATTTTAGCAACATTCTATGCTATGGCGTGTCTAAATACGCTATTAAATGTAGTTTCTAGCAGTTTTTATCAGTTTTTGGGAAATGTCATTTTTTTGACATTTTTGCCATACTATAGCCTTGCTTTTTTGGTCATTTTTTTGACACACGAAATTTGGGTGTTTTTTTTGCAATTTTAGCAACATTCTATGCTATGGCGTGTCTAAATACGCTATTATATGTAGTTTTAAGCAGTTTTTATCAGTTTTTTGGGAAATGTCATTTTTTTGACATTTTTGCCATACTATAGCCTTGCTTTTTTGGTCATTTTTTCGACATACGAAATTTGGGTGTTTTTTGCAATTTTAGCAACATTCTATGCTATGGCGTGTCTAAATACGCTATTATATGTAGTTTTAGCAGTTTTTTAGTTGTTTTTGGGAAATGTCATTTTTTGACATTTTTGCCATACTATAGCCTTGCTTCTTTGGTCATTTTTTCGACATTCGAAATTTGGGTGTTTTTTTTTTTTTGCAATTTTAGCAACATTCTATGCTATGGCGTGTCTAAATACGCTATTATATGTAGTTTCTAGCAGTTTTTATCAGTTTTTTTGGGAAATGTCATTTTTTGACATTTTTGCCATACTATAGCCTTGCTTTTTTGGTCATTTTTTCGACATATGAAATTTGGGTGTTTTTTGCAATTTTAGCAACATTCTATGCTATGGCGTGTTTAAATACGCTATTAAATGTAGTTTTAAGCAGTTTTAGTTGTTTTTGGGAAATGTCATTTTTTGACATTTTTGCCATACTATAGCCTTGCTTCTTTGGTCATTTTTTCGACATTCGAAATTTGGGTGTTTTTTTGCAATTTAAGCAACATTCTTATGCTATGGCGTGTCTAAATACGCTATTATATGTAGTTTCTAGCAGTTTTTATCAATTTTTGGGAAATGTCATTTTTCACATTTTTGCCATACTATAGCCTTGCTTTTTTGGTCATTTTTTTGACATACGAAATTTGGGTGTTTTTTTGCAATTTTAGCAACATTCTATGCTATGGCGTGTTTAAATACGCTATTAAATGTAGTTTTAAGCAGTTTTTTTCAGTTTTTGGGGAAATGTCATTTTTTGACATTTTTGCCATACTATAGCCTTGCTTTTTTGGTCATTTTTTTCGACATATCGAAATTTGGGTGTTTTTTTTTGCAATTTTAGCAACATTCTATGCTATGGCGTGTTCTAAATACGCTATTAAATGTAGTTTTAAGCAGTTTTTTATCAGTTTTTGGGAAATGTCATTTTTTGACATTTTTGCCATACTATAGCCTTGCTTTTTTGGTCATTTTTTTGACATACGAAAATTTGGGTGTTTTTTTTGCAGTTTTAGCAACATTCTATGCTATGGCGTGTCTAAATACGCTATTATATGTAGTTTCTAGCAGTTTTTATCAGTTTTTGGGGAAATGTCATTTTTCACATTTTTGCCATACTATAGCCTTGCTTTTTTGGTCATTTTTTTCGACACACGAAATTTGGGTGTTTTTTTTTGCAATTTTAGCAACATTCTATGCTATGGCGTGTCTAAATACGCTATTAAATGTAGTTTTAAGCAGTTTTTATCAGTTTTTGGAAATGTCATTTTTTGACATTTTTGCCATACTATAGCCTTGCTTTTTTGGTCATTTTTTTCGACATACGAAATTTGGGTGTTTTTTGCAATTTTAGCAACATTCTATGCTATGGCGTGTTTAAATACGCTATTAAATGTAGTTTTAAGCAGTTTTTAGTTGTTTTTGGGAAATGTCATTTTTTGACATTTTTGCCATACTATAGCCTTGCTTTTTTGGTCATTTTTTTCGACATTCGAAATTTGGTGTTTTTTTGCAATTTTAGCAACATTCTATGCTATGGCGTGTCTAAATACGCTATTATATGTAGTTTTCTAGCAGTTTTTATCAGTTTTTGGGAAATGTCATTTTTTGACATTTTTGCCATACTATAGCCTTGCTTTTTTTGGTCATTTTTTCGACATACGAAATTTGGGTGTTTTTTTTGCAATTTTAGCAACATTCTATGCTATGGCGTGTTAAATACGCTATTAAATGTAGTTTTAAGCAGTTTTTAGTTTTTTTTGGGAAATGTCATTTTTGACATTTTTGCCATACTATAGCCTTGCTTCTTTGGTCATTTTTTTCGACACGAAATTTGGGTGTTTTTTTGCAATTTTAGCAACATTCTATGCTATGGCGTGTCTAAATACGCTATTAAATGTAGTTTCTAGCAGTTTTTAGTTGTTTTTGGGAAATGTCATTTTTGACTTTTTTGCCATACTATAGCCTTGCTTTTTTGGTCATTTTTTTTCGACATACGAAATTTGGGTGTTTTTTTGCATTTTTAGCAACATTCTATGCTATGGCGTGTCTAAATATGCTATTTATATGTAGTTTTTAAGCAGTTTTTATCAGTTTTTGGGAAATGTCATTTTTTGACATTTTTGCCATACTATAGCGAAGTTATAGTTTTTTTTTGTTTTTTTTGGTCAATTTTTTTTTGATCTGTGCTTACCTCTGGTATTAAATCCAACTATTTATTTGTTTTTTTTGAGAGTTTTTAGACATTTCTGTTTGGCGTTGTTGTTTTTAAGCAGCAAACTGAAATTTTTGCATATTTCTGCGTCATGCCTTTCTTTTTTGTCTTTCTTTTCACCAGATTCACAGAAGGATGAAAAGGCAAACAACCATGGATAGTAGAAAAAGGTTAAAACTATTCAAGGCAGTTTTTTCAAAGGGAAATGTCATTTTTTGACATTTTTGCCATACTATAGCCTTGCTTTTTTGGTCACTTTTTTTCGACATTAAATTGGGTGTTTACTATCTGCAATTTTAGCAACATTCTATGCTATGCGTGTCTAAATACGCTATTATATGTAGTTTCTAAGCAGTTTTTAGTTGTTTTTGGGAAATGTTTTTTTTGACATTTTTGCCATACTATAGCCTTGCTTTTTTGGTCATTTTTTCACTCTCAATTGGGTGTTTTTTTCCTCATTTTTTGCAACATTCCATGGGTGTGACGTATTTTGAGCAAAACAGTTTTTGCTGTTGGAGATTTTTTTTGTCAATGTCATTTTTTGCATTTTTGCCAAACAGCCTTGCTTCTTTGTCATTTTTTATGAAACATGTAAAAAACAAGTTTATTTTTTTTTAGCAAACATTCTATGCTATGGCGTGTCTAACATACGCTAGCAGTTTTCAGCAGTTTTTAGTTGTTTTTGGGAAATGTCATTTTTTGACATTTTTGCCATACTATAGCCTTGCTTTTTTGGTCATTTTTTTCGACATACGAAATTTGGGTGTTTTTTTGCATTTTAGCAACATTCTATGCTATGGCGTGTCTAAATACGCTATTATATGTAGTTTCTAGCAGTTTTTATCAGTTTTTTTGGGAAATGTCATTTTTGACATTTTTGCCATACTATAGCCTTGCTTCTTTGGTCATTTTTTTTCGACATACGAAAATTTGGGTGTTTTTTTGCATTTTAGCAACATTCTATGCTATGGCGTGTCTAAATACGCTATTAAATGTAGTTTTAAGCAGTTTTTAGTTGTTTTTGGGAAATGTCATTTTTGACATTTTTGCCATACTATAGCCTTGCTTCTTTGGTCATTTTTTCGACATCGAAATTTGGGTTTTTTTGCAATTTTAGCAACATTCTATGCTATGGCGTGTCTAAATACGCTATTATATGTAGTTTAAAGCAGTTTTTAGTTGTTTTTGGGAAATGTCATTTTTTGACATTTTTGCCATACTATAGCCTTGCTTCTTTGGTCATTTTTTTTCGACATACGAAATTTGGGTGTTTTTTTTGCAATTTTAGCAACATTCTATGCTATGGCGTGTCTAAATACGCTATTATATTTGTAGTTTCTAGCAGTTTTTATCAGTTTTTGGGAAATGTCATTTTTTGACATTTTTGCCATACTATAGCCTTGCTTTTTTGGTCATTTTTTTCGACACACGAAATTTGGGTTTTTTTTTGCAATTTTAGCAACATTCTATGCTATGGCGTGTCTAAATACGCTATTAAATGTAGTTTCTAGCAGTTTTTATCAATTTTTGGGAAATGTCATTTTTTGACATTTTTGCCATACTATAGCCTTGCTTCTTTGGTCATTTTTTTGACATACGAAAATTTGGGTTTTTTTTTGCAATTTTAGCAACATTCTATGCTATGGCGTGTCTAAATACGCTATTATATGTAGTTTCTAGCAGTTTTTTAGTTGTTTTTGGGAAATGTCATTTTTTGACATTTTTGCCATACTATAGCCTTGCTTCTTTGGTCATTTTTTCGACATACGAAATTTGGGTGTTTTTTTGCAATTTTAGCAACATTCTATGCTATGGCGTGTCTAAATACGCTATTATATGTAGTTTCTAGCAGTTTTTATCATTTTTGGGAAATGTCATTTTTTGACATTTTTGCCATACTATAGCCTTGCTTCTTTGGTCATTTTTTTCGACATACGAAATTTGGGTGTTTTTTGCAATTTTAGCAACATTCTATGCTATGGCGTGTCTAAATACGCTATTATATGTAGTTTTCTAGCAGTTTTTATCAGTTTTTGGGAAATGTCATTTTTTGACATTTTTGCCATACTATAGCCTTGCTTTTTTGGTCATTTTTTCGACATACGAAATTTGGGTGTTTTTTTTGCAATTTTAGCAACATTCTATGCTATGGCGTGTCTAAATACGCTATTAATGTAGTTAAGCAGTTTTTAGTTGTTTTTGGGAAATGTCATTTTTTGACATTTTTGCCATACTATAGCCTTGCTTCTTTGGTCATTTTTTTCGACATTCGAAATTGGGTTGTTTTTTGCAATTTTAGCAACATTCTATGCTATGGCGTGTCTAAATACGCTATTATATGTAGTTTCTAGCAGTTTTTAGTTGTTTTTGGGAAATGTCATTTTTGACATTTTTGCCATACTATAGCCTTGCTTCTTTGGTCATTTTTTTTCGACATACGAAATTTGGGTGTTTTTTTTGCAATTTTAGCAACATTCTATGCTATGGCGTGTCTAAATACGCTATTATATGTAGTTTTAAGCAGTTTTTAGTTCAGTTTTTGGGAAATGTCATTTTTTGACATTTTTGCCATACTATAGCCTTGCTTCTTTGGTCATTTTTTTCGACATACGAAATTTGGGTGTTTTTTTGCAATTTTAGCAACATTCTATGCTATGGCGTGTCTAAATACGCTATTATATGTAGTTTCTAGCAGTTTTTATCAGTTTTTGGGAAATGTCATTTTTGACATTTTTGCCATACTATAGCCTTGCTTTTTTGGTCATTTTTTCGACATACGAAATTTGGGTGTTTTTTGCAATTTTAGCAACATTCTATGCTATGGCGTGTCTAAATACGCTATTATATGTAGTTTCTAGCAGTTTTTAGTTGTTTTTGGGAAATGTCATTTTTTGACATTTTTGCCATACTATAGCCTTGCTTCTTTGGTCATTTTTTCGACATTCGAAAAATTGGGTGTTTTTTGCAATTTTAGCAACATTCTATGCTATGGCGTGTCTAAATACGCTATTAAATGTAGTTTCTAGCAGTTTTTTTAGTTTTGTTTTTTGGGAAATGTCATTTTTGACATTTTTGCCATACTATAGCCTTGCTTCTTTGGTCATTTTTTTCGACATACGAAATTTGGGTGTTTTTTGCAATTTTAGCAACATTCTATGCTATGGCGTGTCTAAATACGCTATTATATGTAGTTTTAGCAGTTTTTATCAGTTTTTGGGAAATGTCATTTTTTTCAACATTTTTTTGCCATACTATAGCCTTGCTTCTTTGGTCATTTTTTCGACATTCGAAATTTGGGTGTTTTTTGCAATTTTAGCAACATTCTATGCTATGGCGTGTCTAAATACGCTATTATATGTAGTTTTCTAGCAGTTTTTATCAGTTTTTGGGAAATGTCATTTTTTGACATTTTTGCCATACTATAGCCTTGCTTTTTGGTCATTTTTTTTCGACACAACGAAATTTGGGTGTTTTTTTGCAATTTTAGCAACATTCTATGCTATGGCGTGTCTAAATACGCTATTAATGTAGTTTTTAAAGCAGTTTTTATCAGTTTTTTGGGAAATGTCATTTTTGACATTTTTGCCATACTATAGCCTTGCTTCTTTGGTCATTTTTTTCGACATATGAAATTTGGGTGTTTTTTGCAATTTTAGCAACATTCTATGCTATGGCGTGTCTAAATACGCTATTATATGTAGTTTAGCAGTTTTTATCAGTTTTTGGGAAATGTCATTTTTTTGACATTTTTGCCATACTATAGCCTTGCTTCTTTGGTCATTTTTTTCGACATACGAAATTTGGTGTTTTTTTGCAATTTTAGCAACATTCTATGCTATGGCGTGTCTAAATACGCTATTTAAATGTAGTTTTAAGCAGTTTTTAGTTGTTTTTGGGAAATGTCATTTTTGACATTTTTGCCATACTATAGCCTTGCTTTTTTGGTCATTTTTTTCGACATTCGAAATTGGGTGTTTTTTTTTGCAATTTTAGCAACATTCTATGCTATGGCGTGTCTAAATACACGCTATTATATGTAGTTTCTAGCAGTTTTTTATCAATTTTTGGGAAATGTCATTTTTGACATTTTTGCCATACTATAGCCTTGCTTTTTGGTCATTTTTTCGACATACGAAATTTGGGTTGTTTTTTGCAATTTTTTAGCAACATTCTATGCTATGGCGTGTCTAATACGCTATTATATGTAGTTTCTAAAGCAGTTTTTAGTTGTTTTTGGGAAATGTCATTTTTTGACATTTTTGCCATACTATAGCCTTGCTTCTTTGGTCATTTTTTCGACATACGAAATTTGGGTGTTTTTTGCAATTTTAGCAACATTCTATGCTATGGCGTGTCTAAATACGCTATTATATGTAGTTTCTAGCAGTTTTTATCATTTTTGGGAAATGTCATTTTTGACATTTTTGCCATACTATAGCCTTGCTTTTTTGGTCATTTTTTTCGACATACGAAATTTGGGTGTTTTTTTGCAGTTTTAGCAACATTCTATGCTATGGCGTGTCTAAATACGCTATTATATGTAGTTTTAAGCAGTTTTTTTAGTTGTTTTTGGGAAATGTCATTTTTGACATTTTTGCCATACTATAGCCTTGCTTCTTTGGTCATTTTTTTCGACATATCACGAAATTTGGGTGTTTTTTTGCAATTTTAGCAACATTCTATGCTATGGCGTGTCTAAATACGCTATTAAATGTAGTTTCTAGCAGTTTTTTATTGTTTTTGGGAAATGTCATTTTTTGACATTTTTGCCATACTATAGCCTTGCTTTTTTGGTCATTTTTTCGACATACGAAATTTGGGTGTTTTTTTGCAATTTTAGCAACATTCTATGCTATGGCGTGTCTAAATACGCTATTATATGTAGTAGTTTAAGCAGTTTTTAGTTCATTTTTGGGAAATGTCATTTTTGACATTTTTGCCATACTATAGCCTTGCTTCTTTGGTCATTTTTTTCGACATACGAAATTTGGTTTTATTTTGGCATTTTTCGACATTTTTTTTTTTTTTTTTTTAGCAACATTCTATGCTATGGCGTGTCTAAATACGCTATTATATGTAGTTTCTAGCAGTTTTTTATCATTTTTTTGGGAAATGTCATTTTTGACATTTTTGCCATACTATAGCCTTGCTTTTTTGGTCATTTTTTCGACATACGAAATTTGGGGTTTTTTTTGCAATTTTAGCAACATTCTATGCTATGGCGTGTCTAAATACGCTATTAATGTAGTTTTAAGCAGTTTTTATCAGTTTTTGGGAAATGTCATTTTTTGACATTTTTTGCCATACTATAGCCTTGCTTCTTTGGTCATTTTTTTTCGACATACGAAATTTGGGTGTTTTTTTTGCAATTTTAGCAACATTCTATGCTATGGCGTGTCTAAATACGCTATTATATGTAGTTTCTAGCAGTTTTTTATTTTTTTTTGGGGAAATGTCATTTTTTTGACATTTTTGCCATACTATAGCCTTGCTTCTTTGGTCATTTTTTTCGACATTCGAAATTTGGGTGTTTTTTTTGCAATTTTAGCAACATTCTATGCTATGGCGTGTCTAAATACGCTATTATATGTAGTTTCTAGCAGTTTTAGTTGTTTTTTGGGAAATGTCATTTTTGACATTTTTGCCATACTATAGCCTTGCTTCTTTGGTCATTTTTTCGACATTCGAAATTTGGGTGTTTTTTTGCAATTTTTAGCAACATTCTATGCTATGGCGTGTCTAAATACGCTATTATTGTAGTTTTTAAAGCAGTTTTTAGTTTGTTTTTGGGAAATGTCATTTTTGACATTTTTGCCATACTATAGCCTTGCTTCTTTGGTCATTTTTTTTTTCGACACACGAAATTTGGGTGTTTGTTTTTTTGCAATTTTAGCAACATTCTATGCTATGGCGTGTCTAAATACGCTATTATATGTAGTTTTCTAGCAGTTTTTTATCAGTTTTTGGGAAAATGTCATTTTTTGACATTTTTGCCATACTATAGCCTTGCTTCTTTGGTCATTTTTTTCGACACACGAAATTTGGGTGTTTTTTTGCAATTTTAGCAACATTCTATGCTATGGCGTGTCTAAATACGCTATTAAATGTAGTAGTTTTTAAGCAGTTTTTATCAGTTTTTTGGAAATGTCATTTTTTTTGACATTTTTGCCATACTATAGCCTTGCTTTTTTGGTCATTTTTTTCGACATACAAATTTGGGGTGTTTTTTGCAATTTTTAGCAACATTCTATGCTATGGTGTCTAAATACGCTATTATATGTAGTTTTCTAGCAGTTTTTATTTTGTTTTTGGGAAATGTCATTTTTGACATTTTTGCCATACTATAGCCTTGCTTCTTTGGTCATTTTTTCGACATACAAAATTTGGGGTTTTTTTTGCAATTTTAGCAACATTCTATGCTATGGCGTGTCTAAATACGCTATTATATGTAGTTTTAAGCAGTTTTTAGTTCAGTTTTTGGGAAATGTCATTTTTGACATTTTTGCCATACTATAGCCTTGCTTCTTTGGTCATTTTTTTCGACACACGAAATTTGGGTGTTTTTTGCAATTTTAGCAACATTCTATGCTATGGCGTGTCTAAATACGCTATTATAATGTAGTTTTAAGCAGTTTTTAGTTGTTTTTGGGAAATGTCATTTTTTGACATTTTTGCCATACTATAGCCTTGCTTCTTTGGTCATTTTTTCGACATTCGAAATTTGGGTGTTTTTTTTGCAATTTTAGCAACATTCTATGCTATGGCGTGTCTAAATACGCTATTATATGTAGTTTCTAGCAGTTTTTATCAGTTTTTGGGAAATGTCATTTTTGACATTTTTGCCATACTATAGCCTTGCTTCTTTGGTCATTTTTTTCGACACATGAAATTTGGGTGTTTTTTTGCAATTTTAGCAACATTCTATGCTATGGCGTGTCTAAATACGCTATTAAATGTAGTTTTCTAGCAGTTTTTATCAGTTTTTGGGAAATGTCATTTTTGACATTTTTGCCATACTATAGCCTTGCTTCTTTGGTCATTTTTTCGACATACGAAATGTGGGTGTTTTTTGCAATTTTAGCAACATTCTATGCTATGGCGTGTCTAAATACGCTATTAAATGTAGTTTCTAAGCAGTTTTTAGTTTTTTGGAAATGTCATTTTTTGACATTTTTGCCATACTATAGCCTTGCTTTTTGGTCATTTTTTCGACATACGAAATTTGGGTGTTTTTTTGCAATTTTAGCAACATTCTATGCTATGGCGTGTCTAAATACGCTATTATATGTAGTTTCTAGCAGTTTTTATCAATTTTTGGGAAATGTCATTTTTTTGACATTTTTGCCATACTATAGCCTTGCTTCTTTGGTCATTTTTTCGACATACGAAATTTGGGTGTTTTTTTGCAATTTTAGCAACATTCTATGCTATGGCGTGTCTAAATACGCTATTAATGTAGTTTTAAGCAGTTTTTATCAGTTTTTGGGAAATGTCATTTTTTGACATTTTTGCCATACTATAGCCTTGCTTTTTTGGTCATTTTTTCGACATACAAAATTTGGGTGTTTTTTGCAATTTTTAGCAACATTCTATGCTATGGCGTGTCTAAATACGCTATTATATGTAGTTTTAAGCAGTTTTTTACCCATTTTTTGGGAAATGTTTTTTTGACATTTTTGCCATACTATAGCCTTGCTTCTTTGGTCATTTTTTGACATATGACGAAATTTGGGTGTTTTTTTTTTTGCAGTTTTAGCAACATTCTATGCTATGGCGTGTCTAAATACGCTATTATATGTAGTTTCTAGCAGTTTTTATCAGTTTTTGGGAAATGTCATTTTTTTTTTAACATTTTTGCCATACTATAGCCTTGCTTTTTTGGTCATTTTTTTTTCGACATACGAAAATTTGGGTGTTTTTTTGCAATTTTAGCAACATTCTATGCTATGGCGTGTCTAAATACACTATTAAATGTAGTTTTAAACAGTTTTTTAGTTGTTTTTGGGAAATGTCATTTTTGACACTTTTGCCATACTATAGCCTTGCTTTTTTGGTCATTTTTTCGACATACGGAAATTGTGGGTGTTTTTTGCAATTTTTTAGCAACATTCTATGCTATGGCGTGTCTAAATACACTATTAAATGTAGTTTTAAGCAGTTTTTTATCAGTTTTTGGGAAATGTCATTTTTTGACATTTTTGCCATACTATAGCCTTGCTTCTTTGGTCATTTTTTTCGACATACGAAATTTGGGTGTTTTTTTGCAATTTTAGCAACATTCTATCCTATGGCGTGTCTAAATACGCTATTAAATGTAGTTTCTAGCAGTTTTTAGTTGTTTTTGGGAAATGTCATTTTTGACATTTTTTGCCATACTATAGCCTTGCTTCTTTGGTCATTTTTTCGACATACGAAATTTGGGTGTTTTTTTTGCAATTTTAGCAACATTCTATGCTATGGCGTGTCTAAATACGCTATTATATGTAGTTTCTAGCAGTTTTTATCAATTTTTGGGAAATGTTATTTTTGACACTTTTGCCATACTATAGCCTTGCTTCTTTGGTCATTTTTTTTGACATATCGAAATGTGGGTGTTTTTTTGCAATTTTAGCAACATTCTATGCCATGGGCGTGTCTAAATACGCTATTAAATGTAGTTATAAGCAGTTTTTATCAGTTTTTGGGAAATGTCATTTTTTTAAACATTTTTGCCATACTATAGCCTTGCTTTTTTGATCATTTTTTTTTTCGACTTACGAAATTTGGGTGTTTTTTTGCAATTTTAGCAACATTCTATGCTATGGCGTGTCTAAATACGCTATTATATGTAGTTTTAAGCAGTTTTTAGTTGTTTTTGGGAAATGTCATTTTTTGCCACTTTTGCCATACTATAGCCTTGCTTCTTTGGTCATTTTTTTTCGACATTCGAAATTTGGTTGTTTTTTGCAATTTTAGCAACATTCTATGCTATGGCGTGTCTAAATACGCTATTAAATGTAGTTTCTAGCAGTTTTTATCAATTTTTGGGAAATGTCATTTTTTCACATTTTTGCCATACTATAGCCTTGCTTCTTTGGTCATTTTTTCAACATACGAAATTTGGGTGTTTTTTGCTATTTTAGCAACATTCTATGCTATGGCGTGTCTAAATACGCTATTAAATGTAGTTTTTTAAACAGTTTTTATCAGTTTTTTGGGAAATGTCCTTTTTTAACATTTTTGCCATACTACTATAGCCTTGCTTCTTTGGTCATTTTATTTGACATATGAAATTTGGGTGTTTTTTTGCAGTTTGAGCAAGATTCTATGCTATGGCGTGTCTAAATACGCTATTAAATGTAGTTTGTAGCAGTTTTTATCAGTTTTTGGGAAATGTCATTTTTTGACATTTTTTCCATACTATAGCCTTGCTTCTTTGGTCATATTTTTCAACACCACATTTGGGGTTTTTTTTTGCTTTTTTTTGCTACATTATATGCTATGGCGTGTCGTGTCTCAATACGTCATTTTATGTAATTTCTAGCAGTTTTTATCAGTTTTTTGGGGAATGTCGTCATTGTATAGTATGATGTGTAGAAGGGCACAAAAAAGTGGTAGTACAGTATGTTGTCCAAAATATCCTAAAAAAACTTTCAAGGTATAGTAAGTTGTCAAAAATAGCATTTAAGTTCCGCTGTTTAGAATAACATCCAAATCAGCAAAAAAAGAAAGGCATAGTATAGTTTATTGGAAAGAGGATAAAACAGTATGAACAGTATGTTGCCCAAAATAATACGAAAAAAAGTTCCTAGTGAAATGTTTCATCCGCAATGGCGTAAATTAGTGATTTTTATAATTAGTGATTTTTATAGTAAGGCTACCAAAAAGTCATATTAAAGTGTTTTGTCCAAAAGTTTGGTGGTTCAAAATAGCATAACTATTCATAGTATCATACGTCATTCAAAACAGCGTAAAAAAGTCATAGCACATGTGAATGTTCATAATAGCATGTAAAAGTGATCGTTTAGTATGTTGTCCCAAAATTTTATAAAAACGGTCATTGTACATTATATAGTTTAACATAACATAAAAAAAGCACGTTACAAAAAAATTCCTGGAAAAGTCATCATACAGCATGTTTAAATTATCTTTAGTAAAACAGTGTATACCGTATGACATTTAACATCGTAACAGTCACACTGTATGTCAGGGCCATAGCGTAATATGTCGCTGGCTCCCTAAAAAGGCAGTCATCAACATTTTAACAGTCTCCAGATGTAAAATTTTTGCTTCAAAATGCTTTTAAAATGGTCAGTTTAGCTGTTGAGTTTCTTAAAGAATTGCAGACTCCACCTTTCCGGTCAGGAGAGATTATGGACAAAAAGGCACAAGCTCCCCTCCCACCCACGAATGTGCGCTGCTGTATGAGTTGTATGTGGTTCTGCCTCCATTTAATGATTGTTGCATGCCAGCGCGTGCTCGCGCTGTGTTAATACAATAATATTCATGCTCGGTTCTGGTGGTGAAGCTGAATCCTTCTGACACAAAAATGGGTGAGATTCAGTTTGAGATGTTCACGTTAAAATGGATGGGAGACAAAATTTAAAGCACAACATATACTGAGATTTCTCTCTTTAAAGTTGTTATTGAAAATAAAAATTTTAAATGCCTTAAATTGTCTTGAACTGACATGTAGTATTTAAAGTAATGTTCCTAGTGAAATTAAAAAATGCTTTTGAAGTGATACATTTTGAAAATTTTCCTTTTCCAATTCATATTAAAAGGATCATAGAGTCTTAAATAAAAAGAAGCTTAGTAAGTGATTTATATTCTATGTTCTTATCAAAAAGCCATATTGTAATCAATGTCCTGAACATGCAACCAAATTTATAGCGACATACAGTGAAACCAAACCAGTTAATTCCAAAAGAAATTTGAGTTGTTGACAATTTGAGTAAAGTTAACAGAATGAGTCGGGCCCATATTTGTCTCAGGTTCATTCAGCTTCACCTCTCCATTCACTGCCTGTACCTTTTGTTTTTGCTGCTGTCTTTTTATTTCATTTTTGTCCATGTATTACTCTCACAAATCAAAAGTTATGACATTGTACCTTTCAATTTCATCAAATGTGGGAATAATACTTTCAACAACAGACCTCATGTTCCCCTTTCACTTCACTCCTAGAACTGTTTCGGTTCCCCAAAAGGGTTCAGCCTTAGTGACAACTGGTACAATGTGTTTACTTTTATTTTGTGAGTGTTTTTCTTTCATCCTATTGCACTCTAAAAAATGTGGGTTGTTTAAGGGTTCTGCTTCGATTTGGAGCCATACCTTTATAACTATGTGCTTGAGTATGAGGTCCAGTGAGGTCCAGTGTTTTTTCTGAGCAGGCATTAAACAAACAGGATATTTAATTATAATATTGATAATAATATTATAACACAGCAGTGACATGGAAATTAGACAAATTTTAAAATATACCGCTATCATTGTTGATTAAATAAAATTCTGAAATAAGTTTTTGGTATTATTTTTGGGTGAATTAGTTGTTATATTAAGTAAAATCAAAAATTTCAACTCAAAAATGTTAAATATTCAAATTAGTCTTAGATTAGTCTACTAATAGAAAAATAATTGTTAGAATAATCAAGAATAATACATTATTATTGTTATTATTATTAATCATTATTATACATTAACACAGCAGCGACGTAGACTAATTTTAAAACGTACCACCATTATTGATTAAAATTAGCTAAATATTAATGAGACGTATTTTATTTTGAGTGAATTAGTTGTGATATTAATCCAGACAAAAATAATAGGGTGAAGCCCTATATATTGCAATTATTTCTGGGACAATATATCATCCTACAAAAGTAGTTATTGTGACAGAAATAATTAATGGCTTCCTTTTGTGCGCCAGCTGCCAAATACATGCAGGCTTTTCTGGCCATAACAAAGAGCTATTTTTTAGTGACCTTCACATTAACAGATGGATGAAGCCACGTCTGTCTGTGAAGGGTTAACGTTAAAGCTTCTACAGAGGCGTTCCTCAAGGAGCAGTTGTAGGCCCCCGTATGGCTCCAATCGGATGAACCCCTAAAGATACCCAGACGCCTCTGTCTTTGTTAGAGTGCACTGCATGCAGACTGACCCGGCCTCCCCCAATGTGTTCTTGTTGTCCGTAAGGTGCGTTCCCATCTGGCTGCTTTAAAGAGCAGCGTCAGCGTGACCTCGTCAAACTCCACCACCACCACGCCACCCATTGTGTCGCGGTCGCACTCCTTCAGCGAGCCGCTCGCCCCTAGCTTTGAAAACCTTCACCTTCGCAACAGCCAAGAACCCCACCATCACCCTCCATCTTCATCACCATCCTCCTCATCATCAACGCCTGCACGCACTGACCCACAACCACATCCCCAGCATAGACCCTCGCCCCACGAGCCGGCTCCTTCAGAGGAGGTGCCGCCCAGGGTAAGGACAGGAGTGTCGTCTGGCGGCAGTAGTCGACCCGATTCCCAAGAGATCAAACTGTCATTATCCTGAACTGTTCAATTTGTTACTTTAATAGCTTCCCACCCTCTGCCGGATTCTTTATGCTATCCATAATTCATTTATTGGATTTTCTAATCTTGTGGTGCAGAAAAAAGCTTGTAGGGGAATGAGATGATTTAATTATATCCACACTGAATTAGCCAAAAAGTTTTTGAAATGATGGAGGTCTACATTTAGTATCCCAAGAAAATTACATATTATGACCATCTGATTCATAGAATATCCAGAGAAAGAGGAAGTTAACATCAATATTTGTGATGTGAATCAGTGACTGTGAGTACATGCACAAAATATTCAGATTTTTGCCTTTATTTCAAAAAAGACAATATTCCTGCTGAGCTGTTTACATGGCTGATGAAAATGAATATTCCTGTTTACATGCAGCTGTGTGTACTCTGATTAACATGCCCTGACGTGTTGTTTTCTTAGGTCAAAATTTTGAAAAGAGAAACAGCTGTCACACAGTTTTCAAGCGGAGGGAGACCTCCTTAAAAAGTTAGTGTTGCAATATTTGCGCATATCCAAACACCTGATGATATCCAATTCTTTCTTAGTCCTTCTTCAGATACAAAATGTGGGCTTTTATTTGCATCTCTATCACAGCCTTGCAAACTGTTATCAAGTTGGCTGGTTGCATACTTTGACTGGGCTGTATACATGTCGAAAGAAAGCTCCTAAAACCTGAATAAAAATCAGCATTTTCCACATGCCCTGATCTTTAAATGCTACATTCAGGAAAAGGCCTAATTCAGAATATCCAAAGGGAATATGCTGTTTTTGTGACCGGCATCAGAGTCAGAATTTTGTCATATTTGGAATAAAAATGGAATATTACTGTGCACGTAAACACACTCAGTGCTGACAAAAGGAGAGGTAGCTTGCTGTTAATGTGAAGCTCACCAATCAGACCGTGCCCCTTTTATAACTAAGCCGTAGGTACTGTGGCAAAGCCGAACACAAGGACAAGTTGAGACAATCTGTCTCCTGTTACTTTTTCTACCCTCAGCAGACTAATTTAGCCTTTTACTGTACGACCACAAAACAACATAAAAATAACTGCAGAGGGGGAGAAAAATAAGCAAACGAGGCAAAAGGTCTGCATTTAGAAAACAGTTTTTCCCACCTGAATGTTAGCGTGTTCGAGACGAGGTCTAAGTATACGACAGACTGTGGTGAAACCCACAAATGTGGGCAGTCAGAATTCAGAAAAGCACGAAAGATCTAAATCCAGTCCACAGAGCCAAAGTTAGTTGCCCACCAGAAAGAAACCCTCTGTTATAAACACAACTGCTGCCAAGCTGCAATACAACCCCGTCAATACGTACTGTTACTGTGTAGTACACAGAGTTACAATACTCTAACGTCTCCGCAGGAAAAAACCAAAACAAGAGTCACCTCAGTCTTGAAATACAGAAGAAGCATGTAACCTCTCATTAACACCAGTCCATATCTTGTCATGTGACTGCTAACTTCTAAACAAAGAACAAAATATGGCTGTTTGTGTACTTTTACATAATATTGGCTGCTGTGAGTTCTGCTCTGCTCTGCTCTGCTCTGCTGTGATGTGATGTGATGTGATGTGATGTGATGTGATGTGATGTGATGTGATGTGTTGGATGCCACCGAATGTTCTGCACTGGATTTACATCTAACACCAGAGGGGGAAAGGCGTGACTGCTGGTGTTATAGTTTTGATCTAAAGTGGTGCTCTGTGGCGTCGTAGGCGGAGATGATGGGGTTAGTTGGTGGAGAAGGACTTGTGCAGAGCATGTGTTTTGTGGTGCACGAGGGGAACTAAGACGTACTGCATCTTCTTGGTCTCCAGATTAGACAGATTGGTCATACGTCGCAGTGCTCGAATGAATATGCGGAGTCAGTTTCTGTGTTTTTGGTTGGTATCATTTTATTGTTGACTTTTTCCTAAAGCTCTTAAAGGGATAGTTTGAATTGTTTTGAAGTTGGGTTGTATGAGGAACTTATCAACAGTCAGTGTCTCACCTTCAGTAGATGGCGGTCGGCACGAGTTTGGAGAAGCTGGCAGGAGCACCAAAATGGAAGCTGAGTCTCACCTAAAAAACAAACAAAAAAACATAAACAGTTAATGTATTTGCAATATTTACAATATTTTCACCACTTTGTCTTCGTGCAGATTGCCCTTTTCAACGAGGAAGCCGTTAACAGCTCCAAGCCACCAGACTCTAAGACCAGACTTTAAGATTACAAAACACAGGAGCTGCTACTCTACCACGGCATCCAAATTTGAATAATTGTGTGCAGTTAGTTTGTGTTTTTGTGTGCCTTCGGTGAATATGAACAAACACTTTTAATGCCAAAGTCATACCAAAAAAAAAAACAGCTGATCGAGACAGCGGTAAAACCAGCAGCTCCTGTGTTCAGTGAGCTAAAATGACTGTTTTTCTCAATGGGGTCTGACTTCCAAGAGAGCGATATTACAGCTTCAGTTTCCCATCTGAAATTGTGGTCTGAGGGCTAGATATCGCGGTGAAAATATTCTCAATGTATCGTAAACTTAAAATGATATTTTTTTTTTAGGTGGCTAAAGTAAGTCTTGTTACTGCCCATGTCCACGGCAGCACATTGCTTAGTTTCATTGTCGGTACTCCTGCCTGCTTCTCCAAACAGGGGGCGTGCCGACTGACATCTGCTGTATGTAATAGACTGACTATCAAGAAGTATCTCATACAACCAAACTTAAAAAAAATCCAAACTATCCCTTTAAGATTAGTATATGATACCAGTATTGTTGGTGGCCGAGTTTAAAAGTTCACGTTTCTCTGTTTGATATGGATTGTTTGCTAAATTAGCTTTTAGATTTATCTGGAGAGCTCGTGTGTCAGAGTGGTGTCGACTCAGGTTGCTGCGACGTTTCTGCAAAGCCGTTACAGAGAGTTTGTTAGGCTGCTATATGTTTTGCCTATTTCATGTATTCACTGCACTTTAAAGCACATCAGTGGGCCCAGAGTGTTTACGTGTCAGCTGGTCACTGTCTTTATCACAAAAGGTTCCTGTAAGGACTACGTCAAGGTCCCCAGTGTTAACAAGGCGAGACTCGCCTCATCACCACGGCAACACCTCACACAGCAGCCATGCTGTGCACCGCACCCCTCCCAGGTAAAATGTATTTCGTTTCTTTGGACAGTAGAGTGGAGTTTGTGATATGAAATACATTTGCTATTTGTGGGATTATTAAAAAATGCACAACTCAACACAACTACTTTACAATATAATAAAACAAATATTTTTCCAACAGCTTACTAAACATGTGACTTTATTACTAATTCTGATTATTACGTCTACACACTATTAGCCTGCAACATGAAATTTGAATTATTGTAGTAGAACTGGGTTAAGAATATTAACCTTTTGGACTTTGACAGGAATGAGATATTAATATAAATATAATGAATTCATGTGGGATTATTAAAAAAAACCCTGAATAACTTAATTACAAAATTTAAAAATGATTGAAAAAAAGCATAGGTGGTTTTGCAAAGGAATCATAGTTGTAATGTAAAAGCTGTAGAATTTACTAAATAAATAGCTAATTAAATATGCAAAGTTATTAGTAGTTCTCAATAATTTATTTACATACAATACAGTCAGCAACATAAAATTACGTTTATTGAAGTAGAACTGGGCCCAGATTACTGCCCTGTGGGACTCCGCTGGTTATATCTTTACAGGAGAATATATTAGTGCGTCTTCCGTGTTTACAGAGAACATTTTAAGGGAGCTGAATCAGTTTAGGGCTCTGCCAAAAATGAGATCTTGAGGGACTAAAGCGCCACAATGTCAATTTGTCAAAGAAAGTCATTTGCAGCCTGCAGCAGGAAAGTCTGAGCGCTGTGAAGCTGTGTGAAACCAGGCTCCTGTTTTTCAACTATGTCATTAAAAAGACATGAAAAAGAATGACTTTGTCAAAGACTCTGGAAAACAAACACTCTCCTTGTTTGGAGATGGATCATACAGAGAAAGACAGACACACGCACGCACACACACGCACGCACGCACACGCACACGCACACGCACACGCACACGCACACACACACACACACACACACACAGAGGACTGTGTCTCAGTGCACTCAGTGCCTTCACTGTGTCTGCGCTGCTATAATCTTTGTTTATGGAGTTGTGTGGGAGGGTTTATGTAATAGTGCGAGCTGTCTAACCTTGTGATAGCTCTTAACATTTGTGTGAATGCAGTTTTCTATTTTCCAAACCACAAAACTTCTCATGAGATTCTTTTTGTGTCAACTCTCTCACCCTGCAGTGATTTGTTTTATTTTTCTCTAGAACGACACGTACTCTTTTCTTACTGTACTACGACTTACGTAGAATATTTGTACTCCCCATGTTTAATCCAGAGGCCATTTCAAAGCAATAATTCAGTGAGTTTTTAAAATGTATTTTAATATTTTAAGTTTAACATTAAACCATGTTATACTTTTATAGTCCATATTTCCTACTTTAGTTTAAAGTAGGTTTGTATATGAGTGTGATCTGTACTTCTCTTTTACTTCATTTATTAATACGGGAAAACACTTCAGCATTCTACTTTTTGTCAAATGAAAAAGCTGGGGAAAATGCATAATGATAAAAAAAGATAAGTAAACAAAAATTCTGCAAATGTCCTGGTGAAAGCAACAGAGCAAACATTCAGGAATTTAACTATTTATTGATTTCAAAATTTTCCTAAAAATTAATCCTAAACCGGGAAAGGAAATTTAAATAGAATTTTAAAATATAAGATTGGCCCAAAATATTAGCTTTTAGCATCTTGAATCAGAAAATATTAGTGTATGTGACAGGATTGTTGTTATAATGTTGAATCACAGAATACAGTCACTCACATCGGCAGTTCTGCAGCCTTACCAGTGAAAAGTCTGTTTCTTCAGTGGCTTCATCGCTGACTTTCTTGACTCTGGTATCTGTTGGCTCTACAGTGCAGCGGAGCCGCGGTTGCTGTGGGAGCGAGTGGAGAAACTGGTTCCCAGACCGACCAGTAACACCGGCAGCGGAGGCTCCAGTTCCTCCAGCAGCTCCAGTAACTCCAGCTCTCAGCCTGGTTCTCACTGTGGCTCTGGGGAAAGATTCAGGGCCCGCTGTGAGTCCTCACACACTTTAACAAACAGAGCTTTGTAGTTTTGTAATTTTAGTTAACTAGTTTAATTAGTTGTCAGTTAGTCATCGTTATCATTAGTTTATTCATTTTTGTTTTAAATTCAGTTGAGTTTCGGATAGGATTTTCCTTCAGTCAGTTTTTACTAGTTTCAAAATGTTAAGTTTTGCCTTAGTTTTTATATTTTGTTTAGTTTTTTTTCTTATTATAATTTGGAGTATTTGTCGTGGGCAAGTTTTTAAAAATTCATAATAAACAGTATTATAAAAAAAAGGCAGCACTTTGTGTCTGCAGTTGACTCACAGTCGTGTAGATTTCGCAGGCTCATTACAAACATGTATCAAAGCCTCCTCGAGCTCGTTATGCTCACAGATTTACCAAATAGACAAAGACTAAAACTTATGACATTTTTTTTTTATTTTTAGTATTATTTTAGTTTTTATTTTGTTTGTAGACAATATCATTTCAGTTAGGTTTTTTTTTAGTATTTTATAATTTAGTTAACTATTATGTTTTTGCACACTAAGTTTTAGTTTTACAGTTTAGTTTCGGTGAAATCTAATAACTTTCTATAGAAATGCAGCAAGAGAAAAGCGTAACTGAAACACCACCTTAAAGGGGCTTAAACGTCCATTTTCAAAATGTATACATGTTATTCCTATGCTCTAAGACAGTCTAAAAATATATGCTAAAATAACCAATTCTCTCCCAAATTCAAAAATTGGAGTGCTCAAAGTCAAATTTGTGCCATGTGTTGGTAAAGAGTCTGGAGCTGCTTCATAGACAGGAAATTGATAAAGATGACACTGAGAAAACTGAGTATATTTTCTGTTTCAAAACTGAGAAAACCACAATAAAATAAAACTCAGTCATTCTGCGGTTTCATGAAATCAGCCTGGAAAGACTAAATACTATACTATCATAGCAAAAATATGAAAATAATGAACACTAAATTTCACTTTCGTAAGGAGCTATGGAAACATCAGATTTTTTTTTCCGTCATCACTTTTTAAAATAAACTGGTCTTCTCACCTCCACCCCCTTCAGCCTCCTCCAAATCAGAGGGCTCGCCCCTCCAGCGGCCAGAGAATGCTGGGAAAAAACCAGAGGAGAGAAGGGACTTGGTCAGGCCGAACAGACCAGCGGTGAGAGTCGACGGAGGCTGAGCAGCCGGTGCTGTAGCTCGCTAGCTGAGATAGATGTAGCGCTCTGTGTGTGTGTTAGTTACAGTAACGTGATGGTGTGCCGCTTTGGGATTGTTTGAAAGTCGGAGTGATAATTTGGCGTTTCCTCCTCGTGTGAATGATGATTAACCGGCTCGTTTGGACGGTGATCTGCTGATAGAGTGATGTGCTGCGAATTTGAGAAATGGTTGTTTCATCTTTGGACTGAGCTCACTGGCTGTCGGGTTTTCTGCACTTATCGCTCGCTTTCTCTCCTCTGGTCTCCACTCACGCCTCTTCTAACCTCAATAAAGACTTTTCTCTGTCTCCTACGCTGTTACACTTTTTCATCCTTGCAGCTCTAATGATTGTCTCATTATTCAGATTAATTCACTAACCTTACCTGCAGTAGCTTGAAGATCATCAGCTTCATCTTTTGGCTTTGCTGCTCTCACGTTGGCTTCTCATTGGCTGGCGAACTTCTCTAACCACTCTTCTTCTCCTGCAGCTTTCTTTGTTCCTGCTTCACTTTCTTTCAAAGGACGTTCATCTGAAAAATTTACACAGCTTGTATATATAATGTCCAGCTGAAGAAACTGCAATTAATCCAGCAGAGGGATAAAAATCAATGAGCTAAACTGACCTTTCACCCTTCACCTCTTGACCTTTAGGACCTGACGGCTCTGGCCAAGGAGCTGCGCGCAGTGGACGACGTTCGCCCCCCGAACAAGGTGACGGATTATTCATCCTCCAGTGAAGACTCAGACACCACCGACGACGATGACGACGAGGAGGTCGACCAGGAGGCAGGCGAGGAGTCGACTTCTGGCCCGGAGGACTCCAGAGCTGTGTATGTGCACAGAAAACATAAACACTGTAACGCGGAGCCGTCAGAAACAGCACGATATATTAGTGAAGGATAATGGATAAATTTACCTTTACCCTTTAAAATCCTCCATGAGAAAAAAAGAGATGGAAAATTTTCTTCTTTTCATCTTTTTATTTTCTTGTGGCTAAAATAACAAACAAATCCATTTCTTTTTTTCTTTTTTAATCAGACCCTATAGTTTTTCTTTACAAAGGCCTCTACCAGACGAAATTACAAATCATGCACCATTTTTGTCTTAATGTTACTGATCTGTTATTGTACTGTTCTTTTATGGTAGCATTACCACTGCTTTTATTTCCAACCTTATTCTAGATATTTACCATAATAGGAAATGGTGAAAAAATTACACTGATATAATATTTTTCAGTAATGGAGTAACATGAAATATTTGGAATTAAAAACAGTGAATATTCATTCTTTACAAAAAAAAAAATCTTATCAACACAACCTTAACTCACCATAAAAGGTAACATACTTTAACTGAATGGTAGACATCGCTCACTCAGGTAAGTTCAGCCCATTTCTCAGTAAGAAAATGTTGCTTTAACGTTCTAACAGCGAGAAACAAAATAAACTGTTTTCCAAACTGCAGCGGGAACATAAAGTCTCTGTGCTGAATGTGTCGTCTTTTCTCTCGCAGCTCTTCCAGGCTGAGTAACGGAGAGACGGAGTCTGTGAAAACCATGATCGTTCATGACGAAGGCGAGAGCGATGCAGGCTCGACGCCCTGCAAAGACAGCACGCTGATCGTCAGACAGGTACTGGCTGAAAGGAAAAAACAAAACAACAAAAGTCAAGCACACAAATCATTTACCATATACTTTCAGTTTTTTACTTTGTTTATTCGTTCCCCGAGTGTTTTTCCATTTTGTTTGTTTGTTTGTTGTGTTGCTCATGTTCTGTTTTGTTACTTTTGAGCAGTTTAGTGTTACAAAGGTTAAAATCTTACTATAGGTTGGGTATAAATTAGGCCTGCACAATATGAGGAAAATCTGTTTCAAACGCGCATATTTTTACTGACAATAATGTAAGCAAATTGGGTATGAGTTAAATTAAAATTACATTTAATTATTTAAAAATGCCACAGTAAAACAACGTACTTTCAATTTTATTTTATTTACAAAGCCCATTATTGGCTTGATAATGGGCAAAGAAGAATTGGAAAAAGAGCTTAAAAATTAAATAATTCTGGAACATAATTTTAAGTAATCATGATAACTGTAAGTGTAGCTTAATCATAGACATTTTCCTTATCTTTTTTAAAAATTGTTTTCAAAAACAAAAAAATGTTAATTTTCTAAAATATTTTTTAAAAATTCTAATGCTTTGTAATTTTTGGAAAATTTCTCATCAAATTACTTATTGCTTTTTTCCCATGTTTTTGAGAGAAATTGCACCAATGTGCTCCGGGTTCAGAGGTCAATGTTGGAGATGTACTAACATTTGTTCAGGTTTTGTTACATTTTCAGTCCGTGTAGGAAATTAAGACACGCATTTAGGACAAATAAAAACCACAAACTGACCATACGATCTAACGATATAATTGACTACTAACGAGAGTTTTCTTTCCGCCTGTAGAGTAGTCGCTGTAGTTTGCCCTTCGCTGTAGCTAACACCTTCCCTTCCCCCGAACTCGTCAGGAGCACATGTAGACCCACAGTCGTCTACCCCTCTTTCTACTTCCAGAGCGCAGGTGACAGAAAGCGTCCGAGCCCCGGCCCGGCTCAGGCTCAAACGCCCGGCCTGCTCGCGGGCTTTGCCCCGAGTCCCGGCTCGGTGTCGGGCCCGGGCCTCGTTCACCACACCCCCAGCCCCCACCATCATCATCACCACCACCACCATCACCCCACACAGCACTTGGACAGGAACGGCTTTGCCGGCCGCATCCACCACCTCCCAGACCTGATCCAGCAGAGCCACCATTCCTCCCCCTCCTCCTCTGCATCCAACTCCCCCTCCTCCTCCAGCCTCGCCAGCCCCTCCACCATGTCCCCCCAGAGTCCCCTGGACAAGCTCAGCATCCTCATAGAGGTATGTCCCCCGGCCCCAACACGGACTTAAGAACGCCATTTCTTGTGTTATGATGAAGAGGAGGAGCAAAGAGAAGTCGAAATCATCAGTGCCTGACATAACTGGGAACACAGTAGAGCGGACACACCAGTTCAAATAAATAAATATAAATATCAAAGCAGCACAGCAAACGCCACGTTATTATACGCCGAGGGGCAAAATAATCTGCTACCACGCTGAGGAGCAGCGAGTCAAATACACCTAAAAATCCAGAGTTAAAGGGTGTTTTTCAACCATGTTTTGTGCCTTTACTGATTAATGAAAACAACATTTTTTTAATCAGTCCTGTATTTAGTGAGAATGTAGCGTAACCACTCCGGGCATTTATACTTTGTCAATTTACGACCACTGAAACGCTTGTTTTTGCACAGACAGGCTCAGATTATTATTCCAAGTGTCTGACATGATCTCTGAAGGATCCCTACAGAAATAGACCTTTTTGTTGAAGAGTAAAATTGTTTTTGTTTGATCAGAAACTACCCTGAAATCGCTATCATCAGCACACCAGACTCCATTTAGATAAAACAGTAATTTTATCACCAAAAAACACATTTCATTCAAAGCTGACTCACAAAAGCTGTCTGACTTCGTCTTTCCACTGTTTAAACAATCACCAAATGTGTTTTGGATGAAATCAACCCTTAATTCACTCAGTTAGATGCAAAAAATGAATAAATAAATGCGGGCTCTGAGCACGTACTGTTTATTTAAATGGAGTCTGGTGGGTTTGTCGACGGGGATTTTGGGGTCATTTCTGGTTAAACAAAAAGCATCAAACGCTTTATCCAAACAGTTTCGACAGCTTAATCACTGGTGAAACGTTGTGAGCCTTAAACAACCTGTAGTCCTTTCGGTTGTAAATCCCTGTGTGATAATGTCAGAGCACATGATCAAAACATGGCTAATTTAGGTTTTAGCTTTTATACTGACATGCATGTAAGTCAATAAAACACGCAGGTCTATCACATCATAGCCTTACTGGCTGTGGGCTGCTGATATTATAGCAAGTTTAATGTATCGTATCTACAGTAAATGTAAAACTGTCTCTTTTGCAATATTAAAAACTGACAACTTAATGACGTTATTGTCATTCAAGCTTGACACAACAGTGCACACTAGAACAAAAGTACTTTGCATTCGGCTCAGAAATAGTAAAACTGTAGTAAAAAAAAGAAACTTTATATAAAAACAGAATGATAAATAAATAGACTGCTGCTGGCTCGGTGCTTTTACAGCTGTGTCACTTATGCCAGCAAAAACAGGCTTACTGAAATTAACTTAGTGGAAAAAACTAAACATCCGACTCCTTAGAGGGTCTTTCAGTGCAACCAAACGCTAAACAGGAATTTTTTAGGCAACCAAAATGTGACAATTGGAGTTTACACTCATACTAGTTTTCAAAATAAGCAAAGTTGTGCTCATACTGCTGTCGTTTCCACACTTCTGACTGGCCATGATGATTACGTCTTCTCAGATTTTTAAGCCTGGTGTTGGGTAGGGCGTCCTCTACTGATCACCACCGGCACCGGCGATCCTTCTCCTGCACGCTTTATTTTGTTTTCTGTATCTACTGACAACTTTCTGCAGGGAGATGGTTGTGTTGGTGGAGGGCTGCATTTTAGGGATGATTTTGAAGTAGGACTAGATGAAAAAGCAGATTTTGATTTTTTTTGCCTTGTAAACATACTGTTGAAGTTACTGTGCTTATGTTTTAGTGTGAGGTTTTATATTTATGATCACAACAGACTGTTTTGCTCTCTTTTCTTTTCTTTTTTTTTGCTGAAGTGTCCTCTGAGGCTCGTTGCGGTTTCACAAGCAATCCCCCCTAAACATCTAAATCTCATTTTATTCCTTGGTGTTTGCCTATTTTCAGCAAACGAGTCATATTCTCACACTCCCCAGACAATAAATCATAGCGAACAGGACAGTTAGGAGCAAAACGGCAAGTATGTTTCCCATGGAAATACTTTTTTACTGCATTTTTGTTTCCCCTTTTGTTCTTTTTGTCAACAACACTCCATATGTTTTACCCTCCACCATTGTTTTTGCCTTTTTCCTCAGTATTTATCATTTTATCCTTCGACTGAATGCCCGTTTTAATTGCATGCAGCATACAGAAGCACCTTAGTTGGCTTGTTATTTGTTTACATTCATCTTTATCCGTAGACATCTGAGGCTGTAAATGTGTTTTTGATCATCACATTCAGAGCTGTGATATTCTGTCATCACTAAATCTGTTTTATTTTACCTCACTGTAGAGCCAGTCTAGTAACAACATGCAGAAACACAAGTCCTCTTCCTCCTTCACTCCGTTCATCGACCCACGCCTCCTCCAAGTCTCTCCATCCACCGGCAGCGCTCTCAACAACGTCGGTAAGTCCAGACATCCGTTGACTGCGGGGAAAAATCAGATGCAAAAAGATTCATAACCATGAACGTTTGAAGTGCTTTTGTGTACTTCTGATCTCAGGCCTCTGAAGGCTTTTCCATCAAAAGATCTGGGAACTGAAGGAACTATAAATTCAGGATTTACAAGAGTTCCTCAGTGTGTTGTGCTGCTATCTGTTTGCACCCATTTTGCTCCGGAGTATAAAGTTCTCTAAATCCATTTTGTTGTTTTAATTTGGCTTTAACTCACACAACATATGAAAAGTTTCTTGTTAATCTTGAGTCTTACCAGCAAACTGCGCCCCCATAGTTTGAAGCCATAAAGCCGGGATAGGCAGAAATCTGGAAGGAAAAAAACAAAAACAACTGAATTCGAACATACACCCTCCTCCTGCAGCTCCCCTGTCTCTATCAGAAGCCCCTCCCACCAGACGACCACGACCATATGCACACGCTTCATACAGTAACCCAGTGTTTCCCAAAAACTGATGTGTTTAAACTCATTTCACTGAGGAGTTGCCCTCAGCTTATTCACGCAGCCCCTCTGTTGTCCGACTCGCTCTGTTTAAAGCACCACAGATGAGACAAGAAATAGCTTGTTAGCCAACTCACAGTCACAAACGCTCTCGTGCCAGGTGTCACAGACGGCCGGTGTCCGCAGCAGCAGCGCCGGGTCTAATCTGTGTAACGGCAACAGAAAGTCTGCTGATGCGGCGGAGAGTGTGAGGTGTTCGGTCCCTCTGGGTTTGCATTGATTGGATTCAGATTCAGACGGGGACTCGGAGCTGCTGTCTGCTCTCCTGCTGAGGGTCTGTAGCTGTGAGGAGTGAGACGGAGGACACGCTGTGATCTGAAGCTCTCACTAAAGTTAGCTACATAAAACCAATCTGAATCTGTAGCCGTGAGCCTTTAGCTCCAGTTTGCAGAAGGCTAAACAATCCGCAACATTTTCTCTCCATTTTTGAAACGCTTTGTCGATACTAACACGTTTTGTTTGCTTTATTGTCAGACTCTCTTTTAGACTCTTTTTGATAAGTCTTTCTTCCTCTTTGGGTTGTTTTGCAGGCTGGGCATTTGATGTCAATGCTGGAATAGCAACTTTCTCTTTAAGATTCTCCAACTTTGATTTAGGCTTTCAATGGAGACGTGCATGCGCCTCTGCATTTTGAGAACAGCCAGTAAGAACGCCCTCTTTCTGAAATGACCTGTGATTAGCTTAAGTGTCCCATCACAGTTTACATTTCCTAAAGCCTGAAAACAGCCAAGAGGAGGAGCAGAAGTCAAATGTTCTTTCAGACCACTTGAATTACAATATGCTCAAACTTTATTTTGGGATTTTTGGCCAAAAAAAAACCCCTGCCTACCCCAGCTTCAAGCCATCCAATCAAACTTCAAAAACCGTTTCTCTTAATGGGCAACAGAAGTGACGATTCTGAGTGTGAAAACTTTGAGAGAAAAGTTGAAAACCAAACAGAAAGCCTCACCGAGGTCATGCAGCTCGTTAGCGGTCACAGTTTGTAAAAACAAAGCTTTCTTATCAAAGGCAGTCCTCCTGTTCCCATCAGCCCTCAGAGAAGTGGCCATCATCGAGGCCAGATCTTTCCAGTCCCGAGGACTCTGGCACTCACATCCATTACCTCACCTGCTGCAGCTGGTGACCAGTCGCTGACCTCACTCAGTTCAGTCTGCGTTTAATCGCTGATTTGATGAGTTTAGATTTTCCTGCTGATGTTTAAAGTCCAGATGGCAATTTAAGAGGCTGAGACGAGAACGGTCAGACCGATACCATCAAATATTATGATGCCATGACTGCGGAGGCTCTCTGAGGCTGCAGAGCTTGTTATGTGTCCAAATTCATATGACAAACGAGAAACTTTTTTATCTTTTGCTCGGATCTCAGTTTTAATGATTTGAGTCGTTCAGTTGCTGAATTCTTTCCCTCAGATTATGGTCGAATTATTCTTGTTTCCAGACTTTGCTCTGAATCAATTTTCCGAGCCTATTTTATGACCGTCATCCCGCACTGATGATTAACAATTACTGTGCCAGCATCATCTGCTGTTTGCATTTTACCCGCTCATATTGTTAAATTGTGTTGTATGTTCTGAACTCATACATGGTTAACTTTATTGTGTGTCTTTTTATCGAAATTTTGTTTGTCTTAACCTTTGTACATATTGTTATTTTAGGATGCCTTTTAATATCAGGCAAAGATCTACCAATGAAAATTAGCTCCAGAGCTAACTCGGGTGCATTTACATTTGTTTAAATGTGGGTTTATGTAAACCGTCCCCTTTTAAATAAATAAATTACAAATTACAAGAACAAAAGCCAAGAAAGGACATCCGTCCATCTTTCTAATGTTGACCGTTTGACTGACCCTCACCCCGCCCGGTAAATTCTACATCCTTCATCGTCCTACCTAAGCCCTTCCCTTTGA
Source organism: Plectropomus leopardus (assembly GCF_008729295.1). Taxonomy (NCBI): domain Eukaryota; kingdom Metazoa; phylum Chordata; class Actinopteri; order Perciformes; family Serranidae; genus Plectropomus; species Plectropomus leopardus. Next base: position 30,224,737 of record NC_056472.1, on the reverse strand, counting down.
CCTTCTAGGCTACGGGAACGACGCCCGGCTGGCGGAGGCGCTGAGGGCCGACCCGTCTCGGAAGGGCTCCGTGGTCAACGTCAACCCGGTCAACACTCGCCCGCAGAGCGACACGCCAGAGATCCGCAAATACAAGAAGAGGTTCAACTCTGAGATCCTGTGTGCTGCACTCTGGGGTAAGAACAAAAAAAATGTAATTTTAGCATTTGCATTCGTGTTGCCAGATAATTATGACGACGTGGAAAACATCTCAGTGAGTTGACTGTTGATGTTTGTGCGGCTTTGTGAAAATCATTGTTGTCTGGAAGACGAAGGGGGGACAGGAAGGGGACATGATAATATTATAATAATATTAATGTCATGACTGTTAGAGTTAGGTCACCTGTTGGCTCTTACTGGTTTACTTTAACAACTTCTGGTAATTTAATGGAGATATTTGATGCAGTACTTTTTAGGAGACTCATTATTGCCATCGTCAGAAGTTGAACACACCATTTGCACTCCAGAAATCGCCCTGTTTGCTTTTACACTCCCAATCTAAGTGATTTAGACTGATATAAAGGTCAGTTCACCCTAAAACACTTTTTTTTTCTCTTATCGGTAGTGCTTTATCAGTCTAGATGGTTTTGATTTGATTTGCTGAGTGTCGGATTGTGGTACTCAAAGCACCCCCCAAAAAACTCAACAGCAATGTCTCTTTCCAGAAATCATGACCCAGTAACTCAGGATAATCCACAGACCTTGTGAAGACCTGATGTAAATGAAAGCTAAATTTGAAACATTAAGACAAGACAAAATCGAGGCAAAACCAGATAATGACAAAATGAATCACAAAAAACTCTAAGTGTAAAAATTAATATTGATATTATGAAGTGTGTCTTAAATATCTATAAAAAGGCAGCAGCAGGTTTAATGTGCATTATGGCTCAAATCATTGCACAACACAAAGTGCATAATGACTTGTTTTTACTACACAATGTGCCAATATTGAGTTTGTAATCAGTATTTTCAGTGTCCATTAATAAATCGAAATCTTTCTAAATGATTTGAGTTATCACAGTTTTCACCACCTGGTGGCAGCAAAGTCCTGATAGAGACACACACACTGCATCTGTCTGTGCAGATATGATAAACTGTTTACAGCTGTTGTTGCTGTTCTCCTAACTTTGTGTGTGTGTGTGTGTGTGTGTGTGTGTGTGTGTGTGTGTGTGTGTGTGTGTGTGCGCGCGCAGGAGTGAACCTGTTGGTGGGAACAGAGAGCGGTCTGATGCTGTTGGATCGCAGCGGTCAGGGGAAAGTTTATCCTCTGATTAACCGGAGGCGCTTCCAGCAGATGGACGTCCTGGAGGGACTCAACGTCCTGGTCACTATATCGGGTACACACACACACACAGAGACACACACTCAAGCACAAGAACAAGCACACACATTTTAAACCTTCATGCAGCTAAATTACACTCACTGGGATGAGGAGTGGACTGATGAGATAAGACAATCGTGCACAGAAGTAAGAGCACAATAACAGAGATAAATCTAAATGTAGTTAATTTGAAAAACAGTTTCATTTCTTCCCACTCTGTCAGCTGATACTGCACTGTCACTCTTAATTGTGTGAGTTTTTTGTCTGGTGTACTTCTCCTCCTGACTTGTGCACACTCCCCCCCACACACACACACACACCTGCAAATACTCACTAAAACCTGCTACAGCCTACGTATTCTCAGACAAATGTGCGTGTCTGCATCTGTTGTTGCATAAATATTTTTGAACACATGATTGAGTTCCAAGATTTCTCAGATTGAAAGTGCATCTACCTTCTTACTTCTCCTGTGTCTCAATTTCTCACACTGCACACACACACACACACACACACACACACAGAAGCAGTGTGCAGTCAGGGTGTCACAACAGATATTTTGAGCTAAACGGATGTTGAGTAAATCTCAGTTGTGTGAGCCCGCGTCATGTGTGTGTACGATATGTAACGCTGACACACTTTCCAGCTTTCCATGATGGAAGGAAATGCCGCAGAGCAACACGCGTCGATTTCCTTCCACGGAACTCATTTGCGGTGCCAACATGTCAAAAATACACGTCATGGAAAGTTATATCACCCTGACGTTTGAAAGGCTGGCAAAAAATTTGTAATACCACATGTTGAATCAGATTACCAGAAGACTCCCACGGTTAACATGTGGCCATCCATGACAAGTGTGTCCATGTCTCAATTTATTAAAAATGCACTGATTTCTTCTGACGTTAGTGGACGTGGTCGATAGAGCAGCAGAGGAGGATAAACAGCTGCACAAAATGCCAATGCAACAGTGCATAATTTAAGTGCACTCCAAGATAAAAAAGATCACCTGCAGGAGTGATACTTAACATTGTTGAATTGTTCTATTTGCCGCTCTTTTCTAAATGATACACAACACTACACACCAACACTAGACGCACAGATGTTTGAGAGGACGCAGGAAAACGACACCAGATTCACAGATGTCATGAGCTACTGTTTGAAAGAAGGTGTCTTTCTTGGTGCCTTTTGGGTTTAGTAACACATATTCAGTCTGTGTACACACACAGACATAAAAACTCAGTGTTCCTTTGAATGCAGTTTTGTCCCAACTTGACCCACACAATCATCAACTTCCTGAAATGTTGCAAAACATGACAGCCATGCAAAAATCCCACCACAGCGTCTCGTAAGATATTGAAGTCATCATTTCTACACTGATCTTTGCAACAGTGAAGTTAAGGATGCAATCATTCAGACATGTCAAATTAAAAAAATATGCTCATTGCAGACTAGTGTGTATACTGTGTATTTTGACTGGATGTGTGCACATTAGTTTCTGTTTCCAAATTTGAAGAGGTCAGTCGAGTTTTTGGCTCGCAGCTTTCACCGGGGTCTGCACAGACAGACGACGTGCACAGCAGACCATCAAAGTCACAAATGCAAAGTTGGCAGTGTTTAGGTGTTTGGATTTAAGAGACAACTTCGCTTTATTTGGAATTTAGAGAACATTAGAAATGTGTGTCTCGTCACTCATCTCAAAAAAAGATGTTGAGCTGATAAAAATCTAATGCTTTAATAGAAAATTCTCATTTACGACTGGATTACTTAAGCAGCTGATCAATGGTTCAGCGTTAGTCACAACCTGTTCTTGTTCTCCAGTGACGCCTTGAAGGCTAATTCATAGACTGATCAATGTGAATGTTTACACGCCTGTCTATATGATATGATGCACTGAATTTTGCAGGAAGACTGGCAAGTATCATTGGTATCAGCTAATGTGGATCCTTTTAGATAAATTAATTAATTTGACCTCTGTCTATTTGCGACAGGTAAGAAGAACAAGCTGCGCGTGTACTACCTGTCCTGGCTGAGGAACAAGATCCTGCACAACGACCCTGAGGTGGAGAAGAAGCAGGGCTGGACCACCGTGGGAGACCTGGAGGGCTGCGTCCACTATAAAGTCGGTAGGTCACAATCAAACAATTTGTTTCTAAACAGCATTAGAGCCGTATTTCTGCTAGGATTTTTCAAACAGCTGCCCTGAGTTTTATTTGTCTGCCAGTGCAAAATATTTAGTCTTGCTGACACAAGAGGGGCTGTAGGTGTGTCTTTGTACACAGTCATAGATGCCAAATGAAGTTAAATCAAATGCTCCCTGTAGCCGAAATGTATCGCAGCTGCTAAATAATCTGCTCTTTCTAACCTGAAAGCAGCGTTATCTGGTCTAACTGTCACTGCTTTATTACAAATACAAGTTTCCTGTCAGAAATAAACCCGTCTGGATTCACAAGGGGGACTCTGAAGTTTACAAACGTCACAAACTGAGTTTGAGATACAGAGTGAGTTTGCGTGGGCACGCATGTTACAGATAAACGATGGAAGGAAAGCCCTTGATTAAGTAAGAATGCGGTTAGGACGTCCGAGAGGACATGTAACTACACTAACCTGTCTAAAATTCAGAATGTCCTCGCTGATGGTAGAGCCACTGAGCGGAGATCAGAACTTCCTGTTGGAAACCCCTAAACATTGATCAGAGCTGCCAGTCATGAAATCCATTTCCTGTCGAGAAGTTTTATTCAGGCGTGCGCATTGGTTTCTTGTCAGATTAAATATTTGATTCATAGTTGGCAGTTTGAACAACGCCAGTGGAAAGTACAGGGCTTTCCAAGGAAAAGATTCAATCAGGATTTGTTAGAAAACGTCCAAAACTCTGCACAGATTCAAAATTTACCACACATTAGAAATATTAAATTCAAATATATACTTGTTAACGCACAACTATAATTTCTTTAGCAAAATGGAGCAATGTCATTAAATTTTGAAAACTAAGATACATTTTTAAAATTCTAAATGCCCCCCCCCCACCTTAAAAATTAAAAAAAAAAAAAAAAATGAAATTATCATTTTTATTTAAATATAAAAAACTGGAAATAACCCAGCTCAAAATCAGATAATAATTAAAATTTAAAATAAAATAGAAGCATTCTGTAGCATTTACTGTGTTACTTAATGACTGTTTGCATTTTTCTGTGCACTGGTTATTGCAGCAGGAAAGGAAATTACCCAATCATGCACAGTGTCACAAAATCCAAATGAAAATAAGTTTAATTTGATTTTTATTGCTTTTTAAAAGCAAAACTTAAATTACCACGAGGACACTGAATCATAAAAAAGTATTCTGCCTGTCTCTTTATTTTACTAATGAGATAAGAAGAGAATTTCAAAAATGATTTCTCAAAAATATAATACTGTATCACTCATTACTTGTTACTCAGAAGAGTAACGTGTTACTTATTTACTCTTCGTTGAAAGTGGTTTTACTCACCTCATTACATGACTTTTGCAGTAACATCGCCTGAGATGTATTGTTGTTCCACTGACAGTTAACTCAAAATCTGCAGACATTTCAGCACAAATCCCTGTCTTAAAAATGACATATACAAAATATTTAATTTATGTTTGACTATCAATTGATGAAAACAAAATAAAAGGGGTTGGCCTTCCCAACGCCTCCCAGTGCAAATATTAAATAAAATAAAATAAAAATAAAATATCAACAGATAAAATAATAAAAGATTTGTCTTCCTAACAACAGATTCTAGAGGGGAAAAAATAAAACATGTTTATATGCAAATTAACTGCACTTAACGAGCCAAAAACTCTGAAACAAACTTTGACTAGAGTCCAAAATGAGCAAGTTACATTACTGCATAACACACAAATGTAATGTGATTACAGTAAGGTGTCACCGCCAAAACTGAAATTGATGATGATGTAAAAACTACCAAAGTGGCTACAAAAACAAAAGCAAACAAACAGAAAGACCAATAATTTAATGCTGGTTTCCCCCCGATGCCAGTTATGCTTCTTCATGATGTTCTGAAGTTTTGTTTTGGTTTTTGTTCCCCAGTCAAATACGAGAGGATCAAATTCTTGGTTCTGGCTCTGAAGAACTCAGTGGAGGTCTACGCCTGGGCGCCCAAACCGTACCACAAGTTCATGGCCTTCAAGGTGAGTCAGTCAACTGGCTCAGCTTGAGAGTGATGTATTTTTATACTGGGTTTTAAGTTTTTAAGGTTTTTTTCTTCACTGTGTTATCTAGATGGTTTAAAGCAGGTTCTTAGAGATTTGTATTATTTGTTTTAACTACAGATTTACTGTAAAAAAATGTTTGCATAGTTTGCTTTTCTAATGTAGGACAGAGTTTTATGGCCACATTGAGGAAAAAACTTTTTTTTGAGACTTCAAGAATAGAGTCGTAATATTATGAGAAAAAAGTCGTAATATTAAAAGTTTTAGAGGATAAAGAGGTAACCACTTTATCCTCGTAATATTACCAGTTGATTCTCATAATATTTGGACTTTTTCTTGTAAAACTACAACTTTATTCTTGGAATCTTACTTAAAAAAAAAAAAAAGTTCATTTAACATGGCCCTAATCCTCCGTTGTACATTTAGATAAGGCAGGGGACGTTTGTTTGTATAGCACATTTCATACCCAAAGTGCTTTACAGATTTGTCAAGTCAAAGTTCATTGTAGCCCAATAACAAAGCATCACCCAAAGGGATTTTTATTCCAATAATAATTTTAATTAAATTTCAATTTGATCGATAAAGTCCAATATCACAAATGACAGTTAGCCTCAGAGGGCTTTACAACATGTGTCTCCGTCCTTGGACCCTCACAAAGCATACCCTCCGCTCGGGCAAATATTTACTGATCTGACGCTCGAGTTTCTGCTGGCCGACTTCACAAGAGTTAAAACCTGTTTTTCTGACCTGCGTCCTTCAGTCTTTCGGTGACCTGGTGCACAAGCCCCTGCTGGTCGACCTGACGGTGGAGGAAGGTCAGAGGTTAAAGGTCATTTACGGCTCATGTTCAGGCTTCCATGCCGTGGACGTCGACTCCGGGGCCGTCTACGACATCTACCTGCCTACACACGTAAGAACACACACACGCTTAATATCTGACACGCTGATGCATGTTACTCAGAGTGAACATCTACTTTTACTGTTGCTATTTTTAGGGCCTTAATAATGAGCGAACTTTGCTGAGATTTGAGTTATTAGCAATTAATTCAACTATTTGAAATTTGTCTCACATGTTGCTCTGCAGCTGTAGTTGATCATAGATAAATTATTTCGGAAAATAGTCAAAGAAATTCATCAGTATTATTCAGGGTTGCAGCAATATATGGGTTTCAAACAGGGTTCCTGCAGCTGTTAGATAACAGTTAGCAGTTAGATTTAGGATTTCTTAATGCCACTTGGAATAAATTTTAAGATAATTTTCTAGTTACCAAAATTGAAGGAAAATTTTATTTAGCCCAAATGTTTAGTGTGACATAAAGCAAGTGAAATACCTTTGGTCCAGTTCAAAAGTTAGATTAATTGTGTCAAATGTTGAAAAAAAAAGAGTGAAACACATGGAAGACCATGAATAAAGTATGCTGTAAGCATCGTTTTAGGTTTACTAATCGAAGCAGGAAATATCTGGCACTTTTGTTTTTCACTGCGCATGTGAGATTCAACTGCTTTGATTCCTATCATGACTAATTTAAGAAGAGGATTTTTTTAAATTATCCATTTTAAAAAATAGATATTACCAATTATTTTGAGATTTTATAACGCAGCGTCAGAAAAAAAAGATTGATAAAATCCTACTTGCCACGTCTGATTTTTGAAAGATTGATTCAAGTAATTTCAATACCAACTCAGGACTTATTTTTAGATTAATGAATCAATGCCTTTTAAGACTTTTTAAGGATCCGCAGGAACCCTGGTTTCAAATTATGCAGCAGTTATGAAAATTGACGGTTGTACATTTGCTTATCTACAGAACTGAAAAAAAAGAAACTGGATGGAGAATGTTACCTTAATTTGAGTTACTTTAAACATATTAATTAAAAAAAATGTTTTATTGATAGGAATGAAACATTTGTTTATAGAAATTAAAACAGAAGGGTTTTTTTTAGTAAGTTAAGTTCATTGTAATTGACAGTAATAATAATTCTGTCATACGTTGAAACCGCATATTTTCTGAGACGGTTATCTTACTGTAAAAATCTCACAACATTGCAACATATCATTCTCACCATGCCGTCATGTTGTGTGTCCCTGCAGATCCAGACCAGCATCCAGTCTCACGCCATCATCATCCTGCCCAACACTGACGGCATCGAGCTGCTGGTGTGCTACGAGGACGAGGGCGTTTACGTCAACACCTATGGACGCATCACCAAGGATGTAGTGCTGCAGTGGGGGGAGATGCCAACCTCAGTGGGTGAGTCGCTCGAGACAAAACTACACAAACACACTTTTTTACTTTTATGACATTTCTAAATTTTAAAAAGCAAAACGCCCGTTCAGTGGTAACTTATTAAAAAAACAACTTTAGAATAAGTTATTAAAGAAATCTTGGTAATACTTTTTAGAAGGACCACATCTGTACTGCATTATGGCAGCATTCATAGTGAATTATAATGCATTCATAATGCTTTATGACTACACTCAAAAACATACATTTTGCTTACTGATGCACTATATTAACAGTCATACAACATTATAGACATGACTTATGGATGCTTTTGACTTTACATTAGAGGCTGAATGATGGAGCTTATAATGCATTATAAATATCTATACTCATTTATTCAAACATCAACAATTAACTGTAATAAGGACTGATAGTGTGCTATAACAGTACATGCAGTATCATAATTATCAGTATCAAAACAGTATCATTATTGTATGTGTTCAGTAAAGTGAGGTACATATTGACGCATTTATAATAATTTATGCTTCATCATAAGGTTTCATTGTAGGTGTTAAGTAAAGTGTAATCATTTTCATGCATTTATAAGAATATAAGCCACTCCATAAGTGATTGATGTGTACCATACACTAGAATACTTTGACACAATGTCAGACTTCAGTCTTTTAAATGTATTTTCAGAGGGTTTTTAGCCACAGAATCAGATGCTACAGCATGTAGCATACTCACTTCTCATACTCACTACTCTTTCAAGGGCTGCAGAAGCCTCTGTCCACCTCTGACACTGCAAGATCCCCAGTCTTCGTGAAATCTAACTCTGTGGCTAAAAGCTCTCTGACACATATCACGTATTCTCAACACAATAACAAGAAATAACCTTTTTGTTTGGATGTTTGTTACTTTAACCTATGTGTAACTTAATTAATCATCTGTAAATATATTTCTGATGAATCAAATTTTTCGTGATGAAATATTGATAAGTCATTAGCCAAAACATGCATACACATGCACACAGCTATTGTATGTCACCTACACAAACCATTTACATTGATCATTTGCCATCGAGCTGCTAAGAAAATACACACACACACAAAAGGCTGTGGAGCAATCAGTAAATATTGATTGACTTAATTACCTTCTTTGCAGCCTACATTCGTTCCAACCAGATCATGGGCTGGGGAGAGAAGGCCATAGAGATCCGCTCGGTGGAGACCGGCCATCTGGACGGCGTCTTCATGCACAAGAGAGCCCAGAGACTCAAGTTCCTCTGTGAAAGAAATGACAAGGTGAGAAATCCATGTGGACACTTAAACACACCATGATCTCGCCTGTGCTGGTGTCAGTAACTTTACTTGAGATTGGGGGCGAAAATGGTGTGAAAGTTTTTTGTTTGTTTGCGACGTTTGACTCACTGCAGGGCGTTTCAGAGGACGCAGTGTCTCAGATCCTCGCACTGAACAAAGTGAATTAGGTGACAGATTTTAAGTTTATGCTGCAGTCTGCTTCCGTTATTTGTTCAACATTAAAATGTCTATATGCAAAAAAAAAGAAGGCACCTTCAATGTCTGTTACTGTGAAGCTTATTAACCGTCCAAACCTCAAACTGATTTCCACCCACAGCCTCAAACACGTTGAATGTAACTCGGTAAAACTCCCCCAAAGGTCCTCTGAAGTCACTCTGTTTGCTCAGCCGTCTGCTGTGGAAGTAACTTCAAACTGCTCCAGTTTCTCTTCTCCCTTCTCTTGGCTCTGCTGGCCTGTTTGGACTAACGAGAAGTAAAGAGTGGGAGATGAAAGTCTTTTTTTTTCTCTCTGTGGTTCTTTAACTGACTATGTGCGGGAAATGATGTGAGCTTTGACTACTGCAGCGTTTGGGAATGAGTTTTCTTTCCAGAAATATTTTTGAGGATGCCCCTTCTTGGTCAGTTTCAGTAATTATATTGTCAGTATGAATAAACACACGAAAATAAAGAGGTCTGTCTACAATGGTTTTTTTTTAATTGACATAGGCGTATTTTATATTCATAATGTCAATTTGCGCAATTTGAGGGTTAATGGAAACCTGTCACATGAGAGTGTGACTGTACCTTGTATTAAAATCGCCGTCTGTCTGTCTGTCTCCCCTCTGCAGGTGTTCTTCGCCTCCGTTCGGTCCGGTGGCTCCAGCCAGGTCTACTTCATGACTCTGGGTCGCAGCAACCTGCTCAGCTGGTAGAGGTCGACGCTCTGCCCTCTTCCTCCTCCTTCTCCTCATCCTCCTCATTGTCCTCCACCCTCGCTAACACTGGATCTCAGAACCCACCGTCGATGTCTCGTCAGCCCTCGGACAACCAAAAGCTAACAAAATCAGCAACCAACCAGCCCTTCGAAGCGGCGATGGCTTCTTCACCTTTTCCTCCGGAGCTGCAGCCTTGCTTTGCGTCAGAGCTCTGGGGAGCTGCCTGCGACGTGGCGGCGAGTCGTCGCCCCCTGAAACACATGAAGCGATGAAATTAATTAATACGTGAAAAGGAAGTAAATTAAATGTGAATCAAGACAAAGGGGGCAAACTTCTCTTTGTTCCCCTCTCAGTTTTCTTGGTGCTCATCAGATTGCGATGGGATTGATCTTTGTACCTCTGCGTCATTTTTCCGTGCTCCTGGGCTGGTCAGTAAGCTTGAGGTCTTCTAACTACTCGTACTGCTACCACTATTATTACTACTACTGCTACTACCTTCTGCTGGTCTGCCTCTCGTAAGAGGGTCCCCCCTCTGCCCCGTGTTCCCGCCCGCCGCCCTTTTTTACGAGCGTTACATGGGGCCGGCGGAGCAGGAGTCTGTTGTATTAATGCTACAGTAGTGTGTGTAAATGTACTTCTGTTTGGTCCAATTACTGCTGACGTGCTGGTTAGAGGTCGAGACTGACAGCCGGGGGGGGTGTGTGAAAACCACGGAGCCGGAGGGACAAGCAGGCGAGAGGCGCCTCGATATTTAAGGTTCTACTGTAAGTCTGATTGATGGGACTCGACAGGTGGGCGTGTGTGTGTCATTGAAGTATTGTGTTGTTTGGACAGGTGCTGTTAAAAAAAGGGGGACGAGAGAGAGAAAAAGAGAGAAGCAGATGGATTTCAGAATAGTATTTTTTGAATTATTACTATTATTATTATTATTCCTTGAAGATAAGTGTAACTATGTGGAGTGTCTTTTACCTTGTTTTTTAAGATTTACGCACATCCACCCACAGTTTGCTTGCTTTTACTCTGAACCCACAGGAGGTGTGTTTGTCTGAGGGGAAAGTGATGTGGGTGTGGTCCAAAAAAATTAAGATTAAAGGTGTCTATGTACAATAAAAAGTTCATTGAATCTTCCAGATAGTGTCAGTGGTCCTGTTTTTCCTACACCATCTCGGGGTAGGAAGGTCAGCCATCTCTCCACAAGAGAACTGCTGTGAATAGTCAGATATTAAAAAAAAGATCAAATAACGGAGCGATAAAGTCGAGGAGAAAGTTTAGTATGTGTGTCGGAGAGTTAAGTGTCATCGACGAATTTCGTGGCAGAGGTAAACGCATGGTCAGCAGGAGTTTTTCCCTCCCTATCTTCCGTTTCAAATCATTTTTTCATTTGTATCATTTGTATGAATGCAATGCACTAAGTGTCAAGAATGTAGAAAGACTTATTACTGTGTGGTGGTCCAAGGCATGAGATGATGTTTTTACTTTGTATCTTGTCAAGTGATCAATCCTAGGTGTTTAATTTTTCGAGTTAATACGATTGAAAGCTGCAGCAGCGGAGCCTCTACGTCGGGTGTAGATATTTTCCGGGGGGGTGGCGGCATTCTGTATTTCGCAACCTTCCCACAGCTGTGAGACTCTGTGCAGAAGCTCAGAGTGCGTCACAGCTGAGGAGAGTTTTTCTGGCGCTCTTTCCCATCAAACCTTACGACGCTCAGACTCTGGATTTTAGTGTTCCTGTCACAAAACGAGCAACACGGAGCAGAACTTTTTCCTCACTCGGCTGAAAATAACTGAAGACGGAAACCCACTTTTTTCGGGAAAGAGTTGTTTTCTCTAATCTGCGCCCCCCCTCACACTTCCTGCTACGGCTGTTATATTTAAGTTGTCTGTATATGTGAAAGACTGGGCAGCAAACTGCAGCATCGATCACCTGAGCTGGATTTTCCTCCGTTTCCACAGCGACTCTGAAAGATTGCACATTGATTAAAAAAGGGGGACAAAGGAGTCTGATTTGTGCTCTTCGCTTCGTGTCCAAACATGTCAGGTCACAAACAAGTTCACCTTGAGTGTGTTTCCCCCCTGACGATAACAATCACACACGTGGGCCGTGTTTTTGACATGTTAAAGGTTACTGTCGGTCATTCGGTAACACTTTCTGTCACAAACTCTTTCCTCCCCTTTTACAGAGAAGCTGTTCGGACCCCCAAATGCCGTGTCGTCTGAGGTCTGTGTGTGCAGTAGTACCCAGTGTGTGTCTCTAATTGCATCAAGGCCTTGATGAGTGGCTGTACTGACTTCATGAAAACATTGTGGTTATTATTGATATTCTTAATGGGCTAAAAAAGGACGAGAGATGAATCGATATCTGATGAGAAAAAGCGGTCGCTCGACGACTCACATTGGAAAAAGTGCCAAGAGGGCAGCATTTAAAAACGTGTAAACCTATTGTTATGAAAACCACTACTTGGAAATCCTTTAAAAAAATAAAAAAAATCACTTGAAGCATTGTGTATTCTTAAGTTTTAGAGCTAGTCGGAAAGCTTAACAATAGTTTCTGTTGTTTCTGTAAGTCTATGTACACGTAAATATGCGACTGCGGTGGTTTAATATTATTACGCTCACCTTAGGTGGAGAAAATGTTTACAGAGGCAATGTTTTGTTACACTAATGTGCATCACGATATTTATGTTTAATGCATATGCGTCTTTAAATTCTTTGTTTTTGCTTTTTGAGCCCGGTTTTTATTGGATATTTTCTTTTTTTTGTCATCTCCCCCCCCTTACCCCACTAAATAACCTACTTACAAAACAATAAAGAACACGCGTGTTGTTCATTTCAGGTATTCTCATAGCGCTGCTTCAAACGTGGAAACATTGCAGTAACGTTCCCTGCAGGCTTGGACGTGAGGCGAGGTGTTTTTCCTCCGCTCTTGCTGCCATGCTACTCTAACTTATGTCCTCTCTGTGTATGACAGGAAGTCATGTATTTTCCTGAAGGTTTTTTTCTTTGAATAAACTTTAAAAGTAATTTTAAAAGACGAGTCTGTCCTCTGTTTCTGAAAAGGTCACTGCTGCTGCTTCTTCCTCAAACACACATGCAAACATGTTGAAAACAGACATGTTGTAACACGTGTTGGCTAACACTTCTGACACATCAGTTGCAGATTTTGGTCAATTTCAAAAGTTTTTCCTTTAATAACCACATATTTCCATGGCAATGACATTTAAAGCTGTTTGTTTTCACATAAACCCACGATCACTTAAACGATACTCACACAATATCACACGTAAACTGCACTGTGAATTTAAATTGGCCACACAGAGTTGCTTAAAAAAAACTATTTGTGTTGCAAATGTTTGTTGAATCCATCCTGTTGAGTTAATATGTCTGATCTCTGTATGAGTGTGCACCTGGGCGAAAAAGAGAAGTAATGAGCATGTCTGATGTAAAGGGCATTTGTTGAGCAGCTTGTTTCCCGGAGGAGACATTTTATACATTATTTAGAGGCTTCACTAAATTCAAACATGGTCATATATGAAAAATCCACTTATCAAATCAACTATTTTGTTTTTTATCAGATGATGGCAATCATCTCCAATTTCACCAGTTGCCAGAATAAATGTATGTTTTTGCAAACCACAGATTCGTTACATTTTCATGTCTCATATCAACATTTCCAAAGTAACATGGTGTATGAGATGACTTTGTGATGGGGAGGTGGGGATGGTGGATGGCATGACACCAAGAAGAGACGCCTACCAAGCTGACGACTGTTTGAGATCAGCAAACAGCAAAAACTGGTTGTTTTTTAACAAGTCATTGCTGCGGTTACAGTGGCATTTTAGCAACCAAACTTCTGTGTTTTTCATTAAACTATCACTGTTTTCACCATGAATAGTGCCATAAAAAGGGTTTGTGTTTTCAGCCAGGATAGTCCCACCAAAACTGGGTAATTTAAGCCAAAACGTGATTTTTTCCTGACCATAACCAAATGGGCTTTGTGCCTCAACATGTCAACACGTTAACTGTTTAACATATCCAACGCATAATAACGTACAAATGTATCAGTGGTTTACAGAAACAAACAATGCCTACAGTTTCTCTGGTGACTGGATCTCCAATTTGCACCAGACGGTGAAAAACATGAAATGTGAACAGACATTCCAGTAACAGTTAGATCATTTGGTTAAGGTGCGGTTAACTTTAATCTAGTCATGTTTGTTTTCTGTAAGGTTTGTGGTAAGGTTATTTCAATGTTAGAAACTGCTCTATTTGAGTACATGTAGCCTGATTTTTGTCATACTTGGTAACGAAACAATGCCATCTATTTTTTGTAGTTACCTGTGAGACACTTTCTCATTTTATCTCATCTTTAAAATATGCAGACTTTAAGATTTTAAAATGCTGCCAATGTAGAAATCTGACCTTTTTTAGTAGGAATGTGCCATATTGGATTTTTGCCGAAATCGGATATGCCCATATAAAAAAAAACTAATTTGACTGATAACTGATGATATTGATACATCTACTTTTTGCCCCACCCAACAGTTATATATATACAGAGAGAGAGAGAGAGACATATAATAGTATTCACTCTGTCAAAAAAAAGGTCTGTGACATTGGCAGAAGTAAAACATGTTAGCCGAGATCCAATATTTAACTTTAAAGCTAATACCTGTCGATACCTGCATTTTGGCTGTCACCTAGAGTCAATTCAATTCAAGTCAATTTTAATTAGAAATCACAATTTCACAAATCACAATTCGCCTCAAAGAGCTTTACAGCATTCGACATCCTGCTGAAATGAAATGAAAACATGGTGGTGGGAGAGCGACTGATGAGGACGGATGTGCAACAATGTCATGTTTAAAGAACAATAAAATTAGTGTAATAAATGAAAAATGATACATAGAGAGAGAGAGAGGGAAGGATGCATTATTTGCACTATATGCAAAATTAATAACAACATAAGAGGAACTGTGTAGAACAGAGATGCACAAAACGTTCTGCTCTCCAGCTGATTGATTGTTCCTGAACAGGAATGTGTCCCGTTTGACTAATGGCGTAATATACAGATATGTTGCACAGCCAGGAGGTGAACTCCACAGCGGATGAAAAGAAAAAGAGGTCTGTCTAAACATTTAGTCATATGTCCGTTGTTATTGGGTGTCAGGACATCACAGGTGGTGAGCTGATCTGGAGAGTTCCCAAAATACGAAACCTTTTTTTCTCTTTCTCAATCGGCTGTCAGTTTAATGACTGGAATGTTCTGCGTCCGTCACCTTTTGACCTGCTTGTGTTAAAGATATGGGAGGAACGCTGCTATTGTGTCTCAAAGGTCTGTTTGGCCGGTTTATTGCTCATATTGTACCGCCAGCAAGAAAGACGATAATGAACACACTTATTTCCGTTAATGATAAAACTTCCTGCAGGCTCAGACACAATCAGAATGAGCTGAGGTGAAACACAGTTCAGACTGTCAACTAAGGTCGACAAAAATAATACTTACATTTATTTTTTTCCCCCAATAAAAAATCTTCTGTTAGTTATACATTCAAAAGTATCAAAGTACCAAAACTATTAAAAATCCAATTTAAGGCTGATGTTTTACTTTTTTTGGGTATGTATTCTGTAACTTTTTTTGTATCATAACTGTGCACATTTTTGTTCATTAAACAAAAAAAAAAGTCCTATTTTTTGTTCCTCTGACTATTGCTACGGTATCGAAGATGCATTTAGGAAAGTTGCTCTTATTTTACTAGTATTGTACACTAAGGCTTAAAATTCTGTAAATGTTATTATGAAAAGGTTCAAATTTTATTGGGAAACAAAGTTTTGATCCATAACAAGAACATGGATTGATTTTTTAAAAAAATATATACATTCATATCTTTGCCTTAGCTGCCATTTCTTTTTCCGGTCAACATCCAAACAAATAATGTATTAAAAAAGCCCATTACCAAACACTAATATACTTTTCTTTTTAATAATTAATTACAAAAAATGTATACTCATTGCGATTGTAATGGGTAAAAGTAATATTATTTGAATTGAAGGGAAATCTTACACACAAACATACACACACACATGTGTGTGTATGTGTGTTTGAAGCCTGTCCTTAGTTCAAATTTAAAGGAATACTCACAAACACCCACAAAATTATCTTTTTTTATGATACTCACGCCATGTAGCCATTAGTGAAGAGAACTTTTGTGGGGCACCTCTACAGTTAACGAAGAATCCAAAAACTGAGATTATTTGAAAAAGTGGAGTAAAAGGGGTCCACATGTAATAACAGCAAAACTATCAAAACTATTTTTCTCAAAAGCTTGCACAACTTGTGCACTGTAATCTTTTCTTTAATCTTCTTCTAAGTCTCACGTATCGAGTCCCACGCTCAGCACTTCCCAAACACGCTTTTTACAAAAAATGCATGTTTTTAGGACGATGCAACTGAAAGAAATAACTTGGATTCTGCTGCAAGAGTCGTGTGATATTTTTGCTGTTTTCTTTTTCTTCTTAGATTCTCTGTCTCCGTTTATGACAGCTGTAAAGCAGGTTTTGCTGAGATTGTTTATGGGCAGCAGAAGGCAAATAATCCGCATTAATGGAAATCTGATCAGAGCTGAGTGTCGAAAAAGTGTTGCTTGTATTTCTTCACGTCTGAGTAGGAAAAGTTTTTCATTTGTTATTGGATTATCTTTTGTTTTAAATTCCTAATGAGAGTGCAAGACCATGGATGATGAAATTGAATCTCTGAAATATTTGAAACATGGACATGGACACACACACGGCCACACACACACACACACACAGAGAGAGTGCCCCCTTTTTACCAAATCTCTGTCGTTTCAAGCAGATAACACTGAGTCATGTGGCTTTTGTTTACTAGTGCCGGCTCTGCTTGTAATCAATCGCTGTTAATCTAAATAGGCCGAATACAAATCTAAACAAAGTAAAATTCTCTGCTTTGCCTCACGCTGAATAAAGTGTGAAACCACAAGACCCGACCTGCAGCCTCACCCAGTTATAGGATTGTTTCATGACAACTATGCCACCCTTGTTTGCATCATTGAAGAGCCTTTATGTCATCTGCACGAGTATGTATGTATTGGAAAATGCCGTCTCACGATTAATATGCCAGCCACAGTGACTAATCCACGAGAATGCAGGAAGGGGGACACCGTAGTTTCTGCGCAGGGAGATGACCGAGCAGTGAGTCACACGGCTATTACACGGCATTTTTTAGACGTCTGTTTATACGGGGAAGTTTTTCTTCTTCAGGTGTAGTGTGCTTCAGAGTCAATTACATGAGATAATTGCACAAGAATTTTACTGCTTTTTATCAACAGTCAGGGAGGTTCACCGGAGCAGGGAGGTTTTGATGCAGATCACAAACTATTTCACTCGAAGTACAATTAAAAAAGGTAACCTGCTGAGTTCTTGTTAAGCACTACTACACCTGTCCAAATCACTGTCAATATGACGTTATCACTGTTTCAAAGGAAATGCATGACGTCTGACTATTAACTGGAAAACAGTCAATTACAACAGTGATCTACTCCCTATGAAATTTAACAGCTCCAGCAAGTAGGCTGACGATTTGTAATGACAGCGCAACAAAGAGAATTTCTCCCACTGAGTCAGCCAGACAACTTGAGCAAACGTTGATGCTTTTTTTTGCTTTTTTTTTTTTTTCAAACTATTTTTTATCTTCTTCGTTCATGGCGGGACTGCAGGCCGAAGCACATCAAAGTGGGTCAAAACTAAGGGTCACAAGTTTGTGTTGGTGTTTTTTATATACCAAATAGTTAATATTAATGCAAAGATTTTCATTTTTATTGTAAATAAAAATTGGATCCATATGTGGGTTATCAGTCTCATTAAATACTAAAACCCTCAAAAACAGATAACGGTCGACCCCGAAGAATAAAGAAAGAAAAAACATCAATAACAGTAAAGCATTTAAATACGTAGCCCACTCAGTCATGGCAGAATCACAAAAATAAGGACAAATTGCTACTGAATCAAGGAAAAATGATAAAACTGGCACAATCTCAGCAAGTCTACAGTATCAGCCGGCAGGACGCTCTGCTTCTGAAACGCTCACAGATGCTCCCAGTGGGATGTAGAGCCGCGTGGAGGACGGAGAAAAACAGCACTGCAGACATAATGTCATTGACACACTGCTGGTGGACTCCACGAAACTCACTACGCTACGCTCTGTCCCTGTCTGTCTTCCCACTGGGGACTGTGTCTCTACTGCCCTTGCAACACGGCATGCATGGACGCAGACAAATGACAGTCGGAGAGAGAATCTCTTTAAAACCTTCAGTAGAAAAGATCCAAACCAGAAACCAGCTCAAGTCTACACCTTCAGAGGTAACAGGAATCTACTGTCACCTAAAAGCTCCTTACTTTGCTAACGCTGCACCTGCTTTCTACTCACTGCAATACCAAATTTTAGCTCTCCTGGTGGATGTGCACACGCTCACGTACTACTCTCTAAGGAAAAAATAGGGCGTGTCCATAGTCACTAATCATGAGGTGTCAAAGCTGAAGAAACAATACAGAAACTGTCACCTCACACTGTGATCTTTGAGCTACTCCTCCAGTTTAACTGCAACAAATAATAAAGCTCTCTGGTCGAATGACTCAGCAGCTCTGGAACTGGTCAAACGGCCTCATCAAATGATCTGCTCAAAATAACACAAACACATGACAATATAGAGCAAGAGTCATGGAATAAATACTGTGTGAAATGTTTACAATCAGAGAAGATATTTGTGGAAAGTGACGACTCACTAAAATGACATAAATGTACAGTTTTGGGGGCCGTTTACACGGCAACGTTCTTGCATGAAATGTTAAACTTTTGTTGTGATTTGGCCTTTTCTTCACACGATAACAGCGTTGTGATGCTAGAGTGTAATCTTTTGAAAATACATCCCCTTCTGTCGCCGTGTAAACTGATGATGTGAGAACGGTGACGTAACGGTTGCACTTCGCACATGCACGTGGTGTTCCTCTATGGTGTGTCATTACAAAGTTACAGCGCCAACTACAGGCCTGGCATGCGTAACACCGCGTTTGGCGGATCCCAAAGGGCCAAATCCGAAACAAATGTGATTCATATTCATCAGTGTATATGATAAATCAATAGCCCGTTTTCAACCTTTCAGTGTCTGCTGTACTTGAAAATTTAGTCATAGCCCCTCACAGGTGGTCAGGTGTGCACAGGTGTGTTCCCTTTTATGCTCCTGTCATAATTTTTAAATTCTGGCATTTCGGACATAAAAAGGCTGTACAAAGCTTTAATGTAAGATATGATATGTGATGCTGGATGCCAATAAAAAGTATTTAAAAAAAAAAGTAAAAAGAAACTTAAAATAAAACTAAAAAACAAAACACAATAAATAAAATAAAATAAAATAAAATAAATAGAGTCAGCAGAATATTCGAATATTTGACCCACGGGCTGGAAGTTGAGTATCACTGACTAAGGTATAGTTAAAAACTCTGAAAAATATGATTACTTACTTTCTTCCTGATAGTTTGATGATTAGATCAGTATGTCTATATACCGTCACTGCAAAGTGATGGCAACCAAACAAAACGGGCAAAATAAATCTCCATGGCTAGAGGCTCTAGTGATGAGACAATATTCTTTAATAATGTGGGAATTCAACTCTTTACTAATCATCTTCCTCTCATGTGTGGATACTGTGTGTGTGTGTGTGTGTGTGTGTGTGTGTGTGTGTGTGCTAAAACAAACAAATGTCCACCACTGACGCAAGAGGAACAGACAGAGAAGTCTTAAACACTTAAAAAAATAGACAACGGCCTTTTTTTTCAGGATGAAGCTGCAGGAATAAACTGCAGCTCGTCTCCAACGATGCACAGTATGTGAGAAAGTGTGTATAGTATAGTAGTATAGTAGTATAGTAGTATAGTAGTATATACTGTCTGTGTGTGTGTGTGTATGCTGAGGAGTCAGCAGATGTGAGTGGTGAGCTGTACAGTACACTGCGTTACATTGGGAAACCTGAGAAATTTCCATCTCAGAGGGGTGGGAACCTTGAAAAGAGAGTGCAGGTTTCCCCCTGAGCTGTCAGGAGACCGACCACATACGGCTTCAGTCCCCGCTGTCACCACATCTGCCCGTCACCGCCGACACACTGCCGGGGACGCCACGCTCACCTGGACGCCGTGAGTACACTCTACTGCTGTGTGTGTGTGTGTGTGTGTGTGTGTGTGTGTGTAATTCTATGCAAGTGTGTTTGTATATATTTAAATCCTGTGTGTGTGTGTGTGTGTGTTTGGATGCACATGTATTAAATATATGCGTTTTAGTGCTGCCAATAATATTGACTTATTGATAAATATTGATAATAATAGGTTTCAATACTAATTTTCCACAGTATTGACAAATTTTGTCACAGCTCTGGAAACTTTAACTTTGATTCAATACCTTTTAAAATATTAATATCTGATAAATTTTTCAATACCACAGAGAAATATTGACATTAAAGGATGCGAGTTAAAATTTTTATAATAAAAGATAAATATTACAATGCTAAAACATGACAATGATGTCTTTCTATTTCTTGGTTAGTAGCAGAGAACAGCAAAAAGATAGCAAATAATTCGTACTGAATGGTTTCAAACATTCAGGTTAAATATTAATCGATAAATCTATATTTTTGACAGCACTGGTATCGATACAGAGACACAAGCTGCCATTTCTCGCTTTCTTATTGTTAATGTTTACCACAGTCACTCTGCTCTTCTCTGTTACTAAACAAGAGAAAGAAAAGACATCATTGTCGTGTTATGGCCTTGTTTTATTTACCTTTCAATAAAAATTTTAAACTGTATTCCCCTTAATGTCAATTACAGTGGTATCCAAAATTCTGTCAAAAATTCCAGTACTATGACAACACTGTGTATGTGATATTCAAAATATAATACAAATTTAAAGTTTTGTATGTCTGTGCTTTTAATGCACTGTAGTATTTGTAGTATTTCTACATTATACAAACACGCACAAACACATATATATAATAAAAATAAAAAAGCTGCATAATATAAAAAATATTTAAGTGTTTCCATGCCTTCTAATCAGTGGATAAATCCATATAATCCATCTATAATTAATAACATATGTATATATTCATAGATTGTGTGTGAACACATATTCATTTTTTACCCTAACAAAATTATAAAACAAAAATATATTGTTCACAGTACATGCAAAGACAGCAAAATTGCTGCAATGACACAGACTGAAGCTGTTTTATTATCTCTCTGTTATTAAACAGAAGTTAAATTCCTCCATATGGTAATAAAATGTATTATGAAATTGGCAGTGATGGTAATAAATGACTGTCAGGAGTTTGATCATTATTTGCTTTAAACAACATTATCTGCATGCTGCCATTTAATCTCAGACAGTGTCACACTTAATACAGACTCACAAGCACTGATTTACAACAGTGACTCTATAGGTTTTTATGAATGGGATTGCCTTTTGATGACACAATGATGCACAGATTTTTTTAAAATTTTTTTTCGGGGAAAAGGTTGATGACTAGTGCCTGTATGTATGTGTGTGAAAGTGTTGCCTGCTGTCAACTGCTCCCTGCAGTGGCAGGCGAGGAGACAGAAGCAGAAGTGAAAATCAGCTTGTTTCTATGGAAATGATTATTTAACTCTGCGGCAATTCTTTTTGCACGAACCCGAGAGTTTATCTTCCTGTCTGAAAAAGCCCAACTAAAACTGACCGAATAATGTGGAGGAGAAAATCATTATTTATTATTATTTATGACCAAAAACAATATTAAACATAATAAATTTAGATGTGATAGAGTACATAATATGTCATAAATAATAACGTTGATATTTACTACTATGCAAACTGACATCATTGACATTGACATATTGACATTTCTTTGTATGATTAGTGCAATTGACAAACCTGGAGACTATTACATTTGAATGATATTAAACTATTTTATGTTTCAAATACACCAAATAAATCAGTAGGATATATTAAAGAAAATATGGTACAGTAGATCTTAAAGGTCCAGTGTGTAAGATTTAGGGGGAAATATTGGCATAAATGGAATATACAATACAGAGTGTGTTTTCTTTCGTGTATAATCACCTGAAAATAAGAATCTTTTTTTCTTAGAATGAGCCGTTTATATCTGCATACGTAGTGTGGTCTACAGAGCTCGTCATGCTGCACCGCCATGTTTCTACAGTAGCCCAGAATGGACAAACCAAACACTGGCTCTAGACTGGACAGTTTGCATTTTCTTGTCCACCACCATAGTTAGCGGCCCCTATGGCAGGCTGTGTCAAATAACACTCATTTTGTAAAGTTTAAACTGCTTTATTCAGTGTTTCACCGGTTTAAAACACCGGGTACGTTTGTTTTGGAGAGGAGGAAACCTCCTGGTGTAAAACCTCATAAACATCTGGATGTTCAGAAAAAAAAAAAAGTGAGCACACATTAGCTGGTGCTGGATTAGCAGCCAATCTCCGACATGCCAAAAGTATTGGAAAAACACCGATTTCTAATGTGAATTTTTACTACAAATACTTTATTCAGTATTTTTACCAGTTGTGTTTGTTTTGGAGTGGAATAGATCTCTGACCAAAATCTTCTCCTGAACAATGAACACAAAGGGTCAACTGATATTGGTTTTGCAAACTGAAACTTTCAGCATCATATGCAGCAAGTTCCCAGCAACTTTTTATTAAGTTAAGTGAAAATTTAAATGAAAAATGAATGAATGAAAACAGCTCCCTGAGGTTTTACAAAGTAAAAGTTTCTCCTTTGCTGAAACTTGCACATATTGCAGACTGCCCTCCCTGGTGCTGATTAAGTGTCATATTCACACATTTTCATTATTTTATTTTATCGGCGATAATGAAAATAAAACACTGATACAGATACTCGGCAAAATGCGAAATATCGGCCCCGATAATCAGCCAGGCCGATAATCTGTCGACCCCTAATGAAGACTGAAAACAGCTAAAACCTCATGTTTTAGCTGTTTGTAATCCACATTCCTCACCTGTAAAATCCCCTAAATCCTCCTAAATCTTACACTCTGCTCTTTAATGGTTTGATTAGATTAGATTAGATCAGATCATCAATACCTAATAAACAGAATATATTGTATTCTATCACATTTAATGCCATGATCTTTATGTAAAGCAAAGCCCTGCCACCAAAAATCAAATTATAGGGGTTAAACCTGCTATAACATCAAAAATTAATAATTATTTCTCTACATAAACTATTTCCATCTGTCAAGTTACCTATTACTTTTCTGAATCTGTTACGAGTTTGTTTAAACGATGTATTTCAAATATAAATTAGGTAAAATATGTATTTCATCCTATAGTTATTGTGAGTGAGTAATTTTGCTGACCTTTGGTATTAGTGGCCTTGAGGTGACTCATGTCATACGCTGCTGGTGGCAAACCCCCGTGACTAAATTTGGCTGCTGAGCGTGGGGGCGGGATGAGCAGGAGTGCCAACGTTTGATGACGACTCCTGTGATGTCACCAGTTTTACAATCTACAAAAGAGTTTTAATTCAGGCCTGATGTCATTAAAAGTTAAAGCTGCTTGCAGAAACAACATCAGGAAAACCAGGAATGACTCTCGCTTTGCTGTTATTCTGGTTTACTTCATTTAGTCTTAAAGCGCTTTAATATTTTTGCATTTTGCTTTTCTTCCTGTGAGTTAATTCTCTGGATTGTTCTTCTCCTAAACTACAGTTTTTAAAAGTATTAAACCTGATACTTTTGACTAAAAGCAACTGAACAAACCCGTCAGTGTGGATGAACACTGCTTAGAATTTGTCAGCGGATCGATTATTAAAGACTTTTGTGTCCCTGCAGGTTGTCATCATGGTCCGCTTGGTTTTGATGTTTGCTGTGGTTATCATCGAATATGTTTATGGAGGATTTCAACTAAAACCTCTGTCTGTCCAAGGTGAGCATGCTCTCTATTATGACTGTACATACGGGAAAAAGGGTGAAGTGGAGGTTAAGAGAGGCCTTTCCTCAGGACACTTTCAGACGATTTTTGGTATTTAAAGGATAGACAGAAATTGGCCTCGTAGCAAAACCAAATGTTGCTTTTACTATAAAAATAAACCCTTCAAAACCTGAGCATGGGAAAAAGACAATGAGCAACAAAAGAAGAAAAGACCCAAAAGTGCAATTAGCAAAAAGGACAAAAAAAAAAAAGATCTCAAAGTTAGTAAAAATAAGTAAGTAATTATAAATTATAATCAATTTTTATAATATTACTAATACTACTAATTATCGTTTCTTGTAAAAATAATTTTAAATATGTAATATTGAAAATCTAATAGTTTTTCCCTTGCTTTTTTCTTGGAAATTATCAATCTTTTAAAAAATGTAATAATTTTTTGCAATTTGTGGAAAATTTCTAAAGTTGCTCACTGATTTTTTTCCTCATGTTTTAGAAAGGAATTGCCCCAATTTGCTTGGGGTTCAAGGGTTTAAATACTTGTTAAAATCATTGGAAAACAGCGCAAGAAAAGTTGCCACATGCGTCAAAGGGTTAAGTTTCTCAAGTTTCTGAGTTGTTTCTCCTGCAGACGGCTGCTTGCTGGTGACTGAAGAGTTGGGGATTTGGCGAGTGGAGGGGGAGGCCATAATCTTCTCCTTCCCGAAGTTCGAGAGCGTGCTGCGAGTACACAAAATCGCCCTCCCAACAGTGAATTATGTCATCACTAAGAACGGAACAGAGGGTGTGGCCTATAACAGCGAGGGGCGTGTTCAGCAGCATAATAAAGAGCTGTGGTTCCTCCCAGCTCAGGCTTCAGACTCAGGGGAATATATCTGCACCTACAGGTACGCATTAAGACTAAAAAACACACAACAAAACAAACTCTTGTTTAGTTATGCCTCACCTGTACTGCCATTTTGTTTATGCTCTAATAAACTTCATTTGGAAATAGGGACTTGAAGAAAAAACTTCAGTCTAAAAACCAGTAAAGGCACAAAACAATCTGGTTTTACAACTGGAGGTTTTCCTAAGAATAGATTTGAATCTTTTTGGAAACCATAACAATATTATTCTCTATAAAGGCCAAAACCTACTGAAAGCAATAACTGAGAAGCACTGTAGACATCCAATCTGAAACTCCAGCTCCACAGAACCAGCAGCATTTTGAGAAAAAGTCACTAAAATATGTAAATATCAATCAAAGTGGAGGTGTAAAAGCAGTTTGATGTGACTCATAACGCTTTTGTTTCTTGTTTGGCCTTTTAAAATAGTGTACTTCAAAACATTAGTGTTAATGCATTTAGGCCTCTCGCTTTATCTCAATAATTTTTTTTTAAAAAAGCAGTTTTTTCAAAATGCTGATGATTACATGGTGGGAAATGTGAAAACTGAATTCCTTTAATGTTCAGACTTATGAAAATACCCTCAATGAAGGGTGGACGATATATCAAATGTATCTCTCACATTGTTTTTTTAGGGCCTCTTGCATTGCGTTTTTACACACACAGATACACACACACACACAAAGCAGGGCTTTTGCAGAGCTCCAGACTGAGACTATTATGTCACATTCTGCAACCATGGAGCACCACTGTGACTTGCAAATTATTAATATGTGAACTGGAGAGCTGTTAATTTGTGTACAACTTACAGAGAATTAACCATCAAGTTTAGTGGTGCTGCTGTAACAGTCTATTTTAATGAGTGGTGGCAATGTGAGCAGGTGAGGCGTGTTTGAATCTGCAGAGCTCCAATCGCAACTATTTAGTCACATTTTGCGAGCATAGAGCACCAGACAGAATCACTCAAAGTAAAGATTAAAGGCACCGTGATATTTAACTGTCTGCTAATGCTGCTCACATCTAACTGTTGACCAGAAAAACATCAACACTTCTGGCCTGAGACGAGCCAGGTCCTTCAGGACAAAAAAAAAAAAAAAAGCACCATGGGTCCCACTTTGATTTATTTAATTATAACAATAGTTTTTGAAATTTCATTATAAATTTACTTTATTTAACTTGCAACTTGCAACTTTATCATAACAGTAGCATATTTAACTTAATCACATGACATTAGCTACTTTACTGTATCGCAATATAGCATTAAATACTCCTTTTTTAACCTCTCTCAATTTCATAAAGGTTATACTTGCTTTCCTCCATAACTGTTAAGGTACAAAAGAGCATCTCTGAAATCGGCAGAGTTTTCAGGATTCAAATCTTGTAGTCCAACAATTTTTTTACTCAATACACTTTCTTGCTACTACTTGCAATTTAATATTTTTTCTCCAGAAATGAAACCTACTGCGTGACTGGGAGTATCAGGCTACAAGTGTACGAATCCGGTTCTGTTGACATGAAGAACATCACCTACAGAGTGCGAGCCTTAGTGGGCGAGAACCTGAGCTTCTCGTGTCCGTCTCTGAATGGCTTCAACAGGACGGACAGACTGACGGCACAGTGGCACAAGGTGAGCGGAAAAACCTTTGAATACTTTCGGCTGATCAGCACTGAGAGTTCAATCATTGATAGGTCAGAAGTTTAAACGTTTTAGTTTTCTGCTCTTTATTTAAAAAATCATATAACATTATAGACTATATATTTTTATGAATCATTTATTTTTGTGATTTCAACAAAAGGGCAAGTGGACATCAGTGTGATTCAGTCACAAGAACTCCATTTTTCTCTTTTACTGTTTACTTTTTTGAACCAGTTTCAAAACAAATCTGTTTAAATAATTTTCCAAAATCAAATTCATTCTAAATTAAGTTCTACATGTATTCTGCTTTTTCCCCCTAAATACTGAAACATATTTTTAGATAATTATCGAAGTTTTTTCACTTATTTTTTAAAAAAGAGACTTTTACAAATCATAATTTTATCACTATTTATTTTTAGTTGCCCTTGTTTTCTTGTTTTTCTTATGGTTTGCCTATAGCATATGTCAAGGTATTTTTTTTTAACTTTTCTTTCTTTTTGTTCTCCATTTACAACTTATATTGCTGCCTACTCTGGCCAGGATACTCTTAAAAAAGATTGTTTTATCTTTTGAGGTTTTATATATATATATATATATATATATATATATATATAATATATAATATATATATAATATATATATATATATATATATATATATATATATATATGATGATAAAAGTGGCAGTACATTTAAAATAAATACACTACTATACACTACTTTTGAATTTATTATTGGACTTTGCATATAACAATGAGATTAATCACGATTAATTGCAGGGAACTTTTGCGATTAATCGCGATTAAAACCTTTAATCGTTGCCCAGCCCTAATATATATATATATATATATATATATATATATATATATATATATATATATATAAAGATTTAAGACTTTTTTGCAGCACTTACACTTGCAAAGGCAAGCCAATTTTATTCATGTTATATTTTGAACTGATTTAGGCAGAAATACACTACAACTCATGTAATCTCAGCAGGACGCCCAAACTGAAAAGTATTTAGAGTGAAGTAAAACCTATTGTCTATAGACAGATCTTGCTATGTCTGTAAGTTGCCACCATATTTCAAAGGGAGATGAGTTACAGTATGCTTTTGTCGAAGAAGACGTTATTTTTACTAACTGCTGGTAGATGTCTAATGTCAAGGCTGCAGCTGGATCAAACCCTAAACCTTCGAGTTCGAGCCTCGCTCCTTTCCTGTCGGTGACGCAGTGTGTTGTTTCTAACAGGACCTGAGCCCCACTCCCTCTCAGCCAGGCAGAGCGGGCTCCTTCAGCCAGTACGAAGGTAAACTCCTGATCCCCGCTGTGAGGCGAGCCCATGCAGGCGTCTACACCTGCCAGTTCAGAGCGCTCATCAACAACCAGTCGTACAAAGTCAGCAGAATCATCGAGCTCAGCGTGGACGGTGGGTGACGTGACAACGCACTTATTGTAATTATTTTTTCAGCAAATGTTGGACATTTCTGCTTGAAAAATGACTGGAATAATGAATCAATCATCAACATGGTCTGCAATCAATCACCTTCCAATCGAATAATTTATTGTTAAATCACTGCAACTCAATACCTCTGCAGAGGTCTTTTTTATAATAAAAATACCAAAAAAAAAAAGGATTTTTATATATTCAATAAAAAATAAAAGAAATGTTAATTTAAAAAAATCCACACATTTAGACAGTACTATAAATATTAAAAATTAAAACAACATATCAGCTAAAAGTCACTGTTATATATACATTAATCAATCAGAGATGTCATTAGTTTGCCATCTCACAATTAAACCATAAATCATTAGCCTGCCCTGCCCTCTGCTGGACTAACAGGTGCAACACACTCACCACTCACTTGACTCAGCCACAGGGATACACACCACGACATGACACGACACGACACGACACGACACGACACGACACAAAACAATTCGACACAACACGACATGGCACGACACGACAAACAGCTCCCACAAGATGCAAAAAAAACCCAACTATTGCCTGGCTTAAATTATGACTTATCATTATTATTATTATTGTTATTATTACTGTATGAAATAAGTCACTGTTGCTGTCATAAAGAGTTGTCAGTTTGGATGTGTATCACGTCTAAATGTGTGTGTATGTGTGAAGGAGTGGACCCTGAAACCACCACCATCACTGTGCCTGAACTCTCCTCGACCTCTGACCCACCACTGACCAGCAGCAGCGACAGCACTATCAGCTGTGAGTTTTTCTTAGTTAATCTTTTACTTTGTATAATAAAAACAGCCTGTCATGACAATAAAATCCATGCTACTGATTAAATGCATTTTTTTTCTTGTTACAGCTCCAATAATTCAGCCGCCTGTGATTGTCTCGCCGCTGAATGGAACCGTTTTTGAAAGTCTGCATGGTGAGTGACAAAAACGATTAGTCCTAATTATATCCAACTGGATCCTAAAATGCGAAATGCTTTAACGAATAGACTGATTATTTATCTTTATTCTGTGACTTCATTTAGGTTCAGGACTGGAGCTGTCGTGCAGGGCGCACGCTGAATGTCAAATAGCAGATTCCACCGTGGTCACATGGCTGGTCAATGACCAATCAGTGGAGTCATCGTACCTTAATGGACGCGCTCTGCAAGGGGGAAGGAGGTACCTGCCAATTTGTTCTTGGGAGATTTTTCCTCCCTGTAGTAAGACCGAGCTCAAAACATGTCAGTGCCGGATAGGAAAAGCAAAGTGGAGGAATAACTTAACCTTAAAGCATAAAGTAGTATGTTTCCCCCAAAATGAGCCCTGTGGCTACAAATGGGGGTGAAGGAAAAAGTCGATACAGAAAAGTAGCACAATAGATTTGGAAATATTCTATTGATACACAGATGAGAAGTATTGATTTTTAAAATAATAAAATATAAAAAATTAATATTCCAAATAAAATTCCTGGTAGCTTATTAGAATAGTAAAATCAATTGTTTTCTCAGTTCACCACAAACACGTTTCCGCAAAAAAAAAAAAAGATAAAAGATGAAAAAGATAAAAAAAAACTTTATCTTATTAGACAAAAACAGATAATGGCAAAGTTTCTCCTTACTTTGCAGTTGAATAAACGTGATAAAACTTACGTTTTATTACATTTTAGACAGCAATATATGTTATCACTCTGCTCAGCATATTGCAAATCAACTACAACTGCAATAATATTGTATTGTGACCTAAGTATGTGACAATATGCCATCATGGGGCCGCTGGTGATTCCCACCCCTGCTACAAAAAGGAAATAAGATATTTTTATATATTTTCTCTTCTCTCTCTTCAGACTATTATTTATTTTTATTTCCCCAGGTGGCAGAGAAAGATACATACTTGACTTTAGATTAACTTGAAAACTAAAATTAAATTTGAAAAGTAAAAGAAAAAGAAAAGAAATAATATTAAGATGCATGCTGAAAAACACAAAATAATATACAAATACCAAAAACTATGAGAATTAACATCAGCTGCTAACACTGGAGTACTAAAGCACAAAAATCTTGCCTCGCTAATTGCCACGTGACCCACCTCGGTCACAGTATGTAAACATATGGTCATGTCCGTCTCACTGTTTCCAGGGTAACCAGAGTGTCTGAAGGCTGCCAAATTGAGCTGAGGTTAGTGATTGTGGAGATGACAGAAGAAGACATGAAGACAGAGTTGAAGTGTGTTGCTCAGAACCAAGGAGGGAGGCAGGAAGTGGTCACACAGCTTCAACTAGAAGGTGAGCTGTGTGTGTGTGTGTGTGTGTGTGTGTGTGTGTGTGTGTAAATTAGAGAGCCCTACTGTAACACTATAAAGTGTTACTGCACTCAAAGATGTAAATCTTCCTTAAATCACATTGGCTACTTTATCAGACACTGATCAAGTTAAATCTATAATACCGATATAAACCGGTGGGCTTGAGTACAAGACCACCGGCACCAGCACCGCAAAAAACTCAAACGACACCCAGCTGACCAGAATATTACATCTTGATATTGTTTACGGCCTGTTTTGTTATCTGACGTCTTGTGTTGTGTTTGTCTGGCTGTTTTAATAACGCTGATAAAAACCACCAAAAGCCTTTATGTCAAAACGTTGACTTACGGTTTCTCTTCTCTCTCTTCAGACTCCACATTTACTTGGCTGGTCGTAGCTGTGGTGGCCGCGTCCTGCTTCTTGATTGTGGTTTCTATCTTCCTCTACGTCCTCTTCAAACCCAAAAGGAAAAAGAAGATGGATTACTTTCTGGCTCGGCAGAACAGCACCTTTTAACTCACTCCCTCCAAAAACGAAGACCTTCATTATTATTGTGTTTGCTGTTACATCAAATCAGTTTTTTATGCGTCGTGTGCGTGTGGTATCGTACAATGACACCAGCACTCCTTCTACAGGGATTCGCTGTTTTTAAATCAGCTGCTACATTCAGCTCCAGTGGCACACTGTCACTCACCGTCTGTCATTTCTTTATCCTCCACTAAGAATTACAAAAGAGGTCTTCAATGATATTGTACCTGTTAATGTTGCAAGTTTATCTATGTAGTTGCAGCTATTGCAGGAGTTTTCTTTGACGCATCTGTTCTGTGTCTGTGAGGCAGAAATATTCTTTCTAAATGTAAAACTCAACAGCCACACAAAATTTCTAATATCTGATCAAACTCAGTGAAGGCTTTTGCAAAAGCAACATTTGCACATACATAAATACAACATACTATACAATTCAATGTGAAAATGATTCAGTGTTTGTTGTGTCATTCAAACACTCCACCTTTGAGTGAGAAAACGATGCATTTAGTATTCTTTCAAATAAGCAACGTTTTTTTTTCAAGTAACGATTTATTGGCTAATCATTTTTACCAATGACTGATTAAAGGAAGTGCTTATGATTTGCAACTCAAGTGTGCGTGTAAGAAAAGTCAATTTAACTTAGTCCAATTCAATGACACTGCAAACTACAGCAAACATATAGTTAAATGAATACCTCTTTGACAGTGTCGACCAAAACTGAACATTATCTTTATATACGGTAGAGTTTATGGTTGAGCTGTTGCATTGGATTTTACAAGTGTACTCAAGAAAGTGGGTACCAAGAGGATACAGTTTATACATTAACAGTATATAGAATATTTTTCAAGATGCAATAAACGCTCTCAGGGAAGCATCTTATACAGCAGAAAAATGGTTGAATCATTTGCAAATGTCTGCACATTTACATGACAAAGCTGAATGTATTAAAAGCGTGGTGTGAGAAAATACTGTTGGTATGTTTGTTTGATTAAATGTAGCATTTATTAATAAATGGAATTACTGCTTTATTAAGTATTTAATGGTAAATTAAGCTGATGAGCTGTGATTCATTTTGGCTTGACTGTTTTCAAATGTTTGTGGAAACCGAACGCATCAGAAAATATAATTATAACATACTGGACTGCATGGGTGCTCGCTGTTACAACTACACACACCGAAACAACACTGTCTTCACAAACAGAGCAATATTTATAGCTATAAATTCATTAACCAGAGTATATTGTTCACTCAAACTCAGCAGGATGAGACGCACAGAAACAGCTGCTCACAGTTTGTAGCACATACTTTCTCTCGTAACTCTGTTTTGGACCTTCAGCCAGGTTTCTACAATGGAGGGAAATTAGGAATTAGGGTTGAATTTTATATGTAGAACCATGAAGGTCACGCAGGCTTAGTCCGTCTGTCTCTGTCCGTCTGTACCTCCATCCTGTTTCAGTACTGCGGACAGCTCCGCACCAACACTCCAGAGCGTCAAAAATCAACACAGACGCAGCAGAGACCGACAATAACAATTTCTTCCCACTCTCATGCTTATTTGTCCAAAACAGCCCAAAAAACATCCGCAGAGCCCTTGGCCTCCTTTCCCCTGCTTGTTTACCTTAATTCAAACCCCAGTTTCATTCACACCAGCTCACATGAGGAGCTCAAAATTCCCAATCTTTGTGCCCTGCATCTCTCTCTCTCTTTTGGGATTTTTGTGTGACTTCAGTGAGAAACAAAGGCTAACAAGACAGGTAACATTAAATATTAGATCAAAATATATTTACATATTTTCATAGTGACACAGGAGGTGTCAGATCCAATGAAAAAGGTTCTGGATCCAGCACGGTGCTGGAACATGATCCGGCCTAAATTAAGCCCTGGTCATAGCGACCTTGACCTTTGACCACCAAAATCCAATCAGTTCATTGTTGAGTCCAAGAGAACGTTTGCGCCAAATTTGAAGAAATTTCCTTTTGTTTACAAGAGTGGGACGAACACAAACGGACCACCTGAAAACATAATGCCTCTGGCCTCGGCCATCGCTGGCAAACGGGGCGTAAAAATCATTATGTGGCCTAAATGCTAACATCGTGGCGGGCCGCCACAAATAAATTAATGTGTTTGAAACCCCAGTTACAGTTTCAACATTTTTTTAAATAAAAGTTACCATCTGTAGCTTTAAATTAAATTATTTTCAAGGTTGTGTGGAAACTGAACAAAAGGCAGATCAGTCACATTAACACCAACATGTAATTTCAGCTTTTCGACTTCACCTTACCTGTCTCAGAACAGGAGAGGCTCCCCCGAGTCTGATCCACCCTGCACCCTGCACCCTGCACCCTGCACACAAACACATACTTACTCACAGAAAATAGAAAATTTATAGCTTACACCACAGCAAAAAGCGATTAAATAAAATCAGAACATGAATAAGGCACAATAAAGATTGTTATAAAACAGAAACTTGAGCATAGATTCAACTGTTTAACACGTATATCGACATTAGTTTTCTTGTGCTGCAGTCAGACGCATTACTAGCTAAACTGGTTTGATTTCTTTCAAATATATGGGGTAAAAACATACAGAACAACTTGGCAAAATATGTCCCGCAACTGCAAAAACTTTAAGGTAAGAAAATGATCTGAAAATGATCTGAATTGGGGGGGTGGGTAATAATTATTATCAGAAAATTAGAGAAAATGTCTAGAAAACTATATTTATAATTCTATAAATTATCTATTTAACATTTGTCACAGAAAAAAAATGATGTCATTTTCTTGTTTCTGTTTGTTTTTTTACTTTATTCTATTGTTTTTTTTAGGGCAATTTTCCAGGTAAATGTTCTTGTAACTCATTTCTCGTCAAATTGCTCATGTTTTTGAGCCGTTTTACTCGGGTTTCAAAGCATACAGCAGGAATCATTATCAATAAAATTGGTTTCATGGTAAAAGCAGCAATAACTTTCATTGGTATTGATTTTGCATGTTATCGATGGGGTTTGTTTTTGTCACAGGAAAGGCTGATCAGTTTGTTTGCAGGTATTTTGATGTTAAATTGCTTCCCTGTGTGGCCACAAGAGGTCTCAACATGGCAGCGTTTTAACCGGAGCCTCCGCTGACATGGCAGCATAAATCATAAACTTGGGGAAAGCTGTGCTCATCTAACTGGGATTAATTAGTGTCAGACAGGATTAATCTGACAGCACAGTGTGAGCCACAGAGCAAACCGTATTAATGTCACATTAATGAACTTCTCTCCTCTGAAAAAAGTGCTGTATGAGATGTGTGTGAATCAGCAGGATCCAGGCTCTTCTCCTCCCAGTTATTGCTCAACAGATTAGGACACAAGCTGCCTTTCAACAGATCCCTGAAAGGAAATTGCAACATGTACTCAAGTCTCCACAAAAGAGGAAGTCAAAGCTGGAGAAGATACGTCTCAGCTAAGATTTAAGTTTTCTTTTTCTTTTTTTTTTTTTTTTTAAAAAGAAGATGTTTTCAGAGGATTTTCACGTGACCTGAGGAGGCTGTC
Organism: Plectropomus leopardus; assembly: GCF_008729295.1. Classification (NCBI taxonomy): domain Eukaryota; kingdom Metazoa; phylum Chordata; class Actinopteri; order Perciformes; family Serranidae; genus Plectropomus; species Plectropomus leopardus. Next base: position 30,190,370 of record NC_056472.1, on the reverse strand, counting down.
GCCTTTACAGGAGGACTACTAGAATCGGGCTGGTGAGTTGTCTGTCTGTTTCTCAGAGGTGGGATCATTACAGTACTCTGTGCTGTTTGATCAAACTCCCTGACATCACTGTTACTGACTGTGACGTCGCTTCAGGACTGCCTGCTCCACATCTGCACTCTGACAAGTTAAAGATCAATACTTTAGTGCTTTGTCAACAAAGCTGGGTTTTTTAGAGACAAACAAGTCTAAGCGCCAGAGCTGCTTTAGCATCTTTTTCCTTCTTTTTCTTAAGCACAAACTCAATTTAAGAGAATTTAAGTGTTTTTCCAGGGGTGAAATGGAAAGGAGGAAAAACGTAACTTTGCAGTAGAGCTGCACGAAATGAAGAAAATATGCAATAATGTCACTATATCGTGATAACAGTATTGCAATAAAACACCAGATATTAAAGTGTACCTAGTTCTTGAGTTAACTGATAAAAACTTGTTACGCTTTACTCTTAAACCAGTTCCTTGGCTGCTGGTAAATTTGCCTGGTTGTATTCTGCTCCTAACTAATTGCCCCTAGTGGGATTAACAAAGTTATTTAAATTTAATTGAATTAAAGAGACTTGCAAGGTAAATGCGCTTGTATAGATTTTATATATCTACTTTACTTGGGTCACGAGGAGCTGCAGTTTTGTTAATGGACAAACTAAAACCTTCACTCTATATTTACTACCACTTGACAACTTTACCATTAATTTTTCTCTGCTATGAGCACCACGATCACCGTCGCTCTTTTTCTCTCTACCACACACTCCCTACACACTGAGCTGTTAACATATGGTGTTGCAATGAAGTATTTTCATTTTTAACGTGGCCAAAGGTTTAATTAATGAGGTAAACATATGTGAAAGTAATCACTGTGTGCAAAAACCTATAGCTTATGGACATTGTGAATACTCTGTTTTTCACAGAGGTTTTGTTTGTTTTTTACTCTGGCTACTGTTTAATGTCATAGTGGGCAAATTTCTTCATATGGTCATCTGCTGCTGGCACGCTACTGCAAGTGTTTACATTTTTTTCTGCTTAAACATGACTGGTGATTTTTCATGGCAGACAGTGCTGCTGCTCTCTGTTACAGTCACCGCACAGCTGCTATGACAGTGTAGAGACGTAGACAGACGGAGGCCTGGAAACGCTGACCAATCTGAGCAGACTGCACTCTTTCAGGTGTTGCAGCAGCGAGAGTAATGAGAAAAATACAGTGTTTTCGGAACATGAAACATGATCTAGCATACACCTTAAATACAAGTGTCAACTTGAAATTGAGCACAACAGGCCACTCCTCTTTAAGGGAGCTACTCTACTCACATAATACAAGTCATCATTTTCAACCCAAGACGAAATGAATGTCGTTTTGCATTTCAACTGTTGTTTTAGGATTCACCGTCATTTCAGATATGAAGTAAAAAAGCCTGATTAGGGTGACAGACACAGGCAGAACAGAGGGAAGTCTCATGGAGTATATCAGTACAGTAAGTTTGCTTGCTCACTTATCCGAGGACTGGACTGAACCTGCAACTGGCCGATTATATTACTGGTCCAAGTAACTTTGTACTGGCCCAGGCCATTAGACAATCCTCAGTGTTGACAAGGCGTGTCTGACTGAACAGCACGGTGCGTATTAACAAAATCACGCTTACAGATAGAATGTGATTTATTAATTTTTCACTATATTCAGAGTGCTATATATATATATATATATATATATATATATATGTTATCTTAATATTTAGTGTTTCTTAACAAAAATCATATTATAGACATCATTTGGTCATTTTGTTTAGTGCATTTTGTAACCCTTCCACATTTGCAAAACCCATTGGCTGTCTATCTTCTCCCAGCCATTTCCTCACGCGCTGCTGTTTTTCTTAGTGACTCACATCCACAAACTGTCCATCAATTGAAAAGTGTGCAGCAGTCAACAGGAAATTTGTACTGAGTCACCGGCATGTGCATTAAAATCAAAGTATTCTTAACCGCTGCAGTTTTTTTTAGTCTACGGGAGATTTTTTTTTTTCATACAAAGAATCTCGTCAAAAAGATCTCAAATGCAACCATCACAGAGTCAAAAGAGATAATCATTTAAAAAAATAACAGACTGAACTCTGTATCATAGTAATAAAACACAATGAAAATGTCTTCTGTTGTAAGCACATTCACAACATCCCTAAAGTCAAATTTTGACCACAAAAAAGTTCTGATGGACTGTGGGACACGAAGGTAAAAGATGGCTGAAACCCTTTTGCTATACATCATCAAAAAAGAACCGAGTTGGTGGTTGTGCTCTGACTGCCACATTGTGGCTGTGCATGCAGTTCACGTTTTCTGCGGTGCATCTGTTTTTGAAAAAGTGACATTTACTAGGGGATTGTGGTTGATGGGGATTAACTAGTTGAATGAATGCTTATGTCTTCTGGGGATTTCTTCATCCAGTGGGGAAGCCCAGGGGTGGCTTCACACCTCTGCAAGACCACACTCTGGTTTTACGTTGTTCTTTGGAAAAAATGATTAACTGGGTCACCTTAAAAGATGGGAACCAAAACTTGTCCCTGTTATGTTTAATGCTCCATGCTGGTCTTTGGGTGTCTTAGGTTCTTAAAATTATGAGATTGTCAACACTGTTATCAAATGTTGACAATATCATATTAAATTGCTGATTTATAACTTTATTTTTTTTTTTTTAGAAAAGATGTATTTCTAAGATGTATTTCTATGATTTTCTAAAACTACAAGCCCCATTTTCACATAACTCAGTGGATGTTGTTGAAATCTTTGATGCTTAAATTCTAGTTAGTGGTTGAAATGGCATATGAGAAGTACAAGTGGACGAGGGTAGTGACAAAATGTATTTAAGCCACCTAAAAAATCTATATTCCTTTAAGCATATGCAATATTTAGAATATTTTCAGCACTTTACCTCGACTTCAGACAGGGAACTTCAGCCGTTCTATCAATTACGACAACGACGGCACACGTAGATGCAGCAGCCACTAGCTCCTTAAATCCCTGCTACTTTGGCCCCTCCTGCTAAAGATCAACTTTTCTATGATAGAGAAGCACTGATCAACTTCAGGAAAGGTTGTGTGGGATTTGGGCTGAATGCAGCAGACTGCGAGAGGATCCCCACCAACGACATACACCCAGCGGCCAGTCAGACCAGAGGGAAGAAATGAACCTGAAGCGCCAGCAAAGAGATGGGATAGAGCCGGCATCAGGGTGAGGCTGACCGACCTGGACCGAGAGCTGTTCCTCTACCAAGCCTTCTTCTGGCTAATGTCCTAATGCAGGAGAATAAAGTGGATGAGATGTGACTGAAGCTCACTCAGCAACGGGAAATCAGAGACTGCTCTGCATGAAGCTTCACAGAGTTGTGGTTAACCCCCAACATCCCAGAGCATGCTATTGCACTGGATGGGCGGACCTTGCTCAGAGCTGACAGAGCTGACATAAGACTCCAATGCAAGTTCAAAAACTGCACTGCAGGAATTGTATGATGCCATCAGCAGCAACATGCGCCAGCAACCAGATCGAACTTTCATAGCAGCTGGTGATTTTAATCAACTCAATCTTCAAGTCCAAAGATGTGGCAGAATCAAGGACAAATTGTAAATCTACTTTGTAGCAATTTATGCTCTCAAAGCCACCAGACTCCTCTGACAAAAAAACAGTAATTTAACCTCACAGAACACAGGAGCTGCTGATCTACTGCTGCCTTGAGCTGTTCTGCAAACCAGGAGCACACCAACTGCAAGCTACTGCATGTAATACAGACAATACATAAGTTCTGTATCTCATACTACCCCACTCCAAAAATATCAAAAAAACTATCCCTTTAACTGATCTTCTGATCAAAAGCTTAATCAGACAGCCTGAGCACAGCAGTGCTGATGCTTGTTGTGTGTCAATAAGAGATGGAGAGAGGGGAGGAGAAGGTGTAAATAGGATTATTGCACAATGTTTCTGTAAATAATAACAACTTACTCAAAACGCTGAAACACACGACCCACAGGTTATCCCGCACACCACTGTAGAGTACACTTAAATCTATATTGATATTTTTAGGTGGGACTTTTTGAAATAGTTATAATACGTTTCCCTGCTTTAGCTCAGCACTCCCACCTGCTTCTCCAAACTGGGAAATGCTGACTGACATTGACATTGACTGTGGATAAGTGACTCATTTAACTTAAAATGAAAAAAATTTGTGCTGTCCCTTTAACTGAGTGTTGAAATGCAGAGGAAGGTGACGAGACAGTCAAGAGCTGCATTTCAAACACACTCTTCCTCCTCTTTGTCTGAGTTGTTTGTGCTTTCGTCCTCATGGAGGAGGAACAGAGCTGCTGAGTCATTGGCTGAGCTGTGTGATTGAGACTGCACTCTGCACGCGAGGGTCAGAGGTGAGGTTTCCTCTGGTTAGCTCTGCAGCGTTGTGTACTCTCTCCCATCCTTCCTCAGTCTGTCTGGTGCCTCTGTGTCGCTTTCTCCGAGGTAAGTCAGTAAATTCTGCATAATTTTGCGTATAAACACAAGTTTGTCTGTTTGTTTTTGCAATTTCATACTTTTAAGTACTAATGCTGCCAATGAAGATAAATGAAACGCTCGGTATCAGATCAGCTCCTACCTTGTCACTTTGCTAGAAATATGAGGGCTGCTTAAGCTTCGAAGAATACACTTTTAAGTGCTGCATGTTTACAGTTTACAATATTGTCATTTTAACCACAAAGGAGACACACTTCCTTTTATAATAGAGGCACCTGCTATATCCAGTAAATATAACAATTTTAAGCTATTCATATATAGTAATATTGTTGCCTGGTTTCTCATTCGCCATCAGACATGTATATATGCGTATCAGTGGCACGGCTTTGAAATCATATTTGAAAAACAACATCAATGCCTTTAATTTATGAATAAACTACAAATTACTAACTTACTAACTGCATTTTGTGTGGGTTGTTTGGTGTTGATCTGCATTCTTTAAGTGTCTCCTGGTATCAGGTTTTTTTATTTCTGCTTGTGTTTTAAGAATGAAAGCTGTGCACGTTTTTTTGTTAGAGCACTCTGTTAATGTACATCTGAGGCAACATTAAGGCATTTGGACGGCAGACAGGCACTCCATAAATTAACTGACCACATTTTCCACAAAGACAACATAGAACTGAAAGTAAAGGTAGCCACGCTACGTGTGTTAGACTTTGATACTTTGTGGGTTTTATTGATGACTGAGCTCTCGGATAAGCTCGGCACAAGTATTAGAATGACTCTCCTCTGTTTACTGTAAACCAGAGGTGGGCACTCAAGTCAAACTTGAGTCACAAATTTGATCATCTTAAACTTGACATAATGAAAAAGGCCAATGACTCATCATGACTTCACCTGCACTTGAGCTTTTTGACATGAAATTCTATGATACATTCCCCAAAGCTAGAAGATTGAAAAGTATGTTGTTTAAAAAATGTGCCACAAATCAATTCATTTCCTGAAAAAACTTTAATTAGATTTATTAACCAGCAAGTCGACTCGTAGGTTCCTGGATCTGCTTTGTTTGAACCAATCTCACTGCATCCAGTTAAGTTGAAGGAGTGCACCATGAAGATCTAAGGTTAATTTTACCGGGTGCCAAAAAAATACAAAAAAACCAAAGATAATTTCATTCAGATACAAAAATGACACACTGGTTCAAAAGAATATTTCATATCAAATCAAATTGCTGTATTCAAAACCAGTGAGTCCAAAATTACAGATTAAGTAAAACACGATTTCCAACTTTGTCCGTTATTTTAAGATGCACAAAGAACAGTAAGTCGAGGCAGATATTAACACCAACATATTAGCTGTTAGATCTTATTATCTCAATCTTACTGCATCCAATAGAGGTGCAAAAGAGAACCACGAAGAACCAATATTACCTTACTGAGCACCAGTTGGGAAAAAAAATCCTAAAACAATTTCAAATTAAACAAAAACTATGCAAAAAGACAAAACAATTCATATCTGCAAAACACAGAAATTACAGAAACAACATCTTAAAACTTCATTTGTCATTAAAGTTGCATCCTTAAGCCAATGTTAGCTTAGCAGCTTACAAACTTGATTTAACAAATAAATGCAAACATTAGAAAGCATTTCTGTAAATTTAATATTGGCATTGCATGTGTTCAAAATTTAAAGTTTAGGACTTGGGACTTGATTTGGGACTTGCCTGTCTTGACTTTGGACTTGAGTGTAAAGACTTGTGATGTACTTGAGACATTCAAAACAATAGCTTGGTCCCGCCTCTGCTGGTGCAGTGTGGCAGTTTGTTAAAAGGTTTTAATAGGTTTGAAAACTTGGCTTATTACCATTTTTTAGTCTCTTTCATAACTGTTAATTATTGCTGCCAATCTAAAGAGTCTTTTAATTTGGAAATACAACCCATTGTATCGTACATTAATGGCAATGCATACCTCTGAAGCTGTACCCACGCTTACCAGTGAAAAGAAAGAGAATAAAACCACAGTGGAAAAATCAGAGATGAAAAAACTTGCCAACAGTCTTAGTAGAGCACCTCACCGCAAAACCAAAATAGTCAACATGATTGCTACTGAGAACTTTCTGTCACTTCACTCGAAAAACGTTCTTCAGTGTGAAAAAAAAAGTCAGTCCTGCTAATCGTTTTCTCGTGCCCTGCTGTAGGAAGGGTAACTCCCATCGCTTTCCCTTTTCAGCGCTAAATGAGTCATGTAGTCTGATAACCTCCCACAAGCTTTGACTTCAACTCTCCATCAACCCTAATTCAAAGATTGCACTGACAGCACAAACTTCCCTTAGGAGGATATTTCCAATATAATATATCTGATGACCTCTCTTAGGGGCTGAAATCTGTCAGTTTTATTTGAATATTCCCACGTTGTTTTGCCCCCAATCATTCCAGCAGAATATTTACTGCTCTATCTTAAAATTTCTGGTGCCAGTTGACACTGCATCTTTAATTTTAAACATTGTATTAAATTACAATATTTCTCAGGTTAAAAATAAACTGACGAAGGGCTGAAGATAGGAATCAGATGGCTGGTGTTTTCCCAATAGCTCAAGTTTCCTTTCAGCAAAAAGTTAAGGTGTACTAATATAACTCTGTGATGTAAAATAACTTACCAATCAATACAAAGTCAAATTCATTTGAAGTCCTTGTTTGCAGATAATGAGCTCTAAGATAAATGATAAAGCTCTACTAGTTTTGACTTGTCTGAATAGTACGCTGACATAAAGGGTGTGTTGCTTCTTGCAAGTTGTTTCTTGCATTATAGTTTTTACTGAGGACATCCTTTGAGGATCTGGGTTTCAATTCTCATTATCTCACCATTTAGGATCACATCCTCTTTCCCTTTAAAAAAAAAAAAAAAAAAAAAAAAAATTTTTGCTTTGCTTCGCACTTCTCAGTCTCTCCAGGAACATGAAATTATTATTGTGCACTCCCTTAGCTGACATGTAGACTGTTTCCCAAAAGCAGTTTAAGGCTAAGGTGATATTTCTACCATTTTAAGCAGGGATGCACCAATTTATCAGCCTATATTTGCTTTGTTGACTGCCACTGTCTTCAAATAAGATAACATTAAAGGATAGCAGTAGCCGATGTTTCCCCATTGTGTCACGTCAATTTTGCCCTGAGTGAAAAGCAAGACTCGAGACTAACTGCACCCTGGGGACAATAGAGAGGTGTTTGGGACGAACAGGGATCTTCTTTGGGAAGTCATCAGGTCAGAAATTTGCACCAGCGAACGGACCCAATTTTTCCCTCATAATGCTACATTGTGAACAAGAAATCCATGTCTAAATATGCAGCAGAGCTAATTCATGTTAGCTGCTAGCAGCCAGTGGCTGGAACTAACTGCTAACAAAGGTTGCACTGAGGTACATCGTGATGCGTTCAAGCTTCTCAGTAAACTACTCAGTAAAAATGATTATTGGATGTTTATCAGTTATGATGCTATCATAATGAGTTCAAATGTAAACTTGTATACAGCTGTTTGAAGTATAAAATAGAATTAAAGTATATTATATATACAGCATAAAGTAAAAAGGCTTTTGAAACAGTTTTTTAAGAGATGTTTTTCATGTGAAAGAAGGTTATATTGGGCACTCTTTAATGTACTTTTGAAAGATTGATCCCAAATTTGTTGAGATAAAATCAGTACCAAAACCAATTAACCCAATAAAATCCCAGACAAAGCAAACTGGACCCTCATGGAGACAAAATACTTAAACAAAAAAAATGAACAAATAAAACTTTTGGCACTCAACAATCATGTTATTTAAAAATTCTCTGATTTTAGCTTCAGAAATGTGCAAGCTTTTTTAATCCTGTGAGACGCTAAACTGAATATCTTTGGGTTTAGGACTTATGGTTGGAAAATAAAAAAGGAATTTCAGGTTACATGTATTTTTTTACTATGTTTTGATATTTTATAGACAATTTCGCAATTATTCAAGAAAATAAACAGCAATTAAACTAATAAAAAAAAAAAAACAAGCGTCATTTGCAGCCACAATATCACTGTTTTTTAAATATTTCAGGGGGGTTTTCTGTTAATCGGGGAAAAAACAAACCGTGGGAGTGTTTAATGTAATGTTTTCCTCACACTCTTGTTAGTTGTTCAGAGCGAACTGTTTAAAGAACAGGTGAAAGTGCATTTTGCTGCCGCTGCCTCACATTTGTCTTGTTAGTAATTCATGACTGGAATCTCCACATTTCTAGTGACTCATACCAGCAGCTCTGCGGGTTACATTCAGCCACCGCTCAGACCAAATCACTGCTATTGTTGCTTCCCACATAACTCCTTTTTTTGTTTTTTTCCAGTTAAACTTTTAACTGTGAAGATTTGCCAGTATTTATCATGCATCCTTCTAGCATTACTATTACAATATTATACTCAAACTAGGTCAGTACATTGGATTAAATCAACTATGTACAATGACCGGAAAGTGTTAAATTATATTAATAGTAGGGTTGGGTGCCGCTGGCATCTGATCCAATACCAATATGGTACCTTGAATTCGATACTCATACCCAATGGTTCCTTTAATTAGTACTTTATTCTCTCTGTAATAACAAAAATGCATTTTCAGTTGTAAAAAGGAAACAGTCAATTACATAAGAAATAGTCTACTATCTAAAGTCTACTGTAATCTAAAGTCTACTAATCAATTCATTTGTTTATGAGCAATTTTTTTAAATGTGGTTTGGTTGTAATTTATTTGATGAGATTATTGCACTTTTTGTAGCCATTCTTCTTCTTAAAAAAGGAAAAACCTTGAAATCTGATTTTTGTCCTTCCTTCTCTCGCGCTAGACTCATTATTACAATAATAACAAAGTCCATAAATAATGACCTTAAGTTTGAGGAAAGTATGATAGCTTGGGTTGCATCACTACGGAAAAGCTTCGAGTATTCACAAGTAATTCTCACTAAAGCACCAAATCCCCAAAATGATATTTGGGACGACCCTAATGTGTAGCTTTAAAAGTACAAAGATTGGTGTGTGACCCTATAAATAATAAAATATTCCTTACTTAAGTTGCCAATATAATATGGGACTGACAATAAACTCTACGTGGTTTACCCCTCTTGCAGTTCATGTTATCACAACCTTGAATCTGTGACTGCTCTTCAGTCTGTTAGGCAACCGCTGTCCCACAAACAGATGGACAAAGTTCGCACAACTGAGCAGATTTTTAGGACAACTCATCCGACTACCACTTAACCAAATGTAAACAGAGATAAATGGACACTTGTTCCTCTCTGTCAGTTTGTTGTTAGTGACATGAAACATTGCACAAATTTGTTCAGTTAGTGAGCCCCATTTCCCAACAGTGCACGCCTGGTTTCTGCCATGCAAGCACCGTCCGCAACACTGACTTCAATCTCAGTTTACAACATAGAACTAAGTCACATGAGTCCTAAGTATGTGCCACACAAAAAGAAAAGATAATGATAACGATTTTAAGCAGCCTCTATAAAAAATTAGATTTTATTTGCTTTAGTAACACTATTGAACATTTGCAACATTTCCCAGCAGCCTTGTCCCCTCCTGTCTCTGCCCCCCTCCCAGCAGAGGAGAAACACTTTAGTAATGATGTTTACATCAGCCCTCCAATACTTTCACCATCTGCTGCCACCAGAAACAGAAGCTGCTTCCTCTGGAAAAATAGCACTCTCTTCTTGATTTATGCTTCAAAAGAACCCAGCAGAGTTTCTTCTAAATATAACACGACTTAGTCGCGTCCTATTCCAGAGACTGAATCCCCTGAAGACAACCAAACACATAAAACATGCTCACAAGACATGTTCCCATTTAAAACACTACTTCAAATACAGACAAAACTGATATTTTCTGCTTAACATTTGTACTGATGATACAATCGTAAAAGTGTCATGTCCATTCAAGTCGCAGAAGTGCTCAAACTGTGAGTCAGGTAACATGGTAAATGAGAAAAACATCACCCAGAAGCCCGCACTGCATCAGCCAATCAGATACATGCACACAGTCATTCCAGCCTCATGACATAACTAAAAATGGTGTAACTCCACAGTTCACCCGCCAATTGTCCAGATAGACCAGTGGTTCTCAATGGAAATTTGCGTTCCCTAGGAAAGGGGGGGCATGACCCACCTTCTTCTCCCTCTGATTGGCTAGTACAAGTTTCCTTCAACTTTCCAATGATAAACCTGAAAATGTATAGTTTCTCAATGCACTATTGGTTGTGGTCTTTGTTAAGGTGCAGACTTGTGTGTGGGAGTGAAACAGGTTCAGCCTGGCCTTCAGTTCCTCTAAAGAAAAGTCTGATAGAGGATGCCAGACCTTGATGTGGCCTCGTTTTCTTACAAAAACAGAAATGTACGTGCAAAACTTGAATCTTCATGTTCAAGCAGCAATGTCGCTGTTTCTAGCTTCAAGGTTAAAAAAGCATGCATGTTTATAAAAAGGCACAACATCAACACTAAATCTTGGCAGGGAAAACCTCTTTTCTTTTAACTGTTTCCTGACAGGAAGCCATATTTCCATCAGCAGCTGTCTGCAGTTGAATGTAGAGAGGGTTACCAGTAATTTGTTGGGGAAAAGTTGCTGTAAAGTGACATTTTTAAGATGACAAGGTGCTTGTAACCACAAGTGGTATACAGTCATTTCACAAAGTGGTACTGAATAAATTTAGTTTAGTAAAAAGAAAACGTGTTATCTGTCATCCGGCCCTTAGTAAACAAAAGAGGGATTAAAAAAAACTTAACACTGTCTGACTCAGTGCTCAACCAAACACACCACCAACCACCAACACCTTTAGGTCTCTGGTAGCGAAGGAAAGCACTCGTCAAACTTCTCTCCTGCATGTGACTCAGTCATTTCCATTCACCCCGTCCTCCCATGTGTTTCTCCCAAGTCTCTGCTCACACTACACGGCCCACTGAACCCACTGAGCTCTTCCCACGCTCCTCTCTGCCTGGGCTTGTCCCAGAGTAAACTATGCTGCCTACGCACTCGAAAACTCTGGTACCCCTATAAAGATCCTGATCCAGGGCTCAACAACAAGGACTTACTCTCCAGCTTTATAAGCAACAACATACAACTTTCTGAATTAATATTTTAATAAACTGACAAATGTATATTCCATTGGTAATACTTAAAAAAAACTTGTAGGCAACTGTTTGATTTGTCATACTAAAAAATAAGTGTCAAAGCATACAGAGTGCTCTTTGTAAGAACTTTGAGCCAAATTGTGATTTTGTGATATTTGGTTATTAAACTCTTTAAAACATCAGCAAATTGGTTTGATCTCTTTTGAAAAACATGGTGAAAAAGCAAAATCAACTTGACAACTTTTTTTTTTTTAATAAAGTCAAGTGACAATTGAAATTAAAAATGAATAAAAATAGCTCCCTGCTGGGTTTTTTTTAAAGAAAAAAATCCTCCCATGCTGACTGACTTTGCACTTTTTAACTAATTTTATCGGTGAGCATTAAAATAAAGCGCCAATACAGATAATGGGCAAAATGCCAAAAATTGGCTAAAATAATCGGCCAGGACGATAATATGTTGACCCCTAATAGAAAACCAGAAATCACCTAATCATGTTTCAAAGATAAAACTGTAACTTCTCAATAGCTAGAAAAAATGCAAATATTAAAAAAAAAGTCAAGACATTTCTAGTCATCGGCCTCAAGTCTAAGTCAAGTCTCAAGTCTTGTGAATTTTAGTCAAGCAAGTCTCAAGACATTAAATTTGTCTGAGTTGTTTCAGATATTTAGCCTCATCTTAGCATGATTTCAAAAGCTGAACTACAAAATATTTTATAGTTTATTTTCAGATTATTGTGTCCAATTAAAAATAGAGGAAAACAGGAAATAATACAGGAAATAGTGCTGTACAAAGATACCTCTTTTGTTATTGTTATTTCTAACCTTTAGTTGATTTGCAGTCTAATTCTTCAGAAACTCTTTGTGACACTAAAGGACATAAATAAACACGAAGAAGCATTAACCTGTTTTCAGTCACCATAAATAGATCCTCCCACGTGGGCCCCGCTGATGCTCTGAACATGCAGGATATTCAGTCGCCAAATCAATAAGCTGCCCGTCAGTCTGCATGGCTCCATATTCACTTGGTTTGTTTTTAAAAACCAGTGTGAACACAAACTGGACCAAAACTAAATTCAACTATATCTCATTTTTCTGCCCTTTCTGCTCCAGACCGAACTGAGCTACTGGTGTGAAAGTGCACATTTGGGGACACTGCCAGTCAAAGTGCAAAGAAAACGTGCACCTGAAAGTTGTGAGCAGGAAAAAGCGGTAAAAGTCAAACCACAGCACCTGCAGCACTATAGATTCACTGCAGCCTGCTAAACCGCTAAACCGTCTTTCTAGCTGCACATCTTTGATCTCTCTTCAGCAGAGTCTTCCTGCAGCGAGATGGAGAGATGCAGACACTGTGGTTTAGATCATCTTTACTCCTGTATACCGTCTTCTTCGCCACAGCAGTTTCACACATTTCATTGCTACCATTTTCTTGGAAAAATCTGTTTGTCTTCTCACTCTGCTGAGAGCACACACGCTACAAACAACAAAACTTTGACTGCTGCGGACAAACGCTGTTATCTTCAACCGAAAACTGCTGATCGATTCTATGAGAATTTAGTACAGTGAATTTTTGACTTTTGTTCTCACTACTTAAATTTCCAGTTAACTATTTTTAATGGACATAATAATGTGCAGAATATTCAAACATTATTTTCTAGTTTAACTTTTGGAATCATTTTATAACACTGTTACAACATATGTCATAACATTGATAAAAGACTTGGACTTGATGTCATGAGACTTGACTTAGACTTGAGACTGATGACCCAAAGGGACTTGACTATTTTTTTTATTAAATATTTGCTTTTTTAAAAGAAATACTAAGCTAAATGCCAGGATTTTATGTACGCACCATTGTGTGAAAATTAGGGCTGTACGTGACTCAGAACAACAGCAGTGGAATTGGATTTAGCTATTCAGTACAAATATTTAACAATTTCTTTTGTTTTCCATTCAAAGTTTTAAAATCTGAAAGGGCTCTGCTGGACTATCAGTGTGAAACCAGCGTTCACGTCATATAAAAAACAAGCTAATAGCACTAATCACAGGTCTTAAATGTAAAACATTTTTTGCAATCAACAGATATCGAACAAAAGTCAGAGACGGTTTGGTGTAAACTGGCTGTGAGCTGTAAATTCACTGCCTCGTCACCTTACAGTGCGCTCCTGCATGTCTGCAGCCACAAAGAGGAGTGAAAGTCAAGAGCACTCACTCGCAGCAAAAAGTACACCACATAGAAAAAAAATGACAGTTCAACTTGACGCAATCGCTACTAACTGAGGGTCTCTGACTGATGAAGTGAGCCTCTGACTCTCGAGGGGCAGCCCTCGTGAAAACTGGAATGGTAAAGCATCATTTTAAAAAACCCTTCCTGGTGATGCTAAATATTTTAACTGAGCTTTCTCAGAAATACAGACAACCTACAGCACGTGAACCTCTTTTCTAAGATGCGACATTATAAGCGCTGCCACTGAATACGCTGCAAAGATCAGTAAGAGGTACCTGCAGTGGAAATGCTGATGTTAGATTCAGTATTGTGAATGAGTGTGGTGACAGATGTGGTTAGATTAGAGCAGCTGAAATATGACTGTGAAGCCTATCCGAATGTGGGCTGACACCAAACACGACAGCTTTTGTTGTTGCACACAAGTTAACCAAGTGTGTTAAGCAGTGTGTTATGAATGGCCTGTTAGATGCAGTGGGGCCATAAACACAGGTTTTCACTTTTTTAAAGAAAGCCAATACAGGTATGTTGCTTTATTTTTGTGTCTCTCTTGTCAAGAGCCGCATATCAATAGCCGCCAATATCACGCCGTTATGCCGCCTCGCTGTTACGTATATAACGTCCAATTTCGGAATGGGCGGACACAGTGGCCTTGCCTCTGAGCCAGAAATGGAGGTAATAACAGCGTGACGAGTGTGATATTTAACGACGTGTTGATGTACGTGACCCACCGCGGGACATTTAAAAAGAAGCTAACTCAGAAGAAAAAAAAAAACAGCTGCCGTAAATGTCCAAATGTCTAAACATCACGCCTGTCATGCGTCTTTTGATCACGGTAAGCAGTGTATACACTGTACATACTGGAGTGAAATAATGCCGCCGGCATTTGGTTCTGTGTAAAAATGTAGAAGTGGTATTCAGTGGGGACTTAGCTGCAGCACTCTTACGTGATCACTGCTGTAAATGCAGCTAATGAGTAACTGCTAACTGATAGTCAGGAAATGACCTACACCCTTTCTACAGTACTCTTTTCATTTCTTTTCAAATCATCTTGCATCAGCCTCACTCACTTAACCTTTTTTAAGCTAGTCTATGCATGTCAGGGGCCAAGTGGTAGAAAATTACTGCCGAGCAAAATGCACATCGTAGCTGAAAATACTTTTGTAACTTTCATTGATTAAGTGGAAAACTCTGAGACTTCTGTTTAACTGAAACAGTCCACAGTCAACTATGTCCGTGTCTTTTTCCAGCTTTAGTCACCTACTTTTATCACAGTTAATCCACATGACTGGTCATACAGCACCTGATAATACTGGCTTGTACCGTTCAATTATGACAACACCCAACAATGACTAGCTGGTGAGTGGTCATTGTTAAAACACTGTGGTTTTCTCTGGAAGCCTGATCACGAATGTGTTTTTGTCTGTTGGAGCAGTTTAAGTTCCTGTGGCACTTTTTTTCTTCAGTGGTCATTTGAATACGTTGTCAAAATTTGCTCAATATCCTGTCTTGGATTTAAAAAGAAACTTTCCAAGTTTTTGGCTCCCTTCATATTGCAATTTGGTGCTTGTAGTAGAGGTAGGTATTGAATATCTGTAGCTTTTTGGTACTGAAAGCATTATTTTACCAAATAGCCTGAGCGGTATCACAGTATTAAGGTATACAATGGTATTTAGAAATGTTTATGTTTTCAATACCATCATACAGACATTGCTTTTTCTGTTAAACTCACTGTATGTAGTGCACAGCACGTACCATCAAAGCTCAGTTACAGGACTGTAAACAGCCAGCAGCCAACAGGCAGAGAGACCATGGGGAATAACGGCATGTTTTTTTTACATCTAACGTTAATTAAGGATTTATTTTGACTTAACCAAAGTGGTGATTGTTGGAGCAGTAGAGTTGCTAACTAAATTACAAATAAGAGTAATCAAGACGGTTTGGGTGAGTTTAATTTTGTTACTGTTGAGTTTGAGTTGATTTTATGATTAGTTAATGAGGCAATTAAGCTTTGTCATCTTCTTCTGTGAGCAGGAAACAGTTGAATTCAAAAGATGTATAGTTGTATTTCTCTGTTTTATAGGAAAGCAGGCGTGAAAATATTACATTTCCAAACATTTTGTGGGTTTCTTTTGTGTATTTATTAGTATGAAAAGTATCTGTATTAGTATGAAGCACACTTATACCATCAAAATGCCGTATACCGCAGTGAAATTTCAGGAAGGTAAACTGTTAAATAGGTACTGTTGCAATATATATATTTATATATATATATAAATATTTTTGCATTCCACAGAAATAGAGTACATCAGATTTCAAAAGGGACTTATCCATTACTGTAAGTGTGAACATGGTGGCAAAGGTGATGATCACTTCCATCCTCAACAGTGTTGTTCTCTTTCACAGTTTTTACACCTACGCAAGTTACCAAAATTAACATGTTCTGTAATCTATATTTTGTTTAACACCTACAGCAAAACATATTTTTACAACAGAAAATGTCATATTTGCTGGAAAAAATGAGAATTAATGTTACTGGTGCTGTCTAATTTACAAGAGCCGGCCCATAAAAAAGAAATTAACAGGAATGCAACACCCACGCGCAAAGACTGACTCTGCCCCGCAGTTAATGCAGTAGTTATACAAGTATGAGACAAACAGGACATCACTTTCCCCTGAGGGATTTCAGTGTTCATTCATAGATTTACAGGCAAGGCTGAGCAGGAGCCCTCACTTGCGTAAGCAGCGTTCAGGAATGCTGGGACTCCTTCCAGTTCTAAAGCGTTACGCAGCGTTTTGTCAGAGGTTTCTGCAAAACTGACTCCTGAAATACCAGAACATTTGTCATCTATGTCTGCAGGAGAGGGGTGAGAGAGGGGAGGAGCGAAGCAGTGGGAAGAAGAGACAGATTTTAGAGATATTAGAGAAGGATACAGTTTGACTTAAAGGGGAAAGAAAACTGTTTTTGCTGATTGTTGCTGTATCCTGAAGCCTCGTGTGATCTGTCACTTTCGCTGTTCCAGTAAGTTGTTGGCTGTTTGTCACGAGTTCAGGCTGCTGTCCTGTAGTAGCACTTTCACCCAGGCCTGTTGTACATGTTCATCTCTAACTGTGTGTGTGTGTGTGTGTGTGTGTGTGTGTGTGTGTGTGTGTGTTTCAGCCATGGGCCAGCGTTCGACACTGGGAAGCCTGCTGTTTTGCCTCGGGCTGTATGGGATCTGTACAGGATTTCAACAGGGTAAGCTGAGTCACACTTTTCTCAAAAAACAAAATACAAAAATACCACTAGAGCTCTAAAAATATCTAGCAAAATACCTACATAATAAGTTATGCATATGTTGTAGGTTTGTTTTTTTGTTTTGTATTTTTAAGTATTTCATGTCAGATGTTTTTGCCAAGTCTGACTGTAACATCTGTCTCCAATCTGGAGAGAAGAACTTTATCGCCCTCTTATGGCTGCTGGTGTAACTGCTGTGACTTGTATTTTGTCAATACTCAGTTTATATTATTGATGTGAATGTTGCTGGTGGCTCTAAAACTGGACATACAGGATACAAACTGAATTCTGTATTTTGTTTCTGTATCATTTGTATCATTATTTGTCCCCTCTTTGAATTCAGATGTTTTTGCAGGGCAGGAGGAACTCTTCGTGAGATCTGGTTTTACTCAGCAGCAGTTTGTAAAGTTAAAGTCGAGGGTAGGCTTGGGCGGTATCATAGTATTATGGTATAAAAGGGCCTTAAGAAATGCCGAAGTAAGGCTGGACGATATGGCATTAAAATAATACTGCAATATTTTAGGGCTACATTGTCATACACAATATATATCTCGATTTTAAAATGTCCTCTCAACTTACTAATGTTAATTACTAAAACACAAAATTATTGAATGAACTGCAGTTATTGAACAAGACAATTTCCTCTCCCAAAATCCCAACTTTGACATCAACATGGTTGCTTAGAGCTCTATCAGAGCTGACTGGCTAAATAAATGACAAATACATTCTCCACTGATGTGTTTCAGAGAACTGTACCAACTATAATCTCCAGTTTGAGAGGGTTTTCTCTGTTCCCGGGGACGTGGCTATGCTGAATAGCACCTTAGTGTCGCCGTATGTCTTCAACTTCACATCTATCCCTTACGACATCAGCTGGTACGACTCAAAGACGGGCCGAGAAATAAGGGAGCAGACCGGTCGAGTCCTGGTGCGCGGGACGACTCTGTGGTTTCTTAACATAACGCTGGAAGACGATGGCGAATATGTGAGCATAGTGAGGTAAGGTAACATCAGTAAAAAATATATATATCAATAGAGGGCTTGTAATAACTGCGCGTGTTTGTGCCTGTCTACTCTTCAGGAATTACTGTCTACTACTGAAAAAGCAGCACATGCTCTTTAAAAGAGTACACATCAACGTCTTACGTTCACTAAAAGAAAAAAAAACTCACATACAGGCTGATTTCTACTGACTTTGTGCTGTTTTATTCAACAAGTTATTAACGATGCAGATACTGTAAACGGCCATTCTGTCTGTCCTAAATACATCTTCAGTGGATAAAAAAGTTTGACTTTGTTGATTTCTTGTTAAACTAATAAGCTCTTGGTAAAGCTGCTTTTTGCTTATTTTGAGCAAAAAAAAAAAATCACAGTTTTAATCTAATTTCCACTTTAATTTTCAACAGAACCCCCTATTGGTGCTACAGGCAGGCCACCAAGCTGGTAGTGGAGCTGCCCGTTGCTGGAGAGTGTGGACGGCCCAGAAAAGCTCGTCAAATACTCACGATGGGAGTAAATGACATCCTGAGCTGCCCTCTGAGGGACTACATCGGTAAACTGGACAGCTACAACATCACGTCCTCCATCAAGTGGTACAAAGTGAGTTACGGGAAAGCACTGACATCATGAACTTAATGATTTTACTCCAGATCATGTGCAGTAGTCCAGTCGGGCTGGATCTATACAGACAAAACAATCTGGGTATAACTGTCAGTTTGCGCGTCATCTTCATTGGATCAGGAGGCAATTTTGAAGGGTCTTAAATTAAAGAATACTTCACCTGCAAAATTTAGTTTGTTTAACATTTTCTCACCACCTGTTACCTTAAATTCATGAAGAAAACTTCTCTGCATGCCTCCATCATGAACAGATAAGCCATAAAGGAAATCTCCATGAATTGAAGTCATTGGGGACCACATTTAATAACAGTAAAACTACATAACATCTGTTCACAAACTCTCATGCGTTATAATCCAAGTCTCACTTTTCCAGTCCCAAACACATGCACTTTCCCTAAAAAGTTCTAAAACAAAATACTTGCACATGCACGTTTCTATTCCAGCCGTGCATGAGAGTCTTCATATTGAGAGGGGCACACTCGTCTGATACTATCCACAGCCTGAGCGACACCGACACACACCGACACACACACACTGTCTGATACGAGACTCGAGGTGACGGAGGTCAGGGCAGTGAGCGGAGACGCGCTGCAGCGAAGAACTATCTGATCAAACTGAAGCATCTGAGAGTGATTTCACTGAAAACAAGAGATAAATGTTCATGATACGAAGCAGCTGCTCTGTGCAGAACATAAAGACTGAGCTAACAAAGATGAAAACAGACAACACGGGAAGGAAAATGTTTATTTGTTGCTAGGCAACGGCTGTCACTTCCAGCAGTCGTGGAACTATTTGTGTCGGCGGAGCCAAAACAAAATCATTAAATCATAATCTGTTGTCAAATCTGTTAATATTAACCAATAAAAGACGCTTGTAGAACTGTTGTATAAAAGCAATCACACTCGAGGTCGTGTTTTGTGCTGTGCATCATCACGGCCGTGATTATCCCGATTACCTGACTCTATTGTGCTGTTTTGTCATCTAGGATTGTGAGCCCATAGTGGACGGAGTAGGCACGTATACCTACATGGATCCAACCACACTGAAGATCATCGGAGTGGACCCTAAACACAACTCCTCCTACACCTGTACCCTGAGCTTCACTCTCGGCGGCATAACAAGATCTGTGTCCGAGACCATTTCTGCATGGGTGTCAGGTCAGAACGCAGATCACGACTTTACTGTGCGAGAAAGAAACTTCACTTTTCTAAATCACCAACACAACGAGCAATCAATAGTGAGCAACACAAAGTCACGACAAAGGTTACTGATAAGAGGCTGAACTGATAACGAAAAACAGCGTCAACAACAACTCTTTGGTATTATTCCATGTACAGTTTATTTCCGTCAATAGATAATCTCAGCCTCAGGTTTGCACACACACCATCACAGTGTGTTAGTGTGAGAAAGTGGGTTTGTCTTCTCTGTACTAACTGAACACTGGTACACTTCTCTCTTTATAAGGCCATTTTACATAAACTGCCTCCTTTTTTATGTTCTCTCCTAAAACTGTCAGTAGTTGCACCGTCTTTAGTAAAAGTGCTTATTAATGTTTTGCTTCCTCATCTAAATGCACATGTCTGGCTACCAAACGCTGCTAATTTTAGTTGTTTGTTTTACATTGGCAGATTGTTTTAAGACCTTTGTTTGTTTTTGGTTGTAAAAATCTTTATGCCGTTTGTTTTTAACTTTTTGTTGTTGTGTTCTTAGTCTGTTTATTCTTCTTATTCTTATGTGAAATTCACTATGCATCTCTTTTGGCCAAGACTCTGCTAAAAGACAGATTTTGAAACTCAGTGGGTCTTTTCGTGGTTAAAAAAAAAAGGTTTCCTACATAAAATTACCCCCCTTTGTAACTGTTATTCTTCTCTGTCTTTTCAGATAGGTACACTTTGATTCCAGAAGTGCACGAACCAGCCAATGAAACAATCAAGGTAGCAATAGGTGAGTCCCCGTCTGCAGTATTTTCGGTGAAGCACGGCGTTTTAAAGCTTAAACGTGTATCGATGAAATGGAAAACACAACTTTCTTATTCACTTTAGTGACACGACTTACAGGATGAGGAAATGTAAATGCACATTTTGGGTAGATTTCTTACTGGAGTCTAATTGGAGAGCAAAATGTTTGTGGCTGTGATGCGTTTACAGTAGGGATGCACTGATTTCTTAGCCAAACATCAGTCTCGGCTGATATTTGCCTTGTTGACTGCTGTCGGCCTATTGGCGAAAAGGACATTTACCGATGGCAGTGGCCGATGTTTTTCTGTTGTGTCACATCAATGTTAAAAAGGCTAAAAAACAGGACTTGAGACTGACATCGTCCTGTTGTCCCAGGGACAATAAAAAAAGATTTGGGGACTCGTTGTGCAACTGATAGGCTGGCATACAGGGTGTGGCTTTTGAAACTGTTGCTTGTATTGGCCTGAATTGAGGACATTCTTGTAGGATCCTGGTTTCAATTCTCATCTTCATTTGGGATCACATCCTCTTCCCCTTCAAAAAAAGCATGTTTCTGCTTTGCTTAGCACTTTTCTGTCTGTCCAGGAACATGAAAATGTAACTGTACACTCCCACAGCTGACATGGGAGCTGTTTCCTAAAAGCAGTTTATGAATAAGGTAATCTTCCTTCCATTTTGCGTAGGAAAGTCCTAATTTGGCAATTATGACATTTGCTGATGGCAGCTGCTGATGTTAGATATCCCTGTGACAGCAGAAACTGTGTTTGGGACAAACAAAGATGTTCCCCAGGAAGCCTTTGGGACGGAAGACGCACTAAACTCACTATCAATGTGTCATGGGACGCACCCTATTTTTTTCCTGATAATGTTGTATTGTAAACAAAAAAATCTGCGTCAAAATCAGCAGCAAAAGAGCGAGTTACCGTCAGCAGCTAGCAGCTGGTGGCCTGAACTAACAACTCACAGAGGCTGCATTGAGTTAAATGATTTTTGTTATTGTTTGTGCATTCGTTTAGGATCCAATTTCAGCAAGCCATGCCGGGTGTTTGTGCCGTGTGTCGGGGATCCCTTTGTCGACATCGCTTGGGTGATCAGAAACAAGTTCATCCTCGATACCGACCCCTCTCACCGTATCTACACGACAAAAGAGCGGTCAGCACTCCTTCCTTTTCTTTTGTTTTGATTTATCTGCTGCCTTTGGGGTACAGCAGCTGATAACTCTGAAAATTTACATGCCTATGTTCGAAATATCAAAGACATAAATCACGTTTTTTTTATGTATTCGTTTCTGCAATACAACTTCATGTAGAGAATTTCAAAGGAAAGCATGCATGATTTTTAAACATTTATTTTAAGTAACTTTTCTATATCACAAGTAGTAATATGAAGGTCTAGGCAAGTGCAGTATTATAACATCTTACTGTCTGTCCTCACCAGTTTGTGGCACCAGGATGAACCTAAAAAAGGTTTATGGTTGGAGCAGGTCCTCGTGATTTCTGAGCTGTGGGAGGAGGATCTCCACACAAACTACACATGTCGAGCGTACAGCGCCAGGGGCTTGCCAGTGGGCTACTTTACTCTCCTACCAGAGGGTAAAAACACAGAGTAAAGACAGGGACACATACTGCATCTTTTACTGCCTGGAAAAAAGCAACATCAGGCGCTGGGTGCTACTCTTGTTCCTACTTACAAGTGTGCGGATGAAGGTTGTGCCTGTCATTGCTAACTGACCATCAGCACTGTATCAGGCTACTCATTAGAAAAGACCAGTGCAGAGCACTGCTTTTTCCAGGTGTTATGTCATTTCTTTAATCATATTTGGCACATGGAGAAAATACATGCTATTTCCTGTTCCTGCAGTGTCACAATCAACGTTGCTGCAATTCACTGAAATATCCCAGCTGTGATAATCAAAACCAAAATCTACTTTGCATGTGGTATATTGAAAATAATGCATTTTTTCTGTTTTTTTGTTTTTTTTTTTTTGTTTTGTTTTTCATCGAAAAACAAAGATATAATGCCAAAACCTAGCATTTAAAGGCTTAAAATTCTGAAAATTAATGAATGAATCTATGATTGGACCAATGTTGGTTAAAAAATGAAAGATAAGTAGAAAATAACAATGATGTACAAGTTTTATTTTGAAAAACGCATTTTTGGGGCAGAATGATACAGGCGTGTGTAATATTAAAGCGGACCTAAAGGGTTAATCTTCACCTAATTTTATTGCTGTATACTTTATAAATTTCAGCGCTTTCAATAAACCATTGAACGTCCCTCTGATGTTAAAAAATAATTATGACTGAGATTTCACCGTGATGGTGGTTTTTAGAAATATCAGCGATGATCAAAATTGTCAGTTTGAGTAATGATAATCTTTCCTAGTAGAAAGACGACCAGCAGAGGGTGCAGGCTGATACGTTTCCTCCTCATTCAATAAAGACATTATCTGCACTGCAGAGAAAAAAAACTTGGTAAACTTGGTGAAAACAACGTGGCCACAATAAAATTTGCAGGTGGTTTGAAGCTGGTTATTTAATTATTGCAAATGAAATCACTACAAAATAGGTGTTTTCAATTTTCTAATTTTAATTCAATTTTTAAAAAAATGTTTAAAAGTGCCATAATGGAACATTTTTTTCAAGCCATCCATGTGTCAGGTAAGTCAAATAACCTGAATAACCTTTTTTATTTTTTTACACTTTGCACTAGCATTATCGCAATACTGGATTTTCAGCAATAACTTGAAAAATATCAGTATGCCATACCATTTTCAATACCACTGGGAAAAGTTGACATTGAGGGCATAACCTTTAAAATTGTTATTAAAAGATAAATATAAAGAGGCTTTAAAATGACTTTTCTTTTCTTTCCGTGGTTATTAGCCAGAGAACAGCTGTAGTAAACATTAACAAATTTATATTAAATCATTATTATTATTAATTTAAACAATATCATTCTGGTGATAGCGCACATGCTCTAAAGCTTATGACATTGTCACACTTTTAAAATACAATAAAGAAAAGAAAAAAAATGCCACAAAAGCTTAAATGCAACTTGGAGAAAAGTCGGAAAATGAGCCTTGAAACTGTTTTTTTCTTTTTATTCCATCTTATAACTTCACGTCTAAGGTGGAGACACAAGCTAAAGTTGAACGTCTGGTGTTTGTGATGTTCATCTCTGCAGATCCCAACTACTTGCTCCTCATTGGATCAGTGCTTGGTACTGCGACAGTTCTCTTCATCACCAGCGTCATCATCTGCTACCTTTTTAAGGTGGAAATCGTGCTGTGCATCAGGGAAGCATTTCCATACCTCTATACAAACAAAGGTAATATTTTAGAGCTAATTCTTTATATGTTTCATGAGTATTATTATACACCTGACAGGGCTGAGCGTTAAATTGATTTTATCATTTAATTCAAATTTGTGGCTCAATTTGTGTGATTTCTCTCCCCCACTGCTCCCTTTGGGCTTCTGTAGTCACAGTGAGCTGCGCCCTCCCTCTGCGCTCCCCTCTCAGAAATACACACACACACACACACACACACACACACACACACACACACACACACACACACACACACACACACACACACACGGCAACATTAGAGCAAGCGTAAATGGCAGTGAAGACTACATTCCCAAAAAGACACAGTCTCGTCAGTCACATTTTTGCGGAGTCAGATCTCGAACAGACCCCCGTCCGCTGCAAAGTTTGTTTAAAGGATTTTGCAACTAAATGCAGAATCCCAACCAATTTATTTCAGCATCTCAAGCAGAGACATGCAGCAGAGGGGGAGAAATGTGTCTCACTCCGAGATGCACAAGACGGCGTCAGCCCACAAACACCCGGTAAAAAGCAGCCCACATTAGTGGAGGCTTTTTCCCATTGTGTCCCATATGAAAGGAAAGCAACGTGCTGAAAAGCTGTTACTGATGCAGTCACGCTGCATATCACTGAGGATGTAATTGAAATCAATTCATGTAAATATGTTTCGTGAAATTACTGCAGCATTTGGTACAAATGTAAACAACTCACACTCCCCTGAATTTACGTAGTGCACTTTTAAGACAAGTTTGCTGCATTAAACCCTAAAAGGAAAATTTAGTTTACTTTAACAGAAGGGAATTTAATTTGCCTTTAATTTTTATCGCTAAAATAAAATCTAGTTTTTTGGCCTTTTCTTTTTTTGGCCTATTTTTAGGCCTTATCGCCCAGTCCTAACACCTACTGATAAAGCCACCTCTCAGAAAATACACCACACTCACAGCGCTCCAAGATGGAAAAAACCCACAGTGATGCTTTGAAATGGCAACACACACTAACAGTACCCACACATTCATCACAACTCTGAGAATTTTAAGTTCTACCCGATACCTGACCTGACTGTCAACAGTGAGAGCAAACACAGGAAACAAATTAACCACAGAGCTGCCTGCAGCGTTTCTCATGAAATGTCATCTGCTTCTTGTTTATGTAACAGACGAACCTTTTTACCACTCAGGACTGTACGTTAACAAGTCCTCAAAAAACAAAAAAAGTCTGTTTTGGCATGACATGGGAAAGTCCTTACTGATGAATCGGAGTACATCCGTAGCACCTTTCTTGTAAAAATAAAACAATGTGTGCAGACGAAACCACCACTGAAAATGCCTGTAACGACCTGTTTTTTTTTTTTTTTTTCCTGTCAGATTTGGATGGGAAGTTGTATGACGCATATGTGGCATACCCACAGTCCTGTGCCATCGGATTTAGTGAAGACGTGGAGACGTTTGCCCTTCAGACTCTACCTGAGGTGCTGGAAAAGGCCTGCGGTTACAAACTCTTCATAGCAGGCCGTGACTGCCTGCCGGGGGAAGGTAAGTTACCCACATGGTGGAGACAGCACTGTACTCGCCTCAGATACGAGGGTGACAGGTGTCCACGGTGGAAACACGGACCATCTGTTCTTTTTACGACAACTCTAATAACAGCGCTTTTTTAAAATTAATTTATAAGTATCACACAAATCTGGTAAACAATTGCAGCCCCTTGCTTGTATTTCCATCGTAAACCTGGCCTTTATCAATGGATCGCAATGGCTTTTCACCCCTAAAAACAAGCAGTCTATGTATGAGCAATTATTACAGGTCGCCTTAACAAAATGCTGTTGTTGTGTGAACGAAAGACTAAACTGCAACAAAAGTTTAACGTTTCATGCAAGAACAGATGTCATGTAATCAGCCCCTTAATCTGCAGCTGTGCAGAAATGTTGGGTTTAAAAAGAATGAGCAGACATACCAAAAAAAGCTGTGCAGCATTAAAATGTTCATTAAGCACAAAAAATTCCACATTATGAATGAAGCTTTAAACTCCAAACACGTTCAGCCCTTTCAGATTTAGAGGAAACGTCTGAATAATTTATCATAAACCACCGAGATTAAAGTCTGTTTGTGTAACAGGGTTTTTTGTAAAATAGTTATTACTCATTACCCTGAGTCAAAAGACTCATGAATTCATGACTACATTCATGACTACATTCATGACTACATTCATGACTACATTCATGACTACATACATGACTACATTCATGACTACATTCATGACTACATACATACTCCACTGGGGATCATCACCTATCAGACTCATGCTTCTCTAATGCAAAACCACTGCATGTCCTCATATCCTCTGTTTCCTCCCTGCAGCCATAGTGGACTCTGTGGAAGAGAACATTCAAGCCAGTCGCCGCCTCCTCCTGCTCTACAACGCCTCGACCTTCACCAGCAAAAGACACACAAGCAGCACCAGTAGCAATAATAACAACACCATCACTAAGAGCAGTGACAGCAGCGAAAACAGTAAAAGCCAGAAAAACGAGAGTTTTGACGACAGTGTAGAAGTCTATCCAGACACAAGGCAGCAGCTGGAGTTGTTGGCGGGGATGCACAAAGTGCTGCTGGAGAAATCTCTCAAGGTGAGAAAACACATCTGCTAATGTGCGCTCTACATAGGCTACATAAAGTCCAGTCACATGTGATTTACATCTTTAATTTACCCAAGGCTGACAGTACTGAAGCTCCACTATTCAATATTTACATTATGGTTTCATCTCACTGATCTTATCAATCTCATTTCCTGCAGCATCGGGCTGCCGTTATGAGTAAACACACTTTAATAAAACCACTGAACATTACCTGGCCTGAAACAGACAAAATATTTGGTTTCTGCTGATTCAAAGTCAAGTCTGACTGATATTTAACTAAATGTTGATTATACTGACCTGATATCAAACAGAAGGGTTAACTCATTACTTTTGTAATAGCATCAAATAACTAATTAAAACCAAACTTAGCCACTGCAGACACACGAATACAGACCCGCCCCAGTCTCTCTCTTAAACTCAGACCTAAATCCCATCAAACGGTAAAACTAAGCACGTTACTGCACCGTCTATTTCTCCCTTAAAATGGTTTCAGAAACATCTTTAATGCGCTGTTAAAAGCGAGAGTTTGTGAACAGGAAGTTGGCACCATACTGCTTCCTGCACGCCCAGAACGAAGTCTGAAAAAACAGTCAAACTGAGCAGTAATTGTTTCTGTAAAATCTTAGCTGTTTGTTCTTTCGTCTTCATTGTTTTTGTCTGTTGATTTCAAGTTGAGGGGGTCCATTTGTATAAGCCTCTGGCTTCTTGACCTCTCCTGGTTTATTTATCTGGTTTTTATGCAGTTTTTAATCATGTGCAACTAAACTAAACTAAAATAAACCGAGATTCTGTTAATGGGTTGCATGTTTCTGTGTTTTCAGAAAGATTTTTTACCTTGCCGTTAAACTACAATACGAGATTCTTGACAGCCAGCTGACCGCCATCATTTCACAAGTGCGAGCACGCGTTATGTCACCCAACCAGCGTTTACTGGTCTGATGTGGCACGCTGCATTCTGGTATTTGTAGGTTTTCCACCACTTTATAAAAAGCGTCCTTTTTCTCTGTTTTTTCTGGTCATGTAGCACCAATTTCAAAAGTACTAGCATGATCCTACTGCAGAGACATCCTAGGTTTGTTCAGAGGGCATCTGTAAGTCAGTGAAATACTTTAAACTTAGTATAAGTTTCTTGCTCACGTTTAAAAAGGCATCTTGATTCTAATTCGAGCTGTTTTACAGGTGATTCTGGTTGAGATGGAAGAGATCAGCCCCGCTCAGCTGGCTCTCTTCCCAGAGTCAGTGCGTCACCTGAGGAAGAAGCTGGGCGCCGCGTGTTGGTGGAAGAGCCTGAGGACGGAGCGAAGGTGGAGGACATGCACGAGGAGGAGCGAGGACGAGGAGAAAGGTGGACAGGACACACAGCTGTCACCATCTCTCTCCCCCTCCTCCAAGTTTTGGAAGGAGATTAGATATCGTATGCCGGTGAAGGGCAAGAGGGCGATGTACCCCGAGAAGATTTCCCTGCTAAATTCATGAGCTTATGAACCGTAGAGCCGCTGGTTTCCAATACAGATGTGTGTGGTGGTGAATCCTCACACACACATAAATACTGTAATCTATCAGAAGTTGTGAGGAACGCATGCAGGGTTACAACACAGCCGCGTGAAAAGTGACCCTCAGCACACAACTGATGGCAAAAGCTCCATAAATGCACCATGCATGTACAGTATATAAGTGATGCCAAAAGCTTGAAAATGCTTTGTTCAAAGACTCGACGTCAGCAGATCATGACAGTGATTGGACTATTCGAGTTTGCCTGCATCAGAATATGAACTGTTGACATTTCCAGGCAGGTGGAGACTTAAGAGTAGAAAGAATAATGTTGTCAAAGATGGACTGATCGAATAAAATGTGTAAATTATACATATGTAAGATGGAAGGTGTAAATACAAAAAAAAAAGCCTACTGTGTCATGAGAAATCACGGCGCAAAGTGTGAGCTTTGCATTTCATGAACTGCCATTTATTTACCATTATTGAACGACAGATAAGGCACGATAAAGAGAAGTCACCATACGTTTCTGCAAACCACAAATGTTACACTTGCACGTTTCATACGTATCATAATGTTTCTAAAGCAGCGTAGTATATGAGCTGACTTTGTCATCTGGAGGTGGACGCCTGCCAAGCTACAGATCACTGTTCAATACAAGAAAAACTAAACCAGTTGTGATTTACCTAGTCACAGTGTTTCCAGCAGCTTTTTAGGCACCAAACGTGAGTGTTGCTGTGTTTTCTGCCAGGATATTGGCCAAAAAACTGCGAGAAATTGTTTTTTTTTCGGCAGGGATTGTGCCCCCAAAAGCAGTTGTTT
Organism: Plectropomus leopardus; assembly: GCF_008729295.1. Lineage (NCBI taxonomy): Eukaryota > Metazoa > Chordata > Actinopteri > Perciformes > Serranidae > Plectropomus > Plectropomus leopardus. Next base: position 30,161,380 of record NC_056472.1, on the reverse strand, counting down.
TTTTATTGAGACACCACTGCTCTTCCAGCTGTGATTGGTACTAACCATAACTAAGTGGTTGTTATGTCTAAACCACCCGTTAACCACAGTGTTGTACAAACAGAAAGTTTACATGTACCTCCTACATAATAAAGTGCAAATGTAACATACAATGCCAAAATTTGTCCTGGCCATTAAGTTTAGGAAATTGTTTATGAAAAATGTATTTATTTTTATTAAATGTTATTTTTACGGCACATTTCATACAACAAAGCACCACAAAGTGTTAAAATGTTGTTAGCAGTCTGCAAAAATGTGCACTGAATGTGAACTGCCATCAGGGCTTCACTGTTCTGTCAATAAATAGAAATTTTGCAAAGTACTTTACTTTTCTTATTTTTCACAATGAACTAATAAATCATACTTTGGAAAGCATTTCATTTCATTGTGTTTCAAATAGTTAAAAGTCTATTGCATTGAGACGATATACAGCAGCAATTGAGGTTTGCTGGCCTATATTTAACTGCAGCTCTATTAAGAGAGGATGAATCATTGCGAGGCACCTACATGCAAAACCAGTGGTATTTTTTTTCAGTTGAGTGGAAATTTCATGCAGTTAAAGGAACAGTGAGAGCTGCTGTGAAGATAGCAGGACGGAAAACCCAGCACTTCTTCAGATGAGTTCAAGGAACAAGCAGCTGTCTGTCTGTCAGCACTCAGCCTGGTAAGTCACTGTTATCAATCAAATTTACAGTTAGAGTTTGTTATTACATATTCACAATATATTCTCTCCATTCATGATGTCGGTGTCTATAAAACTGATTTCATATTGACTCAAATATTTTAAATATTTTTCCTAAATTGAATCACTTATTATGTCATTATATTTGAGTAGTTACTTTTGGTACTTAAAACGGTATTTATGATCAACAGTTTTTAAATCCACTGAAATAATATTGCTGTAATCATTCTCAACATCTATTTGATTAAAACCCAAAGCAGGAATGAGCAATATCTTAATATTATCTCAATATTGCGATATGAAACAAGATATTATCTTTTTTATCTTGGTGAAAAACCTCAAACTATGAGAGCATATCTGCTCATATGCAAAAGGATGTTCAAATCAATATATTCCAATTCTGTGTCCATAGATACCAGATATTAATTTATGCTTTTAACTAACTAAATTTAAGAGGCTTTTTCTAATAAATCACGTCTGTTTTTATTCAAGCATTCACAGAAGTGCAATAGTTGTATTGTGTATGAGATGGTTTCATGTAGTCAAACGGTTAATAAATTGAGTTTGGTTAATCTAAATTTTGCCAACAAATAAGCGCAAACATAACGCCAGAGCTTAACTCATTTTGAGGAAATTAAAAGACAGATAAACGGCTTTAAAATGAAATATCAGAATAAGCCAACATGCTGATTTCTGACAATATCATAAAGTGATTTTTTTTTTTCTTACTGACAGTGAAGTGAACGTGCTCAACACATCAACCCTCAGTTGAGGTGTTTTCATTATTTTATTCTTAATGAATTAATATTACATACACTGAAAAACACTGTATTTTTGTATGTATGTGCTGCTGGGCCATCATCATAAGAGGATGCATATAAATATAATGATGTTAATTCCACTACAGAGGAGACTTGATGATCACTAAAATTAGGTCGGGAAAAAAGTGGCTATATCAATATCGGTATTGTTAATCGGTTAATCTAAACCGGCATGTTGGAGAAAAAAAAAGTACCATGCATCCCTCGTTTTTAGATATTTCAACCTCACAAATTCATATTTATAGATCATTTTAGACTTAAAATGACTTTTAAGGGTCTAATATTTATAAAAACTGACCACATTTTAGGACGTTTTAAAAACCTGCCTTTACGCAGAGTTCAAAAATCCAAAATGACTTACTACAGTAATATGATTGTAATTTGCTCCAGAACACAATAAATAAAAGAATATCTGAAAAAAAACTCACAGCCACAAAAGCAGTATTATAATGAAACTATACTGCAAATTCAGAATGAAAGTACTATAATAAATGACAGTTAAATCTGCTCATTATATAGACAAAGAAACAGAGATAAATATAGGGAGAGAGGGAGGTGGACAGAGAGGGAGAGCTCCTTTCAATCTTTGACCTTTTCTAAGCAAACACCAATCAGTGGAACTTCCTGGGGCTTTACTGGGAGTGTTTTGGCCCTGCCTTTCTTATGTCAGCATTGTGAACTGCACCTCTCTCACTTCCCTTATTGGAAGCTGTTCTAGTCTGAGACGTGCCAGGAAATGTGTCAAGAAACTTTACTTATTGCAGAGAGTCAGGGTGGCTAAGAACATGAGCCATGTCTGAAAAAACACGAGGGAATTTAATGGAACGTAACCTGTCTTCTCCCACAAACAAGGACGATGAGAGCGGCACGCTGGGTCGTGTTGTTGGCTGCGTTGCTGTCTCTGGGATTCACAGTGGCACACAGTGAGTATTTCGTTTTGTTTTTTTCAATTCTCTTTTATTCTTCACAGACTAAGAGGCTTCAGCTGCTAGAAATCATTTCTAAATCAGCTGGGAAATGTGTTACATGGAAATTGTGTAACAGACGTTTTGAATCATTTGCTGACTCTTCGGTTTCAGCATTTTCATTTTCAATGTTACTCCACATTTGAGAGTTAACATGGCTTTCATGGATTGTGAGAACAAAAACAAAATGTTTGAACCCATGTTGGGTAAAGACAGAATTACATTTATATCATAACCATTTACCTGAAACGTAGATAAGTAGAAGGTAGATGTAAAGTTCATAGAACAGCGACATATTTATCCCACATATAATAAAAAATAAACTGAAAGTTACAGCGCAGGACTTGCGGTGCAACAATGAAATCCAGAAAACATTACCTGCTCTTTAGCATACATTTTCCATAACAGATGATTGTTATGTTAGGCAAAAGATATTTCATAAAGTTTTTGAAGTGGGGCTGTATGAAATACTTACTAACGGTTGTTGGGGCTGTGCGATATGATGAAATATATCGTCTAATCGTCTATGGCTGGGGGCGTCTACACAACGCACAAAACAAACAAACGTGGGGATTCAGCACAAAACACTGACATCAGCATTTCAGTTTTCCCTCTCTTACCTACGTCTCTCTGCCTCTCACAGACACACACACAAATCAGGGCTTTTGCAGCGCTCCAGACCGTGACTACACAAAGCACCAGTACGACTGGAAAATCTTTGCGATATGTTTCCAGCTTACAGTGAATAAATCCTCAAACCACAGTTACAATTTAACTTCCTGCTAACACTAACATCCAACTGTTGATTAAAGGCTTCAAGTCCACAACAAAAACATCAACACTTCAGCTCAAGACGAGCAAGCTCCTTCAAAATAAAAGAACCTTGAGCTCCACTTTGATTAATTTAATTATAATACTTTAACTTCATTACAGTACTTTAACTCTATACTTTATTTAACATTGTATATAAACTCAAACACTGGTTAAAGACAAACCAGTCATGTACTCATTCATAATATGTCTCCTCCTCTGATGCCCGTACCCGGGGGCTGATGGGAAATCCTACTTCTTAACCATGTTTGATAATGTCTGTGGATCTATTAGTTGTAATGTGCAAAATGTGTCCATTTGTCTGTAAAGTGTGATGTTTTCTGTGTTTTGTCTTCTGGTCAGCTGGATGTAATTGTGAATTTGTCTTCTGTTTTATGATCTTTGTGATACCTGCCTTAGGACTACGAATTAAATTTAGCTATTGTGATAATTCTGGCATATTTACATTGATGTGCTGATATGTTGCTGATATGTTGACTGATGTGCGTTGTCCTACTTCAGTAAATTTAATAAATAAATATATAACATTATAACAGTATTTCACTTAACTTTATTATAACAGTAGTTTGTGTAACTTTATTTTATGGCGGTAGCTACTTTAACTTAATCGTAACTGTGGTTCATTTAATAATTTTGTATTTTAGTAGTTTACAGTAGTTTAGAGGAGATTTCAAAATATCGAGATATATATTGTGTATTGCAATATAACCTAAAAATATTGTGATATTATTTCAAAACTGTATGACCCAGCCCTATGTTGAAAGCTACTTTTAAAACTGCCATAAAACATAAAATAATGACAAATGCCGGCTTGGCCAGTTTGCATAAATCAAACCAGTTTAAGTTCGTACACCGGACTGACAAAACCAGAAGTCACTCCCAACCCTAATGGATATGCCCAAGTTCTTACTAATAATTATAAAATACGCATTTGGTTACACCTGCCGTTTGTTACTCTTTCATCTGCAGCCTGTTGTTAAGCGTCTTTCGCTCCTGCTGAGCCTCGTCCAGTCACTCATGTTTTTATGTGGAAAGTTTAGTAATGCTACATGTCTCTGGCAAAATGACAGCTACACTGATATGACAGTGTGCTGCTGAGAAAACCAGTGGCTCACCCCCGCCACTGACATCAGCTATCAACAGGTGGTGCTGCCCCTCCCCAGCGTAAAGGTTAGACGTCTGGCTTACTGAGCAGTTAAAATCAGCGAAAGCTCCTGCACTACATTCATCTGCAGCCATAAAATGACTTTTTACAGACATTAGGGTGCAAAGGTTTGTGGGGTCAGTAGGTTCTTTCTATCTGCCTCCTCTGTTTATTAAATAGGTCAAATAGGTACAGTTGAGTCTCCAGAAAGTCCCTTAGATTTAAGACGTCAGCATTGCATTACAAAGGAAATGGTTCACGCAATGTGAAGTTATACATAAAAGCAACCTTTACACGGAAGGCTAAAGTTCTTTAAAAGGTGAAAGACAATAAGATTTTCCCTTAAAAACTTCTTCAGCAGCATAAACATTTTACTGCACGCAACAGGATTTTTTCATGTCAACAATGTCAATTTGTGAAAAAGGCTGATTTCACACAGATCTGTGAAGCACAAACATGCAGCGAAACACAAACTTTCCTGATATCCAGAGTACGGGTCGACAGATTATCAGCCAATTATTGGGGCAGATATTCGGCATTTTGCAAATTATCTTAATCTGCATTTCATTTTAATAATCGCTGATAAAATTAATTAATAAAAAAAAGCAAAGTGTCAGCACTTGAGGAACTTTTACTTTGTAAAACCTCAGGGAGCTATTTTTATTTATTCATTTTTATTTAACATTTCACTTGACTTTATTAAAAAAAAATTGCTTGAGGCATTTAAATAAAGATTCTGGAGTTTGTTATACTCAGAATTCAAAATATGGACAGAAAGATTTTCATTTTTATTGTAAATGCATTTCGGTTCCAAATATCAGTTATCCGTCTCATTAACTAACAATAATCTGTATCGACCCTGACAAATATAAATCGGTCAAACCCTAATCCAGAGCTGGATATTCTGTGTAACACCAACGACACACTGCAGCCTGTAGTCCTCAAATACTAGTAGACCATATACAAAAGTACTTGGTTTGCTAACACATAAATATCAGATGTCAAATGCAGGAATACACATACGGCGGTAACCTCTCACTCGATGAACTCATAAGCGCCTCTATGTGTAAATACAGGATTTACTCAGTACATGTAATCAGCTGCAGGGAAACAAAGCAGAAACAGTCACTCACCATGCTGTGCATCTGTACATGACAAAATACTGGGATTTCCAGGCCAAAACCATCAGTCTGCCACCTCTGTAAAACCTGTCACACCTGAACTGCGCTGTCACCTTCAAGTCATTTTCTTTCATCCGAATCACGTAGCAAACATCACATCACAACTATCAATATCAGTCAGATGTCTTTTGGTATTTTTACAGCATAAAGGATTCTCTGATGTCTAAACCAGTGCAATTCTTTAATTAAGTCAAATTAAAAAAAAAACTTGTGAATGAAAAGAAAATGCCAGAAACACAACACAAAATTAAAAAAGGTACTGCATACTTTTTCAAGTTTAAGTACATGATGTTGTTATGGATACAAAACAACACGCACTAAACTGATGACTAAACCAAAAGACAGGAAGGATGACATCAACAACTAAACAGGGTTGGCAATGAACATTTTCATCCACCTGCTGACATGCCTAGTTGTTAAAAAAAATTACCAGACACTCAATAGATTGCTACTGTGTTTTTGGTTGGCGAGTGAAGCAACTTAGCTACTTGGACATGTTATTAGTATTCGTCTGGTACCTCGTGCGTCGTGGTGTACAGTGACAGTATGTTTTAAGAGCGTCTGTATTTTACTGGAGATTTCATATATTTCTCTCAACTTTTACTTTAACTCAACTATAATTCCTCTGAGCATTCTTGTTATTTACTACAAAATTGGAGAAGAGTGAAGGGACAGATGGCCGAATGAGGGAGAGGGAAAAACTGGATTTTGTTCCTTAAATCTTTTAAATTGTGTTAAATTGTTTGTTTTTTAACAGTTATAGACTATGAAATCCTTAAACAGTATGCATAATATAAAGTAACAGTATACTGCTGCCATTTGTTCTGCCAGTATTGTAGAAATACAGAAATATAACCCATTTCTGTTTTACAATAATATGTCATAAAGTCATTTCACAGTATGAATACTGTAAAATTACAGTATATTGCAGCCGTCTGTGCTGCTCTTTACTGTTATTTTACAGTGAAATTATTTACAGTGTACTCAAGTTCATTTAATATTATAAAATTACTTTTGATATTTAAGTACAGTAAACATCAGATGCTTTAAGATTTTTACTCAAGTCTTCTAATAGGCGACTTTAAATTCTACTAAAACCATTTTCTGGGAAGAAATCTGTACTTTTACTCACATATGGCCTTCAGGTTCTTCATCCACCACTGGTGTTAATTTCCTGCAATCAAAGCACAAATTTTGCACAAAAAGTGCATATAAGATTGGATCCTACTCAAGTCAAACCACTTTGAGTTTATCAACACAAACAGTACAGTTAACCCTTTGAAACCTGAACAGATTGGCTCTGCTTTTTTTAAGCATGGGGAGAAGACAATAAGCATCTTGAGAAGGAATGGACAAAAAATTCAATATCAAAATACAAGATATTAACCTGACAATAAGCAATAATAATAATAATAAAGCAATTAATTCAAAAAGTAAAACAAAAAAAAATGCTAAGAGAGAGAAAAAAAATAATTTTATCATCTTGTAACATTATTTTAGATATAGAGTATGATTATAAATTTTATATTTTCTGGGCATTTTTTAATTTTTTGTGAAAATATCTAATAATCACCCCCAGCTAAATTTCAGGTCATTTCTCCAAGCGTTTTATTTTTAATTTATTTTCTTTAGTTAACAGGACTTTTTTTGCAAAGTTGCCAACTTTTCCCCATGCTTTCCAGTGAAATCAAACAAGTTTCATACGTTTAAATGCTTGTAAAAGGCGTCTGAATGCAGCTAAAAAAATATTATCTTAATATCTTTTAAAATAACTTTTGCATTTGATTAACCTACCTGTAAGTCACACATGCACACACCCTTAATACATCCATGCACACACCCTTAATGCATCCATACACACACCCTTAATACATCCATGCACACACCCTTAATACATCCATGCACACACCCTTAATACATCCATGCACACACCCATGATACATCCATGCACACACCCTTAATGCATCCATGCACACACCCTTAATGCATCCATACACACACCCTTAATACATCCATGCACACACCCTTAATACATCCATGCACACACCCTGCAGGTCCTGCAGCCTGTAACCATATATTAGTAAACAAACAAACAAGCTAACCATAAAACTTTCAGCCGTCATACCTCATGTTTGTATCCACAGTGTGCTGAGTCGCAGGGCTCCTCCTGGCATTATTTTTATCCCTAAAGTTAAAAATGAGCGTTCACATGGAAACACTGATCACTGCTACTTCAGCCCGCAGATGTTTGCTAGCTAGCCTCCGTATCTGCTCCAGCGTCCTGTTCCGCGAAGCTAACTTCGCTGTTTTCGTGGTCGGAAATGTCCTCGAAACACGTCCTTAGACTGTACTTTCTATTACCGAAATGTTACAGTCGTTTTTGTACATTTGAATCTTTTTTCCAGCTCTGTAGCTGTTTATCTTTCACCATTTTCCGCTCTGCTCGTGACATCCACCGCGACGTTAGCGCGCCATTCTGAATCTGGGTCACGGTGCGTTCACGTGAAACTATAAATAGGAAAATCCGACATCAGTTCAGGTTACTAGTTAAAACGACACAAAATACGAGATCTGGGAAACGTATGAAAGCTATGAAATGTAATTCTAGATTGAAAGTGAAAGTACTACAAAAAGTGCCACTATGAACTAAATCTAATATCTCATATTTGTTACCAGTTTATTCAAGATAAAGTTGTAACGACAGCAGGCCTAAATTCACAAAGTGCCGATTTTCATTGAATGCAGCATTACAATATGTGCTCAGTAGTGCCACCAAGTGGCGGAGAGGGCTTCACTGCAATTCAGTACCAAGTTTTATTTCTGGAAGTAATACAATGTGTTTTTACAAAAATGTAATACTTTTTTTTTTCTCTGGATAGCTCAAGTATCATTCAATTTAAAATGAGGTATAAAGAAAAAATTATTGGACATTATGAACTTTTTGAGCAACAGTAATTTTGAGATGACATTAACTGATTGCTAAATTGAATATGATTTGTGAAAATGAATGGTAAATAAAGAAAGTTTGGCCATTTCTTCCTGTATTTACAGCAGCATCTGTTATTAGTAAGAAAGGGGCAGGTATTATAAGATTTTCTTCTTTTGTTCGTGGAGTGTTATGAGAAAAAAAAAGTGTATAATTGTTTTTTGTTATTGTTTTGGAAATTATACACTGATGAGCAAATAAACCAAATATGAATGAATGAATGAATTTAAGATCAGATTTATTTACACAAGGAATAGTATGGAACACTAAATTTCTTTAAACTGTTTTATACAAGTAATCTCATCTCATCTTTGCTGCATTTTACTCTCTTTTTTCTTTTTTTCATTTTGAATGCTAATGTAGTTCTAAAGAATAAATGTAATGTGCACTTTAAGCTTTTGTTATAACCCATATTCATGTTTGTTAGTTACACATTACCTTTCAAATTGTCTCAGAATAAGCCTGAGACACGTTTGAATGAATCTGGATGAATGTTTCTGTGGCTGCACACCTTTTTTCTTTTGAAAATGTGGCTAAAAACAGATCTACAGTGATTGTGCTACTGAACAGTCATTTCACTGCAGACAGATTTTTTAAGTGTGGGTTGTGAATGTTGGCATCACTAGTAACAGTCATTCTGAGATTTTGGCAGTTGGATGCTTCATTTCCTGTGTCAATTTTTTTTTTTTAACATCATAAAAGGCCTCAAATTCCCTCTGTAGCCTACATAATGATTCATTTTTAAATGAAAAAAAAAACAAAAAACAAAACACCAAACACAAATGAACAAGTTCCTCCTCAAGACTGAATGAACTCTGTCGCTGTATCCAGTTTTGAAGCTCAGTGGTCAGCAGAATTATTGTTATTATCATTACTACAATAATAATAATAATAATAATAATAATAACAATAATAGTTGTTGTTGTTATTCCACCTAATGCAGCTGATTATTAGTTTAAAATAGAACACGTCAGCAAATTTCTTTCATAATGTCATTTTTTGCCCATGCATTTTTATTAACCCTTTAAAATCTGGATGTACATCTTTTTGGGGTGCTGCATTCAGACACCTTTTACAAATATTTAAACCTTTGATACTGAAAGTTCAGCAAAAAGTTTAAATTCTCTTCAAAAAGTTTTAACTTAAGTCTTTTTTTTTCAATGGAAATTGCAATTACCAAGATAGAAAATATAGTTTTACATAACTGTTGTTTTTTTCAAAATTTTATTCTACGTTTTTAAACGTTTTCTTTCTTTGGGATAGGAACTTATGTCTCATATCTGCAAAGAAAGAAATTGTCTAAATTTGACACTTCTGACCCCTGTTTCCCTGCCATGTCAATTTGACCCAATCAGTACCTCTGAATTAAAAACCATTTTCATTTTAGAAGTCGATTACAATTAAGTCCAGTAGACGAAGTTTCATACTTCCACATTTTAAAATGGGTCAAACTGACCCACAACATAACATAATGGTTAATTAAAATTTTTAAGTTGCAACAATTCACAAAATTAACTTAATATACCTAAGTCCTCATTAAATGTACTATTAGATATAAAGTAAACATAAATGAAGACTAATAGTTATATTTACTTACATTTTTCAAGGCAATCTCTTTAAACTAAAATCAACTCATCAGATTTTACAGTGTCTGATACTAAAAAGCGACTTCACTGTGGTGCTGCTGGCATCCAAAATCACCTCGACAGAACAAATAAATGAATGAATGTTTCAAAATCATATTAAAGGTTGTTTTATCCTTTTCATTCATGCAAAATATTCAATTGCGCCAGAGAACACTGCACCGCTCCTCCCTTTTTACCCAAAAATGCCATGTCCTCGTGTCTTCCACATACTGTGTCCTGATGTTGAAGTTTTTGCCTCTGACTGGATTTGTTTTGCACCGTCTCATTCAGACCACAGTGGGGAGACAGACACCTACCGTGTGAGTGTTGGACGTCTCTTCGTGCTGAGGTGTCTGTCTGCTGACGCCAACGTGACCTGGAGCAGCGAGGGGACCCACAACCAGAGCCTGCCCACCGGAGTGGAGGTCAGGGACAGCTTACTGTGGTTTCTACCTGTGCAGGTGTCTCATAATGGATCCTACACCTGCGAGACAAGGTACAGAAAGTGATCCTGACTGCGCCAACAAAAATGCTTTGTGAAGTGCAGAGGGGTGTTTTTGATATTTCGTTGGCAGTTTTTAAACCTTTGAAACTTGAGCAAATGTGCTTGATTTCTCTAAAAAACATGAAGAGAATGCAATGAGCAATAAAAGGAGAAATGGCCCAAAAAAATAGCAAGTAAAAGGTAAAAAGTACAAGGAAATTGCCCAAGAAAGAAAGAAAGAAAAGTGAACGAAGAAAAACAAACAAACAAGAAAATGACCTTAAGACAGAAATGTAATATGTTCTTTTCTGTAACTTAATTTTAAATATTTTTTTTTCGTTTTTCATTTTTATCATTCTCATTTTGATTATATCTAATAATCCCCCCAGAGAAGAAATGACCCAAAAATGATTAAAAAAAAAAAAAAAAAAAGGTTAAAAAAATACAAGAAAAGAAACTTGGAGCTTTGTAAAAATAAATAAATAAACAAACAAATAAATAAATAATAAAAGGCGATAAATACTTGGAAAAATGATCAAAAATTCTAATAATTCTAATTATTCTGTACCATATTTTTAAATATGTAATTATGATAATAATAAATACAGTTTTTCCCTTTAAAAAAATACATACACTACTCATTTCTTGCAATTTGTGGAACATTTTGTACCAGGTTGCCCATTGCCTTTTTTCCCCATGTCTTTGGAAAAAAACACACACATTTGCTCAGGGTTCAAAACGTTTAAATATTTGTGTAAGGCATCTGAAAACAGCAGAAAAAGTGATGCTGCTCCAAGTTTTTAAAGGATTAAAGAGACTCAAATGTCATACATGTATCTCTTCTTTAGAGGTACGACAGGACCATCGAGGGTCACGTTTGGGGTGTCGGTGTCCAGAGGAGAATGTCCTGATCCACCTGAGACCAAAACCCTCACCAAGGGAGCCAATCAAGAGCTTCCTTGTAAACAGTCAGAGATCTTAAACCTGGAAAACAAAAGGAACATAACATGGATGAAGGTAAACACAACTCCAGCCATACATATAATATTTCTCTTTTGTCTTCTTGCTTCTTTTTTTTTTTTTAGCTCCCAGTTCATTACAAGAAAAAATCTGCGTCAGTAAAGAAATAGAAAGTGCAGATCCAGGCTGGTTAATATCATTCATTTTCACATTTATTCCTCATTTATGGTTGAAAGCAGATTCAAGTTTTGTGATTTCTAGCTTAATAAATGCAACACTGCCTCCTGCTGTTCACATCAGGAACATGTGGAAAAATTAGGCTACAGAATTATTTTTTAAAAATATTTTTAATATTTGTACTTCTATTTTATTTATTATTTTAAACACGGAAAATTTTAACCATTTTTACTAGAGTTGCATAAATAAGTGTCATCACGTGCCGATATTATTGTGCATTTATTTTGGCAATTGGGTTGAGTTTTACCTCATTTAATTTTGCTTTTAATATCATTTGATTTTAATTTTGTTGGTCTTTAGTAAGAAGCCTAATGTGAAGCACACAGCTCAATTATTAAAGTTTTAATTATATTTAAAAAAATTGTTTGACAGCCCTATTAATTAAGCATTATTTTATGATATTAGCATTCAAATAAACTCAACTGAAGTAAAATTCGTTTTTATCACCACGCTGTAAAATAATTGTGTCTGTGTTGTTGTGTGAAGGACTGCCGGCCGATGAAGCAGGCGGAGGAGCGCATCTCTGTGGATGAGAGTGGTTTGATGAGATTTGCTCCAGCCTCAGAGCGGGACGCTGGGACGTACACCTGCCTGGTGGACATCATCTTGGACGGGAAGAAGTACACCGCTGCACGCAGCACCCGCCTGACTATCAAAAATAGTACGTGGACTATATTTCTGTCTGTAAGAGGCTGCAGCGACTTTTAAAGCTGATGACTCTGGTATCATAAAAAACTAGAAGGCCTGAGGAATCCTGTGGTTCCAGCCATGTTGCTTATCAGGAAGGTGTCAAATAAAGCTCTAAATTTGGGATACATTTTAGCAATGAATGAACAGCAAGGCCGTTTCACAGGAGTCCCTTGACCTCTGACCTCAGAGTCTCCTCTCTACAGATATACCCACTTTATGCAGTTTTATGCTGTCATTTGTTTCCTAATCAAGACAATTTGGCAAGAATCGCTTTACCTTGTCAATATGGATTTAATAAATGCTAAAAAAGAGATTGAAAACGTGATTAAAAAATGCAATTAGTTGTGATTATTAGAAATTCTGCGACTGACCCTTTGAAACCCCAGCAAATGAGTTTAACTTCTTTTGCAAACCCCCCCGGGGGGGAAAAGCAGAGAGCAAGTTAGCAGGAGATGTCCCACAAAATGCAAGAAATTAGAAACAGGTGAAAAGAAAAAGACCTGAAAATATTTTTTTTATTTTATCAAAAGAGGAAATAAAAAAAATATTTTCAGGTCTTTTTCTTTTCACCTGTTTCTAATTTCTTGCATTTTGTGGGACATCTCCTGCTAACTTGCTCTCTGCTTTTCCCCCCCGGGGGGGTTTGCAAAAGAAGTTAAACTCATTTGATTTTGAGTCAAATTGTCCTAATATGACATCACTAAATGCCTTTTTTTAAATCAAGAGACATCTTTAGTTTCTATGAAAATTAGCTGCCATTTATCTGAAAGACAAGCACTGGATAGTAAAAGTTATTTTAGGGTTATGGAGAAGTCAGCAGGGAAGCTGTGGGTTGTGAAAGTGAAGAAGTAACACTCACTCCCACTTTGTTTTCTCTGATTTACCTGCGGGCCATTCCCACAGCGACTGTAACATTCACACACACATCATCTTTTATTATCTGGTTTTCCCTTCAGCAAACTTTCAGTAAACACTTTTAAACTGTATTATTTTCTGTTTCAGTGATTATTGATTTAGTGTCTTGTGCCTGCAGATACATTTGTTACAGAGCCTGAGGTGGTGTTCCCTCAAAATGAAGTGGTCGTTGTTGAAGAGGGTAAGTACCGCTCTCAGGTTTTAACTGCTGTCATGGTGACACACGCAAACTGTACGCTGTAAAAACCATGCTATGGTCCCTCAGGAAACATAATTATCGGGTAAAATTGTTTAATATAAATATGAGTGACTGTTTATTTACTTCAAAGAAATCCTCGTCAATATTCTTGACTAAATCATGAGTATTTTTCTAAAGGCAGTTTTGAATAATTTCACTTGATTTCTTAAAATAATGAAATCCAAATAAAAGTCACTCCGCTGCTCTTTTTTGTTTCCTTCAGCCTCCTCATTTTTTATCTGCACACCTTCCGCTTACTCATTCCTTAAACATGATATCTAAAGTACTGTACGTTACGTAGGTCGTAGCCTGCGATTCATAAGGTCACCGTACAGTCAGCATACATCAAACTGTCACAGCCGAGTTTATTAAGATCCATCTCACACAGTGTAGCTGCACTAAACTTATAAGACTGCAGAAATCTCACAGTCTGCAGGAGACGTTATACCACATTTGGAGGTGGTCTGTCACATACTGTCTCAATCAAAAACAGCAGTCTGTACACTAACGTGTCCTCGGCCACACTGAACGACCGCCTACTCGCCACCAGATCAGATTGATTGCAGTTGGCCAGTTTCCATCACAGATTTGCCCAAAAGTCATGCAATAAATATCGAAATGTCGATAACATTCTGAGACGACCGCATTTCCATTAAGTGTTGTTACGCAGTGTTTATTTTTTATTGCAGCCACCACAAAAGCCTTCATTATTTCCAGTCAAGGGGAAAGTAGGCGTATTATTTCAGCGTTTATGGAAAGGCGTGCCTCTTTTACATTAGAGTGGTCACGTATGTAGGAGTTTGGAAGGCGATTGTTTGGGATTTTACGGAGGAACTGATGACTCAAAACTTCCAGATGACCTGTTGGGACTTTTGAAGAGTTATGGGATGCAATAACAGCATCTGCAGCGCCTTCTGCACCATGAGGGAGCCAGTTCATACCAACAACAGCATATCCATCGCATCATGTGACCTATGAAAGCATGTGTGTGTTTCCATTGGGCATAATGTATATTCTCAATTTCAATTTGCACAATTTGAGGGTTAATGCAAACCCATCTAGTGAAGATTTAGAGCTTTTCACCTCACAGTGACAATTTCACCAACACACCAGGATGTGTAGAGTGACAGATGTTTGTGTTGTTTACGGTTTGCCAGGTTCGACAGTGCAGCTAAAGTGTTTCGCCTATGTGGGCTTCAGTGAGAACAAGCTGACTTCCATCTATTGGACTGTCGACGGGGTCGACACGGAAGATGACGAGGAACTCAGCGACTCCTGGAAATAGTGAGTTTCTTTTCCATGTTATGTTGACTCAGCCTGCACAAAGACACGCAGCTAAAGAAGAGAGACATTTCAAGAGGAGGTTGAAGTTGTGCAGTTTATGACAAACATGCTGCATTTGCCAGCCAGTGGAAAAAGTCTGTAAATCATCACTTAATATATGTTTTTTAAACAAAAAAAACAAACGGGAGGCATTCAACAACTCTAGAGAAGCGAAATACTTTTTAACAAACTGCAGAACCATTGACGAAAAGCATTAAAGAAAAGCATGAGGACAAAATTAACCTGTTTGACTGCTCCTGTCTCTTTTAGTACTCACGACAGAGGCAAAGTGTACGGTCTGTCCATTCTCTCCATCTCTAAAGTCCGTCAACGGTTCCTGAACGTCCCCATTCATTGTTATGTGTCCAACTCAGTTGGACAAGCAGTCGGCGTGGTGTGGCTTCAAGAAGGTAATTTCCTCTTTTCTGTTAAAGAAATAAATGAAATAAATAAATGATAAAATAACAAATTGCCTATCTGTCTGAACTATGAAACATACAAATACACTCCCTAGTTTCCCGGAAAGGTTTCCTGGAACGGACCGTCCCTAAAAGTCTTCCCAGACTTCTTGTTTATTCTGTCTGTGTGTGATTTCCAACCGAATGATTAATTTTGTTTACTTCCCCGTCCCTCCAGCCGACCGCAGTGCTGTCTACACCAGCGTGGCTCTCTGCCTCGCTGCCTCGCTGGCTGTTCTGGCGCTGGCTGCGTCCGTCCTCTTCTTCAAAGTAGAGCTGGTGTTGGCTCACAGGAAGCTGCTGAGGCATTTTTTTTTCCAAACAAAAAGGTAATTGTTTTATTTGTATGGAGTAATTTGGAATCTTCTGACTGGAACTAACAGGAACACGATTTTTTTTTTTTTTACAAAACAATAAAACATCAAAACATGATGGTAGGCGGACTGTTGCCCGTTATCGAGGATAAAAGAAACAGTCATAGATGCCAGCATTACTGAATAAACAAAAATCTTATGACGGCAATAAATGATGAAAGCTAAATTGATAACAGTTTCTTGTGTTGTATTCAGACACTTTTCACAAGCTATTTGAACTTTTAAAAAACTGGGCAAGAAATGTACCATAAATTGCAAGCATTGAGTAAAAAGTGACAAGAAATTGACCTAAAATTAGTTTTAAAAAACAGGGGAGGATTATTAGAAACTGATTCAAGAAATAAGGGATATTTCCAGACAACTACCATATATTTTAATATTTAACGACTTTATATTTAAAATTATGTGACAGAAAAAAGAAAAACTTTTTTTTCTTTGTCTTGTGTGTTTGTTTTTATGCCTCTTCACTGGTGATAGCTGAGGTCGGACGCTTGGTGTTTTTGGGTTGTCCGTCCATCCGTCCGGCACATTCTTGTGAACGCAGTATCTTATGAACGCCTTAAGGGAATTTTTTTTCAAAATCATGAGAAATATATATATATATATATATATATATATATATATATATATATATATATATATAAATAAATCCTGTCCATTCTCAGTATCACTTTAAAGCTCATTTTCTTGCTTGTTTTTGATTTTTTTTCTACTTTAGTTTAATTTTTTGCAAATGTTTTGGCCTTCTCCCAATGCTTTTGAAAGAAATCAAACCAATTTTCTTGGGTTTTAAACGATTTAAAAATTCAAAGTGAATCAACTTCAAAAAAGGTTTGAAAAATCTGTTGAAAAATGCAATGATGGGATCCTCAGCTCGTCTGAAGGTTTATGGAGACAGTCCTGTCCTCTCTACAGCTCCTGATGGGAAACTCTACGATGCCTACGTGAGCTTCCTGCATCCGGACGGCCTGAGTTCATCTGAGACGCAGAGGTTCGCCCTGCAGATTCTGCCTGATGAGCTGGAGAAAAAAGATGGCTACTCCCTGTATATCAGAGGACGAGACGACTGCCCTGGAGAAGGTGAGCAACAGCCACTGACTGCAAAAACATAAATGCATGGGGACAGGTAGGCTTGTCTCTCTGGAAACAATGTCCCTGTCCATCAGGTTATTCCACAGGCCACAAAAGATAAAATGTCTCAATGTATTTTGAGTGAACTGATCAGCCATTCCACCAAATCAAAGCTATTTACAGGTTTTAAATTTGCAAAATGAAACTTAGAAATAAAATAAAATAAATCCTTAATTCAGCACTGTATCTGTTAACTCTCATTTTTGCTGATTCGAAATGTGAAATAGTTAATCTCAGAAATTATACCTTCCAATCAGGCTGCATGTTTTGTTTTTGTTTATGGATTTTTTTTTTCTTGCAAATTTTTGGTGATTTTTAGAATTTTTTTGTGATTTTTTTTTCTTTTAAAATTTTTGATGATGTTTTTCCCATTAATATTTTTGGTGATTTTTAGACACTTTTGTTGATTACTTTTTCCTTTCAACTTTTTTATTTTTTTGGTGATTTTTAAAAACAATTTTTTTTCTATATTTTTTTTTCTCAAAAAAGGGCAACGTCTAATGATACCACAGGTATTGGGGGCGGAAAAGGCACCGCTTTGACTAAATGGCCTTTTAACATAAAAGAATAAACTAAAAAGATGTTTGATATCTATACTGGCTCAAAAGGATAATGATTTGGAAAACAGCTGAAATTAGGAAACTGACTGTATTTTTTTAGAAGCCTTTTAAAACTGTCATTGGACAAAGTCAAAAAAAACAAGTTCTTTCCATGTTTGGCTCATTTCGTTTCCTTTGTTTTTCTCTTTTAGCTGTGCATGATGCTATCGCTGCTACAGTGCGTCAGTGCCGCAGGCTGATACTCATCCTATCATCTGAAATTAAATCCTCCAATGATGGCAAAACAGAGGAAGCGGTGTTGTCTGACAACCAAGACCATCTGTGGTACGAGCAGAAAGTTGGCCTGTATGACGCTTTGACCCAGAAAGAACCCAGAGTGATTCTGGTGGAAATCGGTGAGACGGACTTTTATTTACCAGACAAACATTAGAGTGGAATTGATCTCCTCGCCCTGTTCAGAGCATTGATTAATTTATTATTTTAGCACTTATTTTTACTCGAAGCACGTACATGCTTCTATTTTCAGTTTTTACATCTTTTATGATATATTTTAGATATTTTTAATTTATTTTTTATAAACTGAATCTTATATTTTGAAAATTCCCTGTTCTACCTCCCCACTCCTGCTCTTTTTATGAAATTTTACATGTATATATTTTATATTTATCATATTTTATATTGTTTAAACTGGGGCAAAAGCCATACTACATTTTAACACTACAACTTAAATCAGTGCACCCAAACTATGGCGAACAAAAGGCACTACACAACAGATCTTTCCTCTACTCCTCTGGAGCATTTGGTTCAAACCCTTTATATTTTGTTTTATTGAATTTTTAAAACTCACCTAGTCCTCGTGCACTTGTGATCCTTTCAAAACCTAACCACCGAGGCGGGAGCTACACATTAACAGGGGATAAACACTATGCAACATGGTAAACACATGTCGATACAACACCGGTCTGCGTTTAAAAAATCTGTGTATCATCTCCATAGCTCCATAACTCTCTGTACTTTTGCTCTGGGTTCCAGCTTTTTGGGCTTATTTTGTAGCTGATTATGTATATTTTTTGGGGCTTTCTACCTTCATTTGATAGGACAGAAATTTCAGGAAAGGGAGAGGAGAAAGAGGGGATGACATGCAGCAAAGGCCTGCAGGTTATAATCAAATCAGCGTTCGCTGGGGCAATGCAGCGCGTCCTCATTCTGAACTCGTTAAACTGGACTTTCACACAGGAGTCCAGTGTTCATTTCCCTTGTGAGTGTGATGTTTGTATGTACATGTTACCATCCGTGCCAGCATGTGCATTTGTTGACGTCCTGATGTTGGTTGCCATGCGCTGTTGTTGCCTAAACATAACCACAAGCAGCATCATCATACCATGTCCCTTTGTTGGCATCACGGTAGCAGCAGCCTGGAGCAAAAAGGAAAAGCACATAAGGATACCTAAAACATACAATTTAGACACAAAAATCCACTCACAAAATTGTAATGTGTAACTTCTTTGGATGAAAACATCTTGGGCAGTGACATAGCCTTTGTACGTGGTGCACTCGCTTTATCAGGTGAGCTGCTGAGCACCCCTGCTGAATATAATACGTAACGTCTTGAAGTACGAATGAGGATAGTGACCACGAAATACTTGCTGCTGTTGCATTTTGGGGACAAAATGGAGAAAACATGAACAAAACAACATGAGCAATGTTTGCGATGTATGCACACATACGGCAAGCGGCTGCAGTAACCCACCGTTCAACACCGACACACCGTGAGAACGGGGACGAGAAAACCTGTAAACGGCTGCAGGGATGTAAACTGAGACGGACTCAGGCTCTGCAGGGACAGGGGACTGTTTTTTTTTTTTTTTTTTAATATACTGTATGTGGCCCGACACACAATAATCAAGTCCAAGCCCAAAGTCAAAAAAATCATCAAACAGATTTTTGTCTTTGTTTTGTTTCCTACCGTGTAATGAGCCACTCTGGACTGCCGTGGTTCCAAACTTCTTGGCTGGTCACACGACAATTAGTCGAGAAAAGCACTGAAACTGTAAGAGCCAAGAGCTCTGAAAAGTTTAACTCAACCAAAAAGTTTAACTCATTATTGTGAAGGACTGCTAAATAAACATTGTGTGGTATTTTCCCAGATGGTCCGCTGGATTACAGCTGCCTCTCAGAGTCTTTGCGTTATATCAAGAGGAAACAAGGAGCTCTAAAGTGGAAGAAACCCTCTCAAGAAACCCACAAACTCTTAAAACTGCACTCAAATAGAAACTTCTGGAAGCATCTGAGGTACCACATGCCCTCAGTACCAGCAGGGAGAGTCCAGACTATCGTCTAAACCAAGTTTTAAAGAAGAAACAGATGTTTTGTTTGTCACATAAGGAGCTTCAGGCCTGTCTTCTTGGAATGCTTTTTGATTTTCAACATGTGCAGACCAGATGGTGTACTGACAGATATTTTATCCATATTCATCATCATCCGATTGTGTGATATCAGGTTGACTCTACTAGCTACTCACACTGATATCCGCGGGATTTCCTCCTGGTACAAAACATCAATACCTTACGGATGATACAGCGTTGTTGCAGACTGTCATCCCTGGCTCATGCCTACATGCTTTTGCTGAGTGTCTGGGCATTCGGGTGAGGACACTCACTACTTGGTTTACCCTGCCACAAGTTGTTATGGTTCCTACTGCGGGCTGTGATTAGCTAGAACTCATCATGTTGACTCACCAAGGGCGGAAGTTGTTAGGATCTGATCTCAGACGTTTTCCAAGATCAGAGTGGTAAATTTACATGAAACTAGAAAAACGGCCTTGCAGTTTTATGCCTCTACAAACCACTGAAGTCAGTTACATCCCCCTGTATCTGGCCAAATGTCTCCTTCTGCTCCTGAGTTATAGCATCGAATGATGGATAGAAAAGTATTTTTGTAGAACATATTGAGGTCAAAGTGAAGATGACCTTTGACTTTTTGTATATCAAAATATCATCACTTCATCATTTTATTCTATTAGACATTTGGGTCAATGTTCATGCTTAGCGTATAAATTCTTGAGTTACGTCCAAAAACATTGGTAACATTGGTTTTCCATTACGTCCAATGTTTTGCGAGGTTACAGTGACTTGATCTTTGTCCACCAAATTCTAAATCCTTTATTTATTGAGTCCAAGTGGACGTTTGTCCCACATTTGAGGAAATACCCCCAAGGTGTTTTTTAGACGAGTTCACAAGAATGACACAGATACAAGGCCACAGTCACCTTAAGCTTTAAACGCCAAATTCTGATCAGTTCATTTTTGAGTCCAAATGGACATCTGTGCTCAATTTGAAGAAATGCCATCAAGGTTTTCCTGAGAACTTGCGTTCACAAGAATGAGACAAACGAATTCACAGAGACTTTTGCTCACCAAATTCTCATCAGTTCATTTAGTGGACATTTGTGCCAAATTTGGAGACATTCCCTTGAGGCCTTCTTGAAATATTACGCTCACAAGTATGACGCGGATCCTGCCACAGTGACCTTGACATTTGAACACTAGATTACAATCGGCTTATCCTTTAGTCCAAGCGGACGCTTGAGCCAAATTTGAGGAAATCAACGCAAGGTCTTCTTGAGATATCACATTCATGGGAATGAGATGGACACAAGGTCATAGTGACCTTGACCTTTGACCACCAAAATCTAATCAGTTCAGCATTTAAGCCCACTACAATGTTTGTCAAACTTGAAGGAAATGCCTTCAGTGATTCTGACACACAGAATTAACGAGAATCAAACAAATGAGGTCACAATAAACTTTGACCACCAGAATTGAATAATTTCAGTGTTGAGTCCAAGTGTTTGTGCCACATTTGAAAAAGAATGGGACAGCCAACTAGAAAACATGCTGTCTCCGGCCATCACTGTTGTCTTTGTAGAAGCATACAAACTCTCAAACCACTGCCAGAAAGTCAGGTGAGGTAAAGGAAAAGCAGACACAGCACATGGAGGCAGTAAAGTGAGGTGGGTTAGTGGGTTAAGCACAGGATTTTCACACAGGAGACTGCAGTGTGAGTCCCATGTAAGTCAATGTTGGCTTTTTATGTTTAGGCTTAAAGTTGACTCAATTTTTTTTAGCTTTTCGAATGTATAAAAAATACTGAATGCACACTGTGTACAGCAGAAAAGCTAAACAGAGCCATTCCTGTTGTCATGTTGATAGGACACCCAGGAATGAACACCCGGGTGTAAATATCATCATTTTATAATTAAGAATTGTATTTATTTATTGCATATGTATTTTATATATTTAAGGCTGTTGTGGTTTGGTAATCGCACTAGTCACTATTTGGTTTTTAATATTTTCTTTTTTTAATCTTGTCTTTGATTAATGAAAGTGAGAAAATGGTACAGAAAAAAGGAGAAAAACCTGACTCACTTATCTCTGTTTTTAGTAAAAATTAGAACATAATGTGAAGCGCACATATCTACAAGGTCATGCAGAGGAAGAACTTTGATGAAGATCAGCAGAGCTGCATTTAACCCTTTACACATTCAGTGTTTCAGTCCTCTGTTAAACCTGAAATAAACCACCTGACCTCATTTTTTTCTGCACATATTTAACATCTGCCAGCTGTTTAAAGTCAATCTTATCTTATATGTGCGAGCGAACTCTGTTTGCATGTTTCCTCCACAGTACAGCAGGGTTTCTGAGGAACTGATGTTAACTGGTTTAAGAAAAGTTATAATGATAAGATTACTGTAGACTGGTCTAAAGCTTAATATTTATGTTCCTTTTCTTGACACCAGAGATGTGCAGTATTTTAATTAAAAGTATGAAAAAAAAACAACATATTTTGAGTATTTTGTCATTTGTATTTTGCTGGACAAGAATAAATGTGTTTTGTTAAAAAAAAAAAAACTTTAATAAGAAAAACAGGTGTGTAGATTTTTTGTATGTATGTTGTCATAAATGTGAATTTATAAATTAACTGTCTTATTAACATATATGATTGCAACCTATAATAACATATAAAACTGAATCATATAGATATTGCAGATATGTGTGTGTGCCTGTGTATATATGTTAATAACATACTATTACTATTTTGTAAAAATTAGTCATACAGATAATTTTAACACATGTACAGAATTTGCTGACATAATATAATTTACATATATATCCATCTTTATATCCAGCTTAGAAGCCAAAAATGGCTTATGGATATACCTCCCCTATTAAATTACTATAATCATTCATAAAAACACAAAAAAGATAAAAAAACAAAGATTGCATAATTGATCAAAATGTTCAAGACTGTGATGCAAAGTTGATAGAAATGAACAATTGACAAAAAATTATATTTACAAAGTGAAATGCAGTTAATAAATGAAGCGCCATGAGTCTTAAACTAGAGTCCTTTTAAGATGTTAGAGGGGTTAGCTCTGACTTCTCCTACAAATATGTTCACTTCTGGCTCCAAAAATCCAAGATGGTGAAAATACCAAACATGAAGCTTCAAAACGTAGGTCCTGAAACCAGTTGGTGATATAATTAAAAAAACAAGTTGGGTATTTACCATAAAAATGACCTAAAATAGCCGTTGGCAAAAGTTCCATGGAAAGAGCCTTGAACTTCGTCTGTATGTTATCTCTTCGCAACTCTATATCTCTCCTGCAGTTCCTATCAGGCCAACGATTTTCAACCACCACGCCTAACGGAAATATTCTCCCTGGTAGGACATCTAGACACTGGCAGGCTTCCTGACGTAGGAAGACTTCTCTGTTAAAAGAGGCGTAGCATAAATTGCTCACATTTTCTGTAATTTTCAGTCAGGAAATGGGGCCTTTCATTCCTTCAGTGCAGCGATGTCTGCATCAACATGGAGGGACATTGGAAATATGACATAAGAACCTCCAGAGACTTGATATCAGTGCAGGACAAAGTGCAGAAAGCTGCCCTGTTCAATCTGTGGACAACAGAAAGGAAAGCAGGCCACGTCGCCCTCGCCCTTCAAGTCCTCATTACAGGACGTTTAAAGGGAAGTTCAGTCATTACTCACCGTAATGCAGATGGGAAATCAGGGGAAGTTTTATTGTCCGAAAAACACTGCTGGAGCTTTATAGGAAAAGGTGATGAACACATGTCAAAAACAGTTAAAGCAAATGGTTACCAGGATTCATACATTAAAAAATACAGCTAAAAATACAGGTAGCTCTAGCTCACCTGCTAGAGCACAGACTCTCGCAGACAGCATGTACACATTAGCACGCAGACACCGTGAGCTCTCACAGGTCTCACACGAGAGCACATACGTGATCATGGCTTCCACACCAGGAAGCTACAGGCAACAATACGGCTAAAAACATGACGCAAGTGCCGTTTTTCAAAACAACTTTGTATGTCAGGGCTTCAGGACACTTCTGACACTTCGGATGAGCAGTATGGAGACAGTTTGTGCTTTTGTTATGTATTTTTTTTAACGTTTTAATCCTGGTCACCATTTGCTTCAATTGTTTGGGAGATGAGTTCAACGCTTTTTCTCTGTGAACCTCTGGCAGTGTTTTGTGGACAATAAGACTTCCTCTGACTTTCTATCGGCATGAGGGTGAACAGTTAATCACTCATTTTTTACTTTTGAGTGAACTTTCCCTTTAATATAAAAGGCTTCTGAGAAACACGTTGACGATGTCAGAAATCAGCTCATCAGTTACAGGACTTTACCTTCACACATGGCGTGGGTGCCACTTGGTGCTGCTCCAGCCAGCATGTCTTGTTGTTATGCATTAGGACTCAGCTGGAGTGCAGCCTTTATCTCCATTTACATACAAGAGAAAAAAACGCTGCTACAGGACAGAGGCAATATGAAACACTACTCTGAAGCACAGCAAACACTGTGCAGTTTTTGGGCTATCCCAGAGGAAAGATGTCCAACGTGAAAAAAAATGGTGATATCTTTGGTCTAAAATGGTGGTCCTACGTTACACATGTACATTTTATGAATCCAAAGATGTGAGGTTATTGTCTTGGGATCGCCATTGGCAGCTCAACTCTGTGCTGAGCTGCCAACGCCGCCATCATGGTCCACAGAGCAGAGAGCCGGAGATGACGGCAGGCAGGCAGGCATTGGATAAGCGTGAAAACACTAACCATCACTGACAATCTGGTAATAACATCCAAAACACAGCAGGATGCATACTGAGCAACATCACTGTGAGAGGACAAGTAAAAAATTCAAGACCTTTGTAAACAAAGACTTTGTCGAGGAATTTAAGACTTTCTAAGGTTTTAATTTGAGAATAAAAATTCAAGTTTTTTAAAGACTTTTAAGACCCTGCAGATACCAAGCTAACAGTGTATAGCAATCTGAGCAGTTTACTAATGTTTAGTCAAGCAGGTAGCCAACAACACAGTTTTATTCATCTTAATAACTTCTAAAAAAATGAACTGCATGGTAACCACAAATCTGTCAAAATGTGTAGCAACACCAGGGTAGTAAAAAGGGGATTGGGCCTCTAACTGGGACCAGGCTTATAAATGAAGTTTTACAGTGTTTACTGCTCTCATTGCAAAATTTGCGTGCAAAGCTGGCCTCTTTTCCCTTGCCAGGACTGCATCCACATTCTCCTCCTCCTCTTCTGACTTTTGCTGACACACATAAACTGCTCTATAGCGAGGGCTCCATTCATGTTTGTCTACATTTTTCTCCGAGCACTACAACAGCGTAGATGGATGACGCATGCTAATAACATTATATTCTTATTTACTGACGTTGCTGGATGTAGGTGATGTCATTGTCTGCATACATCAAACCTGATGTCCTATCCAAGTTTATTAGATTCATGTCACAGAGCAACCTGTTGTCATTTCGAACTTTGCAAAGAGCGCCGTTCTGTTCGTACTTTCAGCGAACAAGTGTGACGCAAAAGCCACCTTCCACATCCACATGCAACATGCACGGATCTGTCAGATGATAACGACGTCGGACAGAACCGGCAGTGCTGTTATCTTACCGTCCGACTGTACGCCAGTGCTGTACGCCACATGCAATGCGCACTGGCGGCGTGACTTGAGAATGGGGCCGGTCACATGCACCTGAGATGCTGAGGGGCAGCGTCAGGTAATAACACTGCTGATAACCACGTAATATGAGGAGAACGAGGAGTTTGGAGTTTCGCTTCCTGTGTATGTGAGGGACTGTGTTGCTTCATCCCACCACATGTGCATTTGCTTATGCTCTGGCATCCTAGAACGTAAACTGCTGACGCACAAGGATACCTGTAACGTCACAGATTGACACTGAAGGTCTGTGTGATAAGTTCAGAGGGAGAACGTGTTACACAGAGTGAAACTGGCACTCAACGTCAAAGATTGCAGAGATATCAAAGTCTGTAGGAGGCTAAAGGGACACACACACAGAAAATGATACTTTCAGGATGAAACTAACACCATATAAAGTAATCTCGCGAGCCTTTACTGGGCAATTAAAACTTACTGAATCACAGTTTTTTGTCGACAGTGTTTTTGGATTAGATAGAGCACGCAAAGCACTCGATCATTGTTTACGCCTGCACTATAAACAAATGTCTCCAGCAGAATGTTCAGTACAGAGTTTAGTTAATGCTGACTTACTTTGTAAGTTAAAACTTCCAGCACGACTTGAACAGATTATCCCTAATTCTGACAGATTCAATAACTCTTGCACAAACACTTCCTGTTCAGCCTTTCAGAGAAACATTAATCTTATCTTCTAGTTTCTCAGACATCCTGTATCGTTTTTTGGCTGGCTCTTTCTCTATGTCGTCTAATATAGTGAGGAAGAAAAAACAACAAAACACTGTTTTTGTAAGTAGGCTACTGTCAATTTTGTTTGTTGCTTTTCTAAAAATTGAATTGCTTCACATTTTCTTGACTGCAGGAAAATATAACAAATATAAAACCTCCGTGGCTTGAAAATGAATGGTAGAAAGAATCATTATTGACCTGTTTGACATGTCCTGTCAACAGTTTTACAGCTGTCTCTTTTACACTGGAGATCTTTGAGGAAAATGCTTTTTGGTCTGCTGGGGTTTTTTTTCATTGCAATACCATGAGTGGCCACTGGAGAACAGCATTACTGTGATTCCATGTGATCCTGCATCAGTTAAGTCACGCTTACAGTTTACATCCATGTTTGTGAAAACATGGATGCATCACACACATCTTAACCTGGCAGCACAGAGGATCTCTACAATCAGCACAGTTTAAAGGTGGACACCCAAAAATAGTGTCACCAATTTAGCATCTAAACAAATGTCTCTCCTTATGCTCCCGATGTATGACGCTGAGTAATGGCGAAAAAAGTGTTTCATGAGGTCACTGTGACCTTTGACCACCAGATTCTAATCAGTTCATTCCTGAGTCCAAGTGGAGGTTTGTGACAAATGTAAGGAAACTCCCTCCCAGAGTGGCCTTGAGCTTTGCACACAAAATTTGAATCAGCTGATTATAGAGTCTAATGGAATGTTTTTGTTAAATTTGAAGAAATTCCCTCAAGGTGTTCTTGAGATATCACTTACTGGGAACCTAAAACACGTCACTTTCGAAACAAACAAAAACATTTTTATGTTCGCATGAGGTGATATTTCAGGCAATAGGAAAAAGGCACATTTTGCAAAACTGTAATGGAAACACTTTTTTCACTTTTATTGGTCAAATGGCGTACAACATTGGACAAAGCAATGCACTGCCTCATCAGTTTTGTGCTTATAGCCTGGTATACACCATACACACATCTGTGGATAGTGGTTTTGCTAACACAAACTGTCTCAGCCACTACCCTGAACTTGCACAGGTAGCCAGTTTATAGGAACTGGCTCCCTCGCACATGATGCAGCAGGCACTACGAGGTGTTATTGCATCGCATAACTCAACTCAAAAGTTGAGTGGATCATCTGGAAGTTTTGAATCCACAATTTCCCAGAAATCCCTCATATCTGATCGCTCCGATGTGTAAGGGGCTTGCTTTTCCATTATCACTCGCATAACATGCCTACGTCACCTTCGATTGGAAATAATGGCAGCTGGTGTGATGGCTGAAATAGAAATAAACCTGCTAATGTTTTAACATCCATCACCATGGTTACTCGAATGTCACTGCGAGAGGAGAAGTCGCATAACATCATCTTGCTGTGTGTTTTATCGACATTTCAAAAACATCGCTCAAGTTTTGCGCCACTCTGTGAAGGAAACCTGCCTAATGAGACAGACAAGTCACAGTGACTTTGACCTATGACCATTAAAATTGAATCAGTACATCCAGTGGATGTTTGTGCTAAATTTGCAGGAATCCCATCACAGCTTTCTTGAGATATTGTCTTCACAAGAATTGGTGGATGAATGACCTGAAACCATATTGCCTTCAGCCTCGGCTATAACCGGAGGCATAAAAATCGTCTGCAAGGCTGAGCAGCTTCCCTTTAGTGTACCCCAAATACAACTTATAAAAGACTCCTTGAGCTCTTCAAAAAAACAGCTACTTTGACTTCCAAGGAAAACATAATACGGTGATAGTCAATAGCTTTCACCCAATCCCAACAAGCCATGTGAATGAAACCATGGTCATGTTGCAGTCAACCATATCAAGACATCTGTTTTCACTCTGATTTTGGCACCTCTCAGTTAAACCTGAGCCCCAGACTCCTTAAAGATAACACAAAGTTCTCTTTATCTTGAGAGATAAATAATAATGTTTATCATGACAAATTCCAGACATCAGGCAGTAATGCCTGTGAGTACTAAATGTCAATCCCACAGGCTCTTCAGGGGGTCGTCTCCAGAGCACAGAGGATCATGGGAATACAGCTCACAGCACATGCTGCCTCAGAAAAACAACTTTCTGAACTCATTTCGTCTGGATATTATATGACCGTCTACACCCAAACCTCCAGACTGAGGAATAGCTTTTTCCCAAACTATAATTCTCCCACATGACTGACTGACTTTACACAACACAGTGACAGCGGCGGTAACTAAATGTTCCCCGTGAACACTGATCTCACAGTGACGTGTGTCCTGGTCGGACACCAAAAACTGCAACGTAGTTATGACACAGTTGGCCACATGGTTACATGTCCACATTAAATAGTCCATTCAGAGTCTTTCTTGCAAATAGGAAAGTACTGATCATACATATTCTAGGAAAAGAGCAAATGTATGTTTTTTACTTTGACGTTTTATTGACAATTTATGTGTTTTGGTAGTGACCAGAAGGCCACGATGTGACGTCCACTCCATGGCCAAACACTCAATGCTCATTTTTTGAAATATAAAAAAAAGTTAATACCATTTATGTGTGTTTACATGTAAATTATATTCTCATTGTTTTAATGCTGTGGTGTTTGTAAGAGCCAAAAGTCTTTATCCAGGACCCTCACGCTCTTTATTTAACATTGTTACAACCTGACGGCATCCAGTGTCACATCATACTGCTGCTACAGGTGCCGTCTATCTGGGAACAGGCTCAGGTTAGAGTCCCATGTTAGTCTACAATTTGGCCAGATTAAGTTTGTATTTTGATGCTGCAAGGAGGCTCAGGCTGATGGCTAGATAATCTCAGCGCAACTTCCAGTTTGGAACTATTTTTTAATTAAAACGGGACACCTTGTATGAAAGTTCAAAACACAAACTTTCAATAAGTAGGTTTCCATCAACCCTCAAATCGTGCTAACTGAAAATGCAGATATAAAATACAACTAATGAAAACACATTGATTTGAAAAAAAGTCTAATTTATCACAAAAAAGTTTTTACGCTCGCATGAGGTGGCATTTCAGGTGATACGAAAATGACGCAGCAGGCACTACAAGAGCTGTTATTGTATCATATAAGTCTGCAAAGGTTGAGAGTGAATCCATAATTTCTCTGTGAAATCGTGGACTATCAAATCCCAGACTATCACCATATGTGGCCGCTTCAACATATAAGGAGCTTGTCTTTCCATTATCGCTCGCATATCACGCATACGTCTACTTCAATTGTAAATAATGACGGCTAGTTTGGAGGCTGCAATAGAAATAAACCTGCTAATGTTTTGAACATCTATCACCATGATTCCTGGAAAGTGACTGTGAGAGGATAATTCACATAACATCACTTAATGAAAATGCAGTCATCTCATCTGTTTTTTATCGACATTTCGAAAATATTGCTTAAGTTTTACGCAAATCTGTAGGAGACACCCGCCTGTCTCAGTGTCCTACTTCAGTGTACAGTATCAGTGTAAATGTTCTGAAATCGAGAACAAAACTGTGTCCTGATACAACGTGTCATATGATATCATACAAATTGGCAACCCACAAATGACGTTTGTTATGCTCCCTAATTTCTTTGACTAATGCTTGTGTGGATGGTGAGAGGGTTTTTCTTGACTTACACACCAACCACGCTGAAACGTTTTTTTGTTCATTACAATGGACATCCTATGACAAATGTTGACTTTTCCATTTTTTTTTTAATCTAGACAGTGGGTGCTCTGTTGTGGCTCATACTATTTGAACAGCAGGGAGGGGAATTTTTCTCACATCAAAAGGCTCACTGCATGTCAATTCAATGAAGTCACTTTATACCATCAAGTAAAGGGATGACTACAAGAGTCATACCACATTACATCTGAATTACAAAATAGCACAGAGGTGGTTCTTTCCATACGATCTGACTTCCAACAAATACAACAGTGCATGCCTTATGTGGCAACAGGGCAGATCCTGCTGCACACTAACAAACTATTAACTCTTTCAAACCTGAGAAAAATGGTTTGATTTCTTACAAAAACATGGGGAGAAGTCAATGGGCAGCTTACAAAAACCTGGCCCAGAATAGCAGAAAATTACAAGTAAACAACCAGATTTAAAAAGAAAGAAAGAAAAGCAAACACAAAAACTTTTTTAGCCATTAAACCTGATCTTTTTTTTTTTTCCTTTTTCTTTTTTTTAAGCAACCCCTCAGCTGCTGCATCTACATGTGCTGCCGTTGTCATAGCAACTCAGAGAGGAAGTGAACACCCACCTCCCAGGTGAAAGTCTGGGGTTGGTTGGATCCATCAAACCCCTCCCGCATACCCTATAGGGAACTTTGTGCTCCTTATGTTACATCGTAACTTGTAGTGTTAAAACCTGACGCCATCCAGTGGCATGTCATGTGGACACAACAGGTTCTATCTGTCTGCTTTTCAGCTGATGCTGCCAGGCGGCACATCATACAGCCATGGAGGGTGGGTTTTGGTGTCAGGATCTTACACTGAAATCGCTGCAAAAGCGGAGGTTTTTGATGACGTTAGAATGAGAACAGGCTAATCTCACACACACACACACACACACACACACACACACACACACACACACGTTAGTTTCTGATATTTTCTCCTGTGCTATGAGTTTTCTGAGAGATCAGAAATAACACTCACATTAATCAACGCTGAATTATTTTGTAAAGTGAATGATGAACATTTCTCCTCCAGTGACATAAAGTGTTAAAAACACCACAAGTAAAATTGGTTGAAGCCAGACAGAAAATGCGTGGCAGCTGTTTGGAAGCACTTCCAGTCATCCAGTCACTTTGTGTCCTTATTAAAGAGCACTTAACAGTCAGAGTCCTTTCTTTGGAAAGCACTTACTGTCTACTATAGCACTTACTGTGAATCCTTAACTAGGTTTGATTTGTTAAGAAAGCCTCTCATTCATTCAATTTAGGAAGTCTCCGACCATGAGTACTTCCGATATCCAGGAACAGTTGTGTACAAAGCTTTTCTGAATCATGCACTTAGTTTCACAAGGAGATTACCCAGTAAACTGCAGCCTGTTATTGATGGCCGACGAGCAGAGTTTTCTTCGTCAAACTGATACTAAGAGGGAGGGGTACTGGGAATCTGAGGTTAATCCTGACATCAAAGCAACCTTATTCCTCCCACTCATGTCTTTGCGGGCAGAACCCCCGCAAAGCAAGTGGGCCGGACTCTGTCTCTCCATCCACCCTGAAGCACTGTGCTGATCAGCTGTCTCCAGTGTTCACAGACATTTTCAACACCTCACTGGAGACATGCCACGTACCGGCCTGCTTCAAGGCCTCCACAATCATCCCTGTTCCCAAGAAGCTGAGGACAACAGGTCTCAATGACTACAGACCCGTCGCCTTGACCTCTGTGGTTATGAAGTCATTTGAGCGCCTCATGCTTCCACACATCAAAGACATTACTGACTCACACCTGGACCCCCTACAGTTTGCCTACAGAGCCAACAGGTCTTTAGATGATGCAGTTAACCTGGCCTTGCATTTCATCCTCCAGCACCTGGACTCCCCAGGATCCTATGCCAGGATCCTGTTTGTGGATTTCAGCTCTGCCTTCAACACAATCATCCCAGCTCTCCTGCAGGACAAGCTCTCCCAGCTGAACGTGCCAGACTCCACTTGCAGGTGGATCACAGACTTCCTGTCTGACAGGAGGCAGCATGTAAAGCTGGGAAAACACATCTCTGACTCCCGGACTATCAGCACTGGATCCCCTCAGGGCTGTGTTCTTTCCCCTCTGCTATTCTCCCTGTACACCAACAGCTGCACCTCCAGTCACCAGTCTGTCAAGCTCCTGAAGTTCGCGGACGACACGACCCTCATTGGGCTCATCTCTGATGGAGATGAGTCCGCCTACAGGAGGGAGACAGACCGTCTGGTGTCCTGGTGCAGCTTGAACAATCTGGAGCTCAACGCTCTGAAGACAGTGGAGATGATAGTAGACTTCAGAGGGAACACAGCCCCACTCACCCCCATCACCCTGAGGGACTCTCAAGTGGTCACGGTGGAGTCCTTCTGCTTCCTGGG
Organism: Plectropomus leopardus; assembly: GCF_008729295.1. Taxonomy (NCBI): domain Eukaryota; kingdom Metazoa; phylum Chordata; class Actinopteri; order Perciformes; family Serranidae; genus Plectropomus; species Plectropomus leopardus. The sequence goes on along the minus strand of NC_056472.1, from coordinate 30,128,897 downwards.
CACCATCATCACCCAGGACCTCAAGTGGGAGCTGAACATCAGCTCTCTGACCAAAAAAGCCCAACAGAGGATGTACTTCCTGCGGCAGCTCAGGAAGTTCAACCTGCCAGTGAAGATGATGGTGCACTTCTACACCTCCATCATCGAGTCCATCCTCACCTCCTCCATCACCATCTGGTACGCTGCAGCTACTGCCAAGGACAAGCGCAGGCTGCAGCGTATCATCCGCTCTGCTGAGAAGGTCATCGGCTGCAGTCTGCCCTCCCTCCAGGACCTGTACGCCTCCAGGACTCTGAGGCGTGCAGGTAAGATTGTGGCCGATCCCTCCCACCCTGGACACAAACTCTTTCAATCACTCCCCTCTGGCAGGAGGCTTCGGTCCATCAAGACCAGAACCTCACGCCACAAGAACAGTTTCTTCCCGTCTGCCACCAGCCTCATAAACAAGGCCCAGGTCCCCCACTGACACACTCTCCTCATAGACTGTACGTTACATTAACGTGTTCATTAATGCACATCACCGACACTGCTGCTGGTCATGTGGCACATCCACACCATAAAGTTGCACTCAAACCTGTATAAATGTGAATTTCAATGTAAATATCAATATATATCTTGCACTCCAAACATTCTTGTATATACTTTAATTCCATGGTTCTGTTTCTTGCACTGTTACACTGTTACTTGTGTTACTTGTTTTGTTTTGCACTGTAAGACTCGTACTTTTTATATTTTATATTTTATATTTGTATCTTCTATTTTATGTTTTCTTTTTCTATATTTATGTTGCACCAACCCACCAGAACAAATTCCTCGTATTGTGTTAACTATACCTGGCAATAAATCTTTTTCTGATTCTGATTCTGATTGTTACTTGTTACAGGTGTTCACATAGTGTAACCTGTAACCTGTGTTAATGAATGACACTGAGAATCACAATCATAGCAATGTGACTCACCACCTTCATTTTCCTTGGAAACAGGAAAACCATAAATCAAGTTTGGAAATATTTGTAGATCAGATTGTTCTCATAGCATGCACTTGCCTACGTCGGATAAACTGACCTGACCTGATATCTTAAAAAAATATATATATGTTTACATTATCGAGCCTGTTTTTATTCCGAAGTCATCAAATATCAATGCTTCAATGTGATTTTGGTGTAGATACCAACGGCAAAAGCCACCTTTCATGGTTGTATGATACGCCAACGGGCAGCACCAGTTGGGAACATGGTTGGACACAATCTGTCACGTCCACATGCAGGAGTCCAGTGTTCACTTCCCGTCTGAATGTTGAAAGTTTTTTTTCATCTTACCATGTGCCTCTTTTTCCTAAACATAACTATTCATGCCTTGGTTGCTTAATCTTAAACGTGCGTTTGTTGACGTCTCGAAGTTGGCTGCAATGTGCTTTGGTTGCCTAAACAAGTGCTTTTAAAGCGTATTCCCACCATGTGCTTTTGGTGACATCCCGGACGTCGCAGCAGTTCTAACTACATCAGTTCAATGAAGCATTTACCAAAACAGCCAAAACTCAAATTGTTGGACTTTAACAGTGTTTAGTCAGCCACTTTGAATCATGGTACATAAATTCACTTAATAAATTCACGCTGTCTTTGTTTTATTTAATACTTCACGTTGAGTTTATCTTTTCATTTGTCATATTCATGACCATTACTCAACAGAATATTTAGTACAATAACACACGCTTAGATTTGCAATGTCAGAGTTTTTGAGTATTGACACAAGTCACGTTTTAGGAGTCTATCTTTTTTTATGATACATTTTTTTTCAGGTAAGCAGACGTCATCCAGAAGAAACCAAAGAAACAACTCCACTCTCCTAAAAGCTGCTGCACTCGCAGTTTCTCAAGGTGAGCTTAATTAATGTTGTGTTTTGGGACACATGCAGTTCATATTTGCCCTGAGACTTCTGGGTGCAGCATTTCTTTTTTCTGCACTGGCTCCATAGGGCACATATTAAACATACCTTGCCTGTTTTGGGGTTCTGTGTATGTTCTGGTTTTAAGTTGTCTTAATATGAACCAGTGTAATTCTGTTTCATTTTCTTTTAGAGTTATACTTTTTTACAGCGTGACTCTCACCTGTGGTCCTGAGCTTTGGTTAATGACCAAAGAATGAGACTGCTAATACAAATAGCCGAAATGGGTTTCCTCAGGAGGTTGGGCTCAGACTTGAGGCTCATTTATGTTCTCTTTACGTACAAAAATAGATATGTCTGTTTCACTGCCCTAATATTTCTATGCATCCTTTATGATGGCATGAATATAGCCAATAGATGGCACTACAGGGTGGGGTCAAAAGTTAAAAAAGAAACAAACGACAACAGTGAAGAAGGTCATAATATTGTGCCTTTAAATGGAAGAAGTCGTCAAATACCCGTCGCCAAAAGTCACATCATACGCCATGATCAGCTGAGAAAGCGGCAGACAGAACCATTCACTATGTTATTTCATTTAATTTCATCATTTTTTTTCAAAGAAATAGTGATAAAGAATAAAATACAACCACAATATAACGCAAAAAAACGTGTGAATGGAACACCCCAAATAAGTTTCCTGCAGCTTTTAGGAGGGGGCCCAGACAATTATCATGTAACGTCCATCTGCAGCAACATGATACGCGGACTGTCGCCATCAGTTGAGATGGCGAAACCTGTTGTGTCTGCATGATAAGTTGCATCCGGTTGAAATGCTGCCAGTAATGACATAATACTAGGAGCACAAAGGGTGTTTGGGATGAGTCCAACAAACAACAACCAGACTTTCATGAGTCTGGTGTTCACTTCTGGTCTGAATTTGTTTTGTTTTTTTTGTTTCTGCTGCGTAAATGGCTTTGTTTTATGTGAGGACTCTCTTTACAATGAATGAGGTGAATGATGGAATAGGAGATAATATATATATATATATATATATATATGGATCTTTAGATTTTTTAAGTTGTGAAAAAAAACCTTTTTTTGGAAAAAAAAGTTTTTTTTTCAAGTGAAATATGACTATTTTTAAGGTGGTGTTTTACCAAAATTCTGGCCACTTGCTTTTTATTAGCATCCTTTACCTTGTAACTTTTCAATATCGTCAAATTACTTGAAACTTAAGAACAGAAAATGTCAGATACTTTCAGATTTTTGCTCAAGTAATATTCTAATAAATTACTTTAACTTTTACAAAGTCATTTTTTAGGAAGATATCTATACGCTTACTTCAGTGTGGCTTTCAGGTACCTTTTCCATTATGTAGCTATATATGTAAATATATTGAATTTTGAGTGTCTGCCGGTTGAATGTTTTCTGGTTGTCATAGTAGTGATGTCAACATGTCAATGACACAACAATATACTGTACATGTGGTATCCTGTTCTCTTGAATCTGTCTCACATCATAGTGTCACAATCCGCCTGAGACAAAGTCTAATGAGATAATATGTACAAATTTATATTTACCCATGCAAAGCAGGCCAGACAAGCCAACCTCTGATAAGCTCACAACACTGCAGTTGCCACATCACAGTCTTTTTAAACACACCTGTCATTCAAATTTGCTCATTGTAAAAGATTAAGACACAAATGAAACAGGGTTTTAGGAAGACTTAGGGAGGAAATCACCTCTTCAGTCTGTGCTCATGCAAGTCTTGGCACACACAAATAGAGATGAATTTCTCAGAATGTAGAGGGCTTTCCAGTTAAATGTGTGTGTGTGTGTGTGTGGTGTGAGGGAGAGGAAGAGGGAAAAACGGAGAAGGGAGGGGGACTGTGCCTCAATGAATTAATCTATCATAACGTGAACGTGTGTGTGTGTGTGTGTGAGGGTGATTTCCCTTTCTTGCTTCCATCATGATGCTCACTCCGCACTCTGCAGCATTTAGTGATCAGCAGAAAAGATATAAAACCACGCAGAGGAGAGAAACAAGACAGAGACGATCCAGCTGTCAGCGTGCACTCACGAGGTAAGTGAGCTGTCTCACTTTGACTCCTCCACATTAATTTGAAACTAAAAGGAATTATAAAAGTACAGGTTTTGGTTATTTAAAATGCTAAATGAAACGTAAAGATGTATGAGATGACTGCACTTTACTTAATCAATGCGTTTTATTACAATTTCTTTATCAGGTCATCAACCATGGTGAGTTTAGTTAACCCTCTTAGAGCCTTTGAAAGTTTTCACTTGTGCTGCTTTCAGGGGCCTTTCACAAAGACTTTGAATTCTGAGCAAATATGTGCTACTTCTTTCAAAAACATGAGAAATGTTCCAAAAATTGCAAGATATATGTAGTTTTAGAGATTTTTTTTAGGTAGGGAAAAATGTCCAAAAAAGGTTAAAAAAAAAAAAAAAAAAAGGGAAAAGCTAGATTTCTAATTACTACAATTACATATTTGAAATTATTTATGAAATTAAATTTTAAAATTTAAATTTTTAAATTCAATTTTAACGTTAATTTTTCTAAAGCATTTTTTCATGTGTTACTTTTTTAACTTTCTTTTTATTTTTTTTCATTCACTAATTTTCAGGTAATTTTCTAGGACCTTTTTTTTAAAAAAAAAAATCTTACCAGCTTTTGGGTAATTTCTTCTTTCTTTTCTCGTAGCCCTCGTGGCTTTTTTCCCCCCTTTTTTTAAGAAATCAAGCCAATTAGCTCAGGTTTCAAAGTGTCGATGTTGCCATCTTTCACATAGTTACATTTAACTGCACTGAGAAGCAGTTATGATTCATTTATTGACAAACAACATTTGTTTTATACTCGCTATATATATATATATTTTTTTTTTATTTAAGATTGTATTAAACCATGTTAGACCTTCAAATCTGATTTATTCAAGTGGTCACAAAAAGAGGATGCGTTAATCTGTTTTGCAGCAGTGAATATTTACTGTGACTTCATTTCTGACCAACCGAATCTGTTTCAACATCAATGTAAATTTATGTTGGAGCAAAGCTTTTTGCATGCTGCTATGATGACAGTCCTGTGAGGGAGTGAAAACACACACAAAGAGACTGAGGGATTGATTTGGTTTTCAATCGTATGGTTTCAACATGAGGCAATTACAGCAAGGTTAAAGATGGATTAATCAATATCTCTATATTAACAGCTGATTAGATGACTGTGGGTCGCTCACAGTGACAAACTCACAGAGAATTATTCATCTCTGCAGCTCTAAGGAGCTTTTCAGCTTGGATCAGACTTTTCTGAAACAAAGGATAAATAAAGGTTTGAATAAACCTGACTCACAAACCTCACTCTCACTGACCCTTTCTTTAGCAGAAGAGGACAGAAAACACTGATAAACTGACTGTTCATTGCCTGCTCAGCACCAGCTGAGCGACAAAGTGATCAACTGGCTTTTGAACATAGTTGAGCATTTCAGCCCAGCTGTTACCCAGTTTGTAAGCTGACTTTTTCATCAGGAGATAGAGGGGATAGTGGATAGATGAAATGCCTGCCAAGCTGCAGACAGCTGCAGGTCATTGTTCAAAAGCCAACACCACCAGCTCTTTATTGGCAGCCCCTCATTCACAGCGTTTGTAAGTAAAGATATCTTTTCCAGTGTGTGTTTTTGGCTCCAAACCAGGGTGTTTTTCAGCAAATCTAAGTGACACATCGCAGCATGGTAGTATGGTAGTATCACAGTACTGCAGTGGTGTTTGAGCCTTTGAACCTGGGCGTTTTTTTTTTTTTTTTACCAGACCCAGTTGTCTTTAGGGGCAAAACGCTGCATTTGAGCCACATCCCCTGGGCGTTTTTCGTCAGCATTATATTGCTGCGTTTTCCAGCAGTGTTTGCGACACAAGCCTGGGATAATTTGCACACACATTGCAGCATTTCCTTTGGCATTTGAGCCACTTAATCTGTGTGTTTTTCACTGACATGTTGTGGCATTTCCCACCAACGTTTGTGTCAATAAACCTGGGTGTTTTTTTGTTGTTTGTTTTTTTACCAAGCCTAGGTATCTTCAGAGGCACATCACAGTATTTGAGCCAATGAACATCAGTGTTTTTCACCAACATATTGTGGCGTTTTCCAGAAATGTTTTTTGACAAACCTAGGGTGACAACATGATGTGGTCTTTCCCAACATTTGTGGCTACAAACCAGAGTGTTTTTTTTTTTTTTAACCAAACCTAGGTTACCTTAGGGGCACATCGCAGCATTTGAGCCACAAATTTATTTATATTTGTGTTTTTCATCAAGATATTAGGACATTTTCCAGCAGCATTTGTGGCATCAAACCTGGGTGTTGTTACTGACACACTGGGGCGTTTCCCAGCAGCGTTTCAGACACTGGATCTGGGTGTTATTATTATTCCTACTTTTCCAATGGATCTGTGCCACCAAACCAGTGTTTAAAGTGAAAACAAGATCTTAGCTATCATAACCAAGAGGTTTTTTCCTATGAACAAAGTATTTGCTGCATTTTTAAAATGTAAAGAAACGTTCAATTTTAATGGATCTGCTGGATAACATTGGACAAATGTAAAGCATCTGTGGTTTGCATAAATGTTTACAAACATTTTTTTTCTGCCGAGTGGTTTGAGCATTTAGCAGCAATAGATCAAGATTTGTTGGAGAACACAATACAGCCAAAGTATTAAATTTACATCCATCCGTTGGCCAGAAACACGTCTCAAAGTGAACACAGTGTTGCTTCATCTCTGCAGGATGTGTAACTAAGCAGCTGATTTCGAAAACTATGTTGCTTATCTCTCTGGTATTCAGAGTATCTGATATCGTTGAAGGAAACATGTACCCTGCAGTTTTTCAGTCTTATCACAAGAGGATTTCCTAAATAGAAGATTATGTCCTCTGCAGAAACTGTTTTAGAACATTTTCCATTGCATGCATATGCAAGCTGCTGCTACATGCCTGTCAGTGAAAACTGACTAATTTCTCACTCATAAAATATTTTTACTTGACATAGCAAGTTGTTAGGGACTGGTCTTTACTTATCAGGGGTGGCTAGCATGAGACTTTGTTTGTTTTTTATGTATTTATTTATCTATTTTTAATCTTCACCATCCCTGAAGCTACAAATATGTTTTATTGAGCCTTGCAGACTGACAAGGGGAAAATGCATCAGAATCAGAATCAGAAAAAGATTTATTGCCAGGTATAGTTAACACAATACGAGGAATTTGTTCTGGTGGGTTGGTGCAACATAAATATAGAAAAAAAGAAAACAGATAAAATAGAAGATACAAATATAAAATATAAAATATAAAATATAAACTTTCATCCAGTGCATGATGACTCACCTTCCAAAAATAACCTTTTTTAAAATGCGTAGTACATTCACTCTACATTTAGGTCTTGCAGCCAAGGCAACTAGCCAAGAGAGTTATCACCACAACGAACAGCTCATTTCTTGCATGCGGACATGCATTCAGGAGGGCAGAATTTACATAGGCCTATTTTACTAGTTCTGGTGACATTATAGTTTCTTAAAAATTTCTGGTGTTTTTTTAAGAAAAGACTTATAGAAAAAAATACACACACACACACACACACACACACACACACACACACACACAAACATATGTTCTGAGGTTACTTAGTTATGATGGTTTCTTTTTTATTTAAAATTGTTTCTTCTTCAAAAATCAACAAAAAATATGCTATTTATCACAGCCAGAATCTGTAAAAACAGAAGTTATCATTGGATTTTCAAATTTCCTACAATCCTTGAACACATCATGTGTTATTATACAGGTTTGTGAAACACAATTCCATGACTTTTCCGACAGTATATAACTTTTCCAGGCCTATAAATTGCTTTTTGCAAATTCTGTGACTCTCTATGAACCCTGGAGTGTTTCTAGACAAAAGTTTACGTGAGTGACTGACTGACAAACTAACATTTGGTGTACAGCCTGATATGTCGTAGCAGACCTGTTTTTAAACTTTCATGATGGTATTGTTTTGTGGGGGAAAGGTAACATGTGGAGGCGATTTCAAGTAACAGCACTGTGGTTAAAGGTTCCTGCAGGACTGACAGAGCATGAATGAGACCATAATTTACATTTAATTTAACAAGAACCTAACGTGGTTTCACTTTGATTGTGCTTTGCGTCCCTCAGAAAATGGATCCTTTTCAAGTCATCTTCCTGATCTCCCTGGTGATAACAGCACCCAAATGTTCAGGTAGGATTTACATTATGATGAAGGGGAGTGCATTAATGGATCTGTTCTGAAAGCAGTAATCATATTAAGAAGTCGATCCCCGTTGACCCACACATGCACTGTAAAGTCTCATAGTGCTGAAGCGGCACATGTAGCAGAGGGCTGTCTTTAATGGCTAGCCACCGCTGTGTTAAATTAGCAGAGGGTGGCATGAATAAACTGCATGCATGAAGAAAGTGTTACACAAAAGTCACCACATTTGGAGGAGAAAAGGCCAAAACATATGGATTTTTTCCTGTCTTTAACTATGTTTGGAAAGTAATTTATAATTTTATCATGTAGTTGAAAGGGTAAGGCTGGTAATTTCACTTCCTTTTCACAAATAAATCCCCAAAAAAGATCTAAACCAACTATGAATGTATCTGATAAACAAGTATTGTTGTTGCAGCAAACATAGTCTGTATGAAAATAATGGACGTAGCCACTCTTTTAATACATCATAGGTGTAAATACAATAGCACTAAATGTAAATAATACATGTTTCCCCATCTCTATCTTTATGTTAATGTCATTATTCCTGCTAGGCCTCCTGTATAAATAAGGTTTTGAAACCTTTATCTGCTAAAAAACAATGAGAATATTAAAATAATCCCCTCGGTTAAATTGCTCCATGTATTTAAATCAGTCATATATCATCACTTAATGTTTTTTACTTTCATTTTCATCCTCACAGCATCTTTTCCCATATCTTCTGAGACAACCGAGCTGCTGTGCAGTGAAATGGACAAAGATGAATACAATCTTACTGAAGGGGAGGCATTTTATTTTGTGCCTGACGAACTGGCACTGGAGAGTAACAACTCCAAAGAAGAGACCAAATGGTACAAAAACAACGTCAGTACTGAACTCAGCACAGACGAGAACCAGAACGTACATTACCACGGTGCAGCACTGTATTTCTCAAACCTCCGCACTGAAAACTCTGGCCTTTACATCGCGAGGTAAGAATACTTCTTTCTGTACAAATACATTTTGGCAACATTGGAAATTAAGTTGAATTTTTCTTATTTATTCAAAGTAAGATCACACTCATGTTATGGTCTGATCTTTTGGCACTTGTGAAATGCGATCTGATAATGTGGACCCTGATCTATGTCACAAAAGCCTTTTGCTTCTTCTCTAGGAATGAAGAGCCATCGGGAAAATGTTACAACTTTTATTTACAAATCCAAGTCTTCAAAGCAAGCTATCCACTTGAGGAGAAACTCCTCTATGGGGAAGTCGACAACTCTGATGTGTTCAAAGAGATCTCTTGTCCAGATCCTGCCAGACTCCCATGTGAAAAACTTGGAGGACATTTCAGCTGGGAAAAGGTACCTGAGATTACTTAGTTAATATTATTTTTTCAGGTTCTAAACTGTAAATCTAGTGACATGATTTCATTTTTGGAAAAAGATAATTTATGAAATATCATATTTTTTGAGGTACGAGCACATGAACAGGCCTCGAGCTGTAATCATGAGAGCGAAATTTGAGTTGCCGCGTTGTGATGTTTGGGTGACGTTGCAGGGTTGCAAAAATGACGGAAAGCAACCGATTATAGCTCATAAATGAATAAAAACATCAAGTAGATACCCGATGCACATGATATGTTCCTTTTTTCTGGCGCTGAAGCACAAAGGAGCTCTGTGCTACTTGCTTTTGGTTAAACATAAGCCACACAAAAAAAACAACCTTTTTACTTCAAGCGTCCATGTTTGCTGCTTTTTTCTTACCACAGAACTTGGATGCATGCATGTCGAAATTACGACTGCTCAGTTTTTAGATGTGAAGGCAAACTACATTTGTATTGACATATACAATTATAACACTTATCTAAGTTCTTGATATTGAAAATAAACAGTATTTTCAGTATTTTTGTCATATCGTCAATAATATCATTATTGCAAAAAAATCCTGAAATGATATGATATTGCTTTGCATCCATATCGCCCACCCCTGCATAGAACATAGGCACAAAACTGCATCAGAGGCAGACTGTGCAGGATTTGTAACTTACTGTTTGTAGACACAACATTAAAACTTGGGCCCTCCTCCTCGGCTCAACGACACTGAGGGAGCAGCGGTGGTCAAACTAGAGAGAGAATGACGAGAGGAAGCGGCGTTAACATTAACTAAGCAGTAAATTGGAGAAAAAGATTGTCATTTTCTGGTTGTTTCACAACATTTACAGTCCAAAGCACAAATAAAAACACCCACACTTCTGCACAACCCTGCAGGAAGCTTTGTGTGAATTCAGCTGAAGCGCATGCTTATTCAATTTTGCCCTAAACTGAGGAGGAGCCCTAAAAACACAACGTACGCTGATTTTGTGGGGCTTGGTTTTGGGTGTAAAATACACCACAGGGTCTAATTTCTTCAAATGACCTTGCTCCTCTTTTTGTTAGTATCCCATCCAGCCCCGGCTGGAGGACTTCACGCAGCATGAAGATCGCCAAAAAGCTGAACTGCAGATATCGAAGGCTAGTGCTGCTTACAATGGCATCTACACTTGTATTTGTACCTGGAAACACAAAGGAAAGGAGCATAAGACGAAAGCCTCCAGGAAGCTAACACATCTAGGTGAGTGAGTGTTTTCTGTTTTTTAAAAGCCACTCGGGAAACTCCTTCAAAAAAGAGTCCAGAAGTTCAGCTTGTTATTCATTTTACCTGTTAACTGATGACATAAATCATCCTTTAAGTTTATTTGTGGATTGTTAATGCCTCTAGATAATGCTCAGACTTAAAACCTTACTTCTAATATACAGTACCGAACATATTGTGTGTTTGCATTGTGGGAACTTGGGGTGAAACCTCGGAGGTGGGAACATCTACAGCCCTCTCAGCCTTTGTGTCTATTGCAGCGTAGGACCCCGGTAGGACCCAATTTACCCTGAGGTTATCAATACTTCTTTTGCTGGGTTTTATGCTGCGTTTATGTGATGTGAGAAGGTCGGAGTTTCAGAGTTGGGAAATCATTCTTACAACTTTGTTGTGTTCATGTTCTTACGATCGAGTTGCAGAGTTGTTTTTCCGACAAGTTAATTTTCCCAGTGAAAAAGTCATCATTCCGATTATTCAGACATCACATGAACGCAGCATTAAAAAAAGGCCCATGCAGTTTCTCAAGGCCACACTGAAGTACTTTTCCCGAGGCAGGGACTTGTTTTGCCACCGTTAAAGTTCTCCTACAAAGGTGGTTCCTGCGGTGGAGACATGTACCAGCAGGTGAGACCCCATAAAACTACCCCAAGTTCCTGCAGTGGAAATGGGCCTATGATTATTCTGAAAGACGAAAAATTTAAGGAATGTAAATTCTCCCCTCATTCAAACAGAGGAATAAGTATCTCATTGTTCAAAATAATACCATCATTTCATACTACTCAACATATAAAAGCTCAGGTGTGTCCACCTCCTCTTTGTCTAGATAAACCGCACAAAATCTGGGCACAAAGGGGCAAAGGGTCTGAATTCAGTCTCTTAATTTATCATCTGTGTGTTTTGAGCGTAACATGAAATCACGCAGTCAGAGTGTGTTTACTTTAAAAGCCAGATTAGCCTGAAGCTGGTGCACTGCTATTTACATGGTGGATTTGGTGAACTGGAGAAGTGAACTGTTTTCTGCTCAGACTGATGCAGTAAAGGCAGTGATGTCACTGCAACAACTATTGTGGGGCATTTAAGCAGCAAAACTAAAAACTGTAGTCATAAACTCCTCAGAGGAAACAGAACTAAACTTTTAGCTTCTGAACTAATCAACAGTTACGCTGCCTCTCGTGTGTAAATGCAAAGCAGCTCTGCTCTGCTCTCTGCTACGTTCACATTTTACAGAATGTCATCAATATTTTCCTCATTCATAATTTATTATTACATCTACTCATCTGTGTGTTATTGTGTGTGTAACAAGCACAGTGTGAGCATGTTGTGAACCTCTCCGTGTAGGCGCATCTTACTATCTGAAGGCCATTATCTCTCAAATGGCACAAATTGAAATTTGCAAATATAAAATACTGCAAAAAAGTTTTTACACCTGCATGAGGTGGTATTTCAGGCAATTCAAAAAAGCAATATTTAGCAAAACTGCAATCGAAACACTTTTATGCTTGTTTGTAGGTGCGACAAGAGGTGTTACTGCATCGCATAACTCTGCATAACTCTTCAGAAGTTGAGCCAATAATACAAAGATTTTGAATCCACAGTTGCTCTGTGAAATCTTTCATCTCCCAGAAATCTCTTATACATGGCCCTTCATTACTGATCACATAACACGCCTTCAACTGGAAATAATGACGGCTGGTGCGGTGGCTGCAATAGAAATAAACCTGCCAATGTTTTGAGCATCCATCGCCATACTTCTTGGTATGTTATTGCGAGAGGAGAAGTCACATAACATCGCAAGAGAAGTCGTTTAACATCACTCGATGGAAATGTGGTTGTGTTTAATCAACAGTTCTAAAATATCACTTAAGTTTTGCACAAATCTGTTATGGAAACTGGCCTTGTATAGCAGGAAAGTTCAGCCCTATTCTGACTTAAGACTGGATGGCGCAGTCACTTTCTCAAAAAACAATACATCAACAATGCACTTTCATACCTGAAGGCTTCTCTAATCGCTGCTGCCTTTCAATAAACATATTTTTTTCTTACACTGCATTGTAATAAACCAGGAGACAGAATATTCCCCTAACATGAACTATGTTATAAATACAGAATTGCTTATATGTACCATTTACTGTAATTTACTTACATTTTAAATCCTGGACTGTCCACACCAGAGAAGACTAAAAGTGGATCTGCAACAAACCACTTGCCATGAAGGTGCAACAAGGGAAAAGTCGGCATCACTCGTCACTGACTCATCATGATCCTCGAAACTCTGCAGAACGTCTCTTATAACCACACCACCTCCTCAAAATCTATCCCACCCTCACCCATTAGGTACACATATACATCAATGTTAAATGGAATACTACAATCATATTTGTGTTGCATTTCAACAAGTCAGGAGACTCATGTGCAAGAGACCATCTGGACTTCATGTGTAAAGCAGTGGAATTCCCCTTTAACATTTTACTTAGCATGTATTGTATTAAATATCTGAATGTACTGTACAAACTTACATTACTATTGTCATGGTAGAGTCACGTCTTTACACTACAATTTGCACTATTGTTGCCTAATTAAACTGTGCTATTTATTATTTTTATAGGTTTTGATGCGAATATTAGGTGAATTACCTTCCTTGTTCTGTTTGTCTTCCTTTTTTTTTAATTTTGTTTTGTATCGGCAAACAAACAAGAATGTGGACTGACTAAAATAGTACAGTATATCTCTGCGCATGAAACAATAAAGATCTGAAACTGTGCACTTTTTGTTTTCATATTCCTTCCACTTCCCTGCTCTAGATCTCTTTTTTTTTTTTTTTTGCAAAAAATCTCTCAATCAACCCAGTGTATGTTATGTTAAGTGTTAGCTTGGATCCAGAGGTAGAAACTCTAAATCACTGATGACTTGAATAATTTTGTAAAGTTCAGTCCAGCCATTTGGAGCCCCTGACTATGTAGTAGTTTGACCTTTTATCCGACTCTGAGCAGCTGCATCACCTTTCATCCTCCCTTACAATGTGCACAGCAGGAATGACTGCATGACTGTTCACACTGCTGTGGGTTTTGGTGCTGATTCACTTCATCGGTACATTCGGTATGTTGCTGGTTCAGTCTGTTCTGTTCAGAGCAAAACTAGGCTTAAACAAGCACTGTTTAGAAGTTTATAACTAAGACTTTAACAAACTTTTTAGATGGTGGTTCAGCTGTATAGAGTCAGTTAAAAAGTTGCTGTTAAAGATCCTCTCGTACATGTACTGGACACTTCTATCATTCAGCACTGCTGATGTGTTTATGTTAACTACTGTTAACTGAGTGCATTAATCAGAAGTTGCTTTTGACAAGTGTGTCAGATTGTGATGTAACAATTTGGAAATTTTACTTTAGATGACTTTTGTTAAAGTGTTTGTTGTCTGTTGAGACTGTTTTTGTACACGATGCAACCGCCATTGCTAGTTTCAGAACAATGTAGTTGTCATTTTCCTTGCCAGCGCCCTGATTGCAAAAGTAGCAAATGTACTCTCGCCCCTTTGTGAGCTAAAGGGCATGTAGTCTTAAAATTAGGTGCGGTCAGGCTCATTGGTGGCATATTGTGATTTTGAGGCAGCAGAAAGTGACTGCACGATCGACTGACAAAAACTTGGTCTGAGGTCAGAATGTTGCAGTATTTTCCTGCTATTCAAAGGGCACATTATTTAAATAGTAAGATACAGGCATAGGCAGGTCCATCACCCACTTACAGCTTATGAAACACACCGGGGTGCACAGATGGGTTGCATAATACATAATTTATCAAGAAAATATTAGTGACATTCTCGATAATGTGAACATAGCAGAGAGCACAGCAGAGCTGCTGTCTGACTCCCTATTAAGAGAGACTCTGTGCACATTTACACACGAGTAGACAGATAACTTCATTGATAATTTACAAAGCTAAAGGTTTAGTTTTGCTCCTTTTTTCAAGTTTATAACTTCAGTAGTTAGTTTTGCTGCTTAAATTTTCCCATGATATTTGCTGCAGTGACATTGCTGCTTACAATGCATTACGCTTCACAGAAAACTGCTCGCTCCGCCATTTAAACAGCAGTACACCAGCTTCAGGTTCACCTGGCTTTTAAAAGGAGTGGGATATGACACTCTGATTGGTTAAGTTCATCTTATGCCTGAACACACCTGTGATTAATTAAGGGACTAAATATAACTCATTTGCCCCTTGTGCCCTTAATGCACATTTTGCTGCATCAATGTGTTTACAGTCTGTTCTCTAAAAAGTGAAATCTTGGTGTTACAAAAACATCCTGCTTGCAAAATTCAACAAATAACAGTTGATGAAATCTAGCATGATGGGTCAGAGGCTACAGAGTTGGCACCAGTCGTTGTGTTGATTCGGGTCACAACACTGGAATGTGATCGCTGATGTGTGTCCTTTAAAAAGCGGAGAGAAGCACTCATTGTTGTGTTTTCTTTTTGTTTTCTGGCAGAGCCACGGTTCTACCGACCGTTAGATTTCATTTCTCCAACCAACAAGGAGCAGTTGGCTGATGAAGGTATGAACACTTCACCTAATAGTGCTGCCAGAACACTGCAAATACAACGATTCTTAATCGACTAAACCACTTACACCTTAACCACGTGTTATCAATTATTGTTTAAGCATTGCTTTTTGTTGGGACCTCAGTGAATTGTTAGAATTACCCAAGTAAAAGTACTTGGGTAACTACCGACAGAGTTCCTTCAAGAGTTAAGAAAATCAATTATTTCAAAATCAGAAAGGTACCATCCTCACTGAGGTCAAGACAAGCAAAGCTCTGTTTAGATTTCAAGAGACACTACAATTTTTATTTTATTTAGGGAATGTATGCATGTGTGTACCAAATTTACATCTCAGACATGACACATTTTGAAGATGATTTTTTGGGGCTTTTTGCCATGCTTAAGCTGTCTTATTTTATAAAACAGTGGATGACATGGAGCAAAGGGCCGAGGTTGGAATTGAACCCGCAGTCGCTGTGGCGCTGTAGCCTCTGTACATGGGGCCCTCGCTCTACCAACTGAGCTACTGGGCGCCCCTAGAAACTGCGTATTTTCTCAGAATTTTGTCAAACCTCATTAGCAGTGGCTAGTCTTGATTCTTCAGAGCTAGTCTAGCAATGGATTTAAAATTTTAAAAAAGGGAATCTTGGAAAACATCAAATTTAATAGTGCATGGACAGACTTGTTTGTTTTCACAACCAACGCTGAAGAGTTTATGCACTAAATAATCATAATGCAGAGTTGCTACGTTATGGTAAAACATATAGATAAATGTTTATTTAGACCCATTAGTACTGTTTACAGGCTATACTAGACTTAATAGTATGTGTGACCTTCATTATGAGGCTCAAACAGCCCGCTGTCATTCTGAAGTTGTCAAATACCAACGCTTTGTCAGGGTTTCTGTGTCAGACTGTAATTTGTAATTAGTAATTAGTATTAGTAAGCATTAATAAATCAGGAAAAAAACACTATAAATCAATATTTTAAAACAGTCTTTCCTTCTTTCTAATATGATACTGAAACTTGTTCTTTCCTGCAGGTTTTAGGATCAATCTGAGCTGCTCAGTTCACTGTGGGACTAATGTGGGATCTTCCTGCAGCGCCAGCTGGGAGATTGAGGGAGTGCCTGCCCAGAACCAAATCACGAAACTGTAAGTATGATCAAAAACTGAACTGAACTCATTCAAGAAAAAGATGACACAACATACCAATGCAATGTGTCAAAACTGTGTAGAACACACACTTGGAATATACTCACACAGGTGTTTTCCCTCATGCACATTCACTCGGATTAAACACGCACACAAACTGACTCACAAATGGACAAATAAGGTGAGTTATCGGGATCTAGGAACCATCATTTTCTCAATTTTCATGCCACTCCTGTGAGATGTTATTGTATGAGCAACCAAAATTTGTCATTGTACGGTTCTGCAAACCACGAAAAAAACAACCACTTTTCATTGCACTATCCTGAAATGAAACACAGCCAAAGGATGCAGTTTTAGTCTGATCGATATGGCTATCCCCAGAACTGTTAACTTAACTAAAAACTTTTCTCCTAAATTCTACATTTTCTTAAATTCAAGTTTCTAAACTAAATTTTGATTTTGTGCATTGCCTTTTGCATTTCTCCACGATCAACGATAGTGATGACTTTTGACTCCTTTTCTTTGATTAACCAAACTGTATCTTCTCCGTCAGCGAGAACCCTTCACAGGAAACCATCGCCACTGCAATCCTGACCATTGAAAAAGTGTCTGCTGCAGATTTCAATACCGAATTTAAATGCATCGGCAGAGACTTTAATACAGTGAACTCCACCACTTTAACTCTTAAGCGGAGAGGTCAGTGACAGGAACATGGATGACTTTATCAGGGTTGGATTATTTTTTATTATTTTTTATTTTTTCTCTTATGAAATTTATTGACAAAATGAAAAAAATGTTGAATACCAGTGACACATATGCAAACTGTACACAAACTGCAGTTTTCTGTTTGTTTTCCAGAGTCAATTATTCCACTGGTCATCGGGGGAGTGTGTGTGTTTTTTGTCTGCGTGTTTGCCGCCATGCTGGTCAAACACTTTTCCATCGACCTCGCTCTTTTCTTCAGACCCTACTTCCCACTGAGCAGTTACAAAAAAGGTATGAATTTTGAATTTCTCTTGCTGGTGATGTCAGTTGGCACACATCAGTGAGGAGTTGTTTTTGGGACAGTTCAACAATGAGATAACTTTTTCCTTGTATGTGCTGGCCGCATAAGTTGGTAAAGCAAATGGAAAAGTTGGATACAGTTCAAATAAAAAGCATCTCATTGTTTTAGCCTTTGTTTGAACGGGATAGTTTCGCAAAACAGAACAAAAACAGGTTTTGGACAGAAAATGCAGGGTGTGGTGAGGGTGCGCTGGATCATAATGATCTCATCAGAAAGAAAAAACAATTATTTTTTTTGAACACTGAACAGACTAAAATCAAAACAATCATTTAAATTAACCACAGGAATATCCTTGGCAGGATTTTCCTAAAAGAAAAAAAACTTTCAATACACACGGAAATAATCCCTTTCAGTAATAACTTTTAAAACACTTAGGCCACATTTAGATAAGAAGGGCCCTACTAAAAACAAAAAAGTCTTTCCTCTGTGTTTTTAAAAAAATCATATTCATATGATAACAATGCAAAAAATTTTGCATGTACACAGATATGCAAAACAACCAGAAACACTGTAGACAGGCTACCAGGCCAGTAGTTGGCAGTGTAACTTTGTAATGATACTAGAAGAAGAAGTATAGAAAGCAGTGTAGCCATGACGCCACTGTTCTCACAGGATCTGCGCATCACCAGTTTACGTGGCGACAGAAAGGGTTAAGTTTTCAGAAGATTACACTCTTGAACCTGGTTTTAATATTTTGTCTTCTGACCCAACTTGGTACGTCAGGGCTTGGATTACTTCAGATGTGCAGTATGGAAAATTGTATATTTCAAGGTTTGAATCCTGGTAACCATTTCCTTCAATTGTTTGGGTGATGAGTGCAAAGCCTTTTCCCTGCAAACCTGTCAGTGTTTTGTGGGCTATAAAACTTCCCCCATCTTTCCACTGGCATGAGGGTAAATAGATCATGACTGATTTTTCATTTTTGGGTGAACTATCCCTTTACAGGGAAGACCTCTCTGTTCCCCCATTCTGCCACTGAACCTTTTACACAACACAGCAAGGCAGAATAACAGCATGAAATTCCCACCCTCTTAAAGGGGCTCAAATGACACAGCGGCGAAAAAAAAAGAGAAAAAAAGGCAAATATAAAGGGAAACACCAAATGAGAGTGAATCTGGGGTTGTGTTTTTACTATTTCGACTTTCACTTTTACTGGTGAGCGAGTTAGCAAGCAGTCACCCACAATCCTGTGTATATAACTTCATGCTTCTATGAATTTGTTTGTACTTTCCAGATACGAGGATGTACGATGCCTACGTGGTCTACCAAATGCAGAGCATGGACAAGGACACAGAGGACACACTCTGTGAGTTCGTCACAAGGATTATGCCGTCCGTCCTCGAGGAAAAGTGCGGATATCGACTCTTCATCCATGGCAGGGATGACATACCCGGGGAAGGTCAGAAATTAACGGTGTTCCTTAATATGGATAAAACCACTGGAAAAACCAACTTTAAAACACCATCTGATATACTGCATACAGGCTTCAGGACTAAGAGTCCTTTTATAAACTTTTTTTAATTACGTTACTCACATACTTTGCATTATTAGGGGCACCTCTGCTCTGCTGTCTTGTTAATGCAAATGTTATTTCTAATTCCTATGATGAAATGTAACTTCCCCTGCATGACACTAAAACAAACGTTGCATACAGGCCCAGTGCTATTTCAAAGTTCCTCAACTAAAATTTGGGGCTAATTGTCCTGATCATGGCACTACAGCAACCCTCTAAAGTTTAAAACTTACTACTTACTACGACTTTGCAACTTACATCAAAATGTAGCCCCAAACGGTGGCTTTTTTTATCCCGCACACTATACCACTGACTGTAAACAGCTACTGCCTATTCTGGCTAAATAAATCTCAATTTCACAAGAAAAAAAGGGACAATTTTTCATGTCATGGTAAAAGTAGTGTGGTAAATGTCAGAATTGAATCTCAAAAACTGAATTCTTGACAATATTTCAAATGATGTCCACATGTCAACTATTGCAGTCAATGGAAATAGAAGCATTTTTATGATCAGGTCAAATTGAAGTACAGACATTTCTATGTTTGACTTGTCAAAAGAAGTTTTGACACTAGATTATAATCATGCAGCCCTAGTGATTTGAGTGTGAAGTCAGTCTGTGGCAGGTAGCTTAACGAAATCATGACTGGTGTCTAAGGTTGTAGATTTAAGCTCTGAGTGATGAAAATATATTGATATTTTAATTTCAAGTGTTAACTGTAATTCTTATTTGTCTTCCTTCTCTTTCTTTCCCCCCACATTCCTCCTCAAAATGCCTGGCCCTGATTCATTTTTTTATCAAAACTGTTTGGAGAACAATTTATGAGACACAATTGTAGGGATGAAGTTATTCTCTTTTCCATTTTCTATCTTACTTTCACACTCTCTTTTTGCATTTGTTTCTTCTTCTCCTCTTTTTCTTTGCTTTGCTTTGTATTTATTTAGAGGTTTCTAGCACTTTCTAACAGATACGGTAAAATAAAAAAGCTGAAACACGGTGTACTTGTCTGAAAGGGTCCTATCCAGCACTCTGAACAGTTTTTGTTTGTCTGTTTGTGAAAGATTTTTCAAACACTACATGAACTGGTTTTGTGCGACTCCACAGACCGCCTGGAGCTGGTGGAGGACTGCATGAAGCAGAGCAGGAGGCTGATGGTCATTCTCACCCCGGGTTCAGGAGCAGAGTCAGACAGCACAGACCGACCTCCGGTCTCACCCCAAAACACAGTGATGGGAGGCTTTGACTGGCAGGTACAAGTACTAAAGAAGGCAGATGTTTTTGGCTGCAAAGTGTGGTAGTTTTGAATAAAAATCAAGTTCTCTTTAACAATTTTTACATAAAAGTTATAAATACTGAGAAGGAATGAGGACACACTGCTAATCTTAGAAGAAAATATAACTCATCCATGACAAAATAAATGGAATAAAACAGCTGTAGACCCTATTTTTTTCTTGTTGCATAAATTTTGTCTTATTGCTGATTTTGTCATATATTTTAACAGCTGGGGCTTCACCACGTGCTGGTCCAGAGGGAAATGAGTGTGATTCTGATCCAACTAGGAAACACTGGACCAAAAGGATACACACACCTTCCCCCTGGCCTGCAGCATCTGATTCAAAAGAGCGCCCCCATCAAGTGGCCCGTGGGTTCACGGGGCGCGGCCGCGTGGAACTCGCGCTTCTGGAAGAGAGTGCGATACCTGATGCCTGCAACGCCTGCCAAAAAATGTCTACACCCTGCTATTATTTGAAATACAATGAATGCATTTTGGCCTTCCTGGAGCGACTAATAAGCAGCATGTGTAATAAAAAGGGTCCAGACAGACCGGTCCCATCTAACGCATCACAGGGTTCAGTCAGAATGATGCAATGACTCCAGACGGAGTGTATTCACTGTTGGCCCAAGGACCTGTTTATTCTTCTATAAAACTGTTACAGTGTCACTGCTCATGTCCTCATCACCCTATTGTGGGTTAAAGACAGGGTGAAGTTATGGAAACTCTGAGAGGCAAGAGAGATCAAAAATCGAACGATACATTTGCTAGGTCTGATCTTTTCCTCTCTTATGTTTATTACTTAAGAAAAGGTGAAAAAAAGGTTTGCCAGGCTCATGTCTGTGTGTTTGTTGTTGTAACCTGTTTTGGTCACAAGAGGCTGAAGTGAACCGCCACTACCTCAGGTTTTAACCCTTTCATATTACACACTCGTATCGCCCTGTGCACAAAATGCGCTTTTCAAAATCAAGCTTTAAAAAATATCATACAACATTATTGTTTTCAACTTTCACTGAGTTATTTATTTTTTTAACAGACATCATTTATTAACCATTTAACCCTTTAAATGCCAGGTGTTGGTCAAGATGTTGCTATGTTTTTAGATGAAAAAAAATATATTGAAAAAGGAATTATTATCAATATACTTCATGCAAAGTAGAAAAAGCATTTCTCAGAGCAAAATATAAATACATAAGAACAATAAACACTAAAAACAGCCTCACTGTCAGTAAAAACAACTCTAAAAAAATAATGAAAAAAAAACAAAGGAATTTAAAAAAATCAAACGGTGCCCAGTACAGGTATATATAGAAAACTGCCCTCTTCGAAGAGATTGTATGATATCTAACAAAAATGTACCCACAACAGTTTGTACGACATCTTAGCATCCCATGACCGACATTACGTCCTTAACATACCGTTATGTAATTAACGTACGGTTATAGTGGTTAGGTTGAGACATTAATAGTTGCTAAGGTTAGGATTAAGAAACGAAGAATGGTGAGGATGTACCTTAAAACGAAATTCAGTCAAAGTTCACAGGGATTTCACACGCATCACAAAAGTCTAGATTTTAGTGAGCTAAAGTAAGCTGAAAACCATTCCCCTGAGTGGAAACAGAGCTTTTACTATATATTCACCGGTAAAAAAAAAAAAAAAAATACATTGTGAAGACAATAAAAGTGCCGGTACAACAGCATTTCAAGACTTGCTATTACTATTAAACTATTTTTACTCAAGTAAAGGATCTGAACCGTCTTCCACCAGTGCAAGAAACACACGCATACAGGAAGAGACTGTTTGCGTCACAGGTTAATGTAGGTTTTGGCCACTGGGTGGAGACAGTCAGTCAGAGACAGGATGAAGACATTAACTATTTGTTCTCACATATGCAGAGACATGCAGTGAACAGCTGATTATGTGGCCTGTTCAGACTGTGTCAGCTGTTCAGTCAGCCAGCAGCTTCTGCCTGTGAGTCCTGCAGAGTAAAGTTTCTTAATGTGTGATAAAGGATTAAAGCCGGAGTGGATGCCACGTTAAAGTAAGTGATAATCTGTCATTCCTTTTTTTTTTTACATGGATACACATTTTTTTTTATATTTCAGACATGAAAAAAATCATTTATGCCACTAGGGAACATTAAAATGCCACCCACTGTCTGCAGGAGTGTTATTGTAGGAAGACGCAGTAAACTGCACGCAGTATGAGCAAGTATCAGTGCAACAGCTGATCCAAAAATACAATAAAATCATACTTAGTGCATAGAAACACAATATAAATGTAGTTAAACCAGAAGAGATAAATATGTCATCAGTTACAATACATTTATTGCCTTTTTGCTACTGACCATTTTCACTATTTTACCACAGACTAGGGGTCGACAGATTATCAGCCTGGCCGATTATCAGCGCCGAAATTTGGCATTTTTAATCTTTATCTGCGTTTTATTTTAATGATCACTGATGAAATTAATTGATAAAAAAGTACGCGTACTACACTCAACCAACATCAAGGAATGTAGTCTGCAATACATGCAAAGAAAGCGTTAGCATGAGAGGGCCTTTTACTTTGTAAAACCTCAACAAGCTATATATATTAATTCTTTTTTTACTTGAGTTTTCACTGAACTTTATGAAAAAAGTTGATGGGAACTTGCTGTGCATGATGTTGAAAGTTTGGATTTTGATTAAATATTTGCTAAAGGCATTTACGTTTTCTGTTGAAGTTTGCTATATTGCAAATTCAAAATTTCAACAATAAATATAGTTTGAAATGTTTTCATTTTTGTTGTAAATGCATATGGGTTCCAAATATCGGTTATCGGTCTCATTAAGTACTTATAAGTGGTATCAGCCCTGAAAAAACAATATCGGTCAACCCCCACCACAGACACACTTCTACAAAACAGGTAAAGTCTCTAACGGAGTGGAAGCAAAATAAGATTACTTAAAAATTGATAAAATAAGCCACTTACTGCTGTAAAATCAGTTTAAACTCTGTGTAGTACCCCTTATATATTGTTGATTTTGAAGATTTGAAACCTTTGAAGACCTTTTCTCTTTTTGTGCAATTATTCAAATTGTGAACAAGTTCAGCTTATTTTTCTTTTCTGGAGCCCAAACACACACAGACACGCTCTCTCTCCCTGTGCTGATATGCAAAGTGGCATCTTGACTGTTGAAACAGAGCAACAAATATTTGGCTTTGAAAGCTCATCGTGTCATTTTGTCATAGCTGACTGGTTCAGTCACTAAACACAGCTGAGCGAAACAGAACATCTTGACACGGCAGCTGTGATGACGATGGAAAGAGGAGGTGATCTGTGACAAAAACAACCTTTAAAATACTCAGTTTGCTTTCAGAATTCTGTTATTTCCTGCCGTCTCTAGAAAAAAAGGAATTGTTTGTTTCTTCAAACCATGAATAAGTTACATTTGTACATGCACAGGCACCATCTGTGCGGTGCCTGTACGTTTTTCAAAGCAAAATATTTGTTGTACTTCCTGCCATGTCAGAGTGCAATATTACATTATATAATACAGTTCAACCCAGTGTTTTTGCAATGTTGTGATTGTTGAACTGAGATGACTTATGTCACCACCTGGATATTTTTGCAATAAATTATTGTTTGTGGAACACTTCAGCAGCACATGAAAACATTTGTCTCGGTAAAAGTGCTTAAAAATATTAAATATGTAATTATGATCACTTCCCCTATTTTCTTTTATTTTTGTTTTCTAGACTTTTTTCCAAGTTTCTTAAAAATACTTTTCTACCTTGAGTTGTGGAACATTTCTTACCAAGTTGCTCATTGCCTTTTTTTCCAGGTTTCTGACACAAATCACAGGGTTAAGGATAATTTTAGGCTAAAACCTGACTGAGGTAAACTGTTGAGAACCTTTACTTATAGTTGAGGATTTTTATATTTAGTCTAATAGTCTAGTCTATTTTAGTCTAATTTGGCCTTTTAAAGCAGCAGATAGCAGGAGTCCAGCAACAGCAACATGTAACTTCTTCTTCTATTTCCTTGGCTTTCTTGTCTACAATTAGACAAACAGGCTACTAAACCAGTGTGTTTTGGCAAAGGGATCTTTTAATCGCCAAAATACTGTGGAATTTGGCGGGGAAGCTGATGTGTACGTTCAGATGACTGTCTGTGTTGTGCAATTGCATCCATGTGTGCTCTGCATATGTCCTCATGTGCCCTTTTACCCCCTTTCCCTGCTGCAGCAGGCTCTAGACATGCAAGTGGACTGCTGGGCGGGACATGTGTGTGTGTGTGTGTGTGTGTGTAAGCGCTGCACGTACTCTTTAAAGACATTTCATTAGAAGTGTGAAGATGCAATTCCATGACAGTTCCATGACTTTCCATAATCATGTAAAAGCATCTCCATGACTACACTGTACATTTCCTTCCTTGTTGTTCATTGTCACAAAACTCCCCGATTTTCCCCTGACTTTCTCTTCCCTAATGTTTGCTTCCTGGTATAAATCTTTCAAAATCCCACTGGGCTCCTGGAATCCCAGCAACATCAGGAAGCCTGGAACAGTTTGTCTGTGCTTATCTTCTTCTAAAAAACTTCTGAAAGTAATTTTCTACACTTGGTTTCTGGCAATAGCCAGAGGTGTTTTGTGTCTTTGAGGGAAGAAAAATTAATCAGAAATTCCAAAAACTATAGCTCATCAAATGGTCATTAAGGCTGACTCCAAGAGTGAGTAAATCCCTAAAAACACTAAAGATGTTCCTTCCGAATACCAATACCAATACCTGATCTCGCTAATCAGTGGATACCAAGAACTAATCCAACGCCATTGTATCAAAAACATAAAATAAAATAACAGCTGTGTAAGTCTCTTTAGCAGTGTTTTGGGGATATTTTAAAAATAGCAAAGAGTACTTTGATCTCGTTTACATCACTGACCTCAATGTCAGTGTTTATTATACACCAAGTCGTGCCGACCAAGCGATTTGACTGGTCAACAAGTCATTTACAATGTGCTCAAATCTGCATTACAGTACACCTTCTATTACTTCACCACTTCTTAGATGCTGAACTTCCAAAACTTCAACAATTATTGAATCACAGCTCAAATTATGAAAAGTAACAGCCAATTCACGGTGTAAACTATAAACCAACACGAGGATGACAAAATCCAGCATAAACCACCATGTTCTGGACAGACACATTATTAACAAAACACTCAGTCCAGCTGCAGGCATGATGGGAAATACACACTAAGCCATTGGGACCGCAGTGTACGTTTTTTAAAGGCTAGTAATAGTAATAGCTAAATCTGTATATGGAAAAAGATTTTTTTGTCTGCAGATATAGTCGTAACAAAACTGAGCAAGCTGAGTATTTCTTACTTCATGTCTGTTTATTTATTTAGTCTGGGATGCCCCATAATCTCAAGTTGGCCAGCGGACTCAACAGGGACTAGAAAACGTGTCTGTTGCCAAGTTGTTACTGAAGTTTGACCTACTTGCTGGAGTAGTAAAGTAGGTTCATTACATATAGGATTCTACTATATTGTTTTCCAGTTATTAGTCAGACTCAGTGCAAGCGCTTCGGCCCTAACCACATCACTGTTTTGCTCAAATGACTTGAAAGCACACCCTCTTGTGTAATATTTCTCAGTTAATAAATTCCAGAATATCAGATCTGCTCATAGACTTGCATTCCTCCAAAAACAAAATACAGCATTTTAGGCAGTATTGAAGACATTTCTGTTACTGGTATCGTTATTGGAACAACTCGTATAGACCCCCATGTTAAAATGTCCAACTTTACAGCAGAAATAAACATGTTTACAGCCTGGTACAAAAAATGGTTTTGATCTCTGTAACTAACTTTAACAATAATGATAACTGTATAGGGGCGGGATTTTTTTTTTTTTTTTTTTTTTATAAAACTCGCTGGTTTGATTTTATATGGGCTTTAAGATACACATGATTATACACATGAGGGTGTGGCAAATTTTAGCGACTGGTGGGTGCTGTCAGTTGACAAGTCGCTTCCATGGTGTTGATTAAGGAGTGTATTCGAGATTCACAGTGCATAGCTGTATAGCTGTCACTATTTCGGTGTGTTTTCAGTTCATGAAAGTTAATTGTAACAATTTGGCCATTTAAAAAGGTCTTGCTCAGCATTTGGTTGTACTAAAAGACCCTCTAAGTAGTTGGATATTAAGTTTTTATAGTTAGTGGATTTCATTTTTATGGTCTTAGGCCTAACTTGAATGGAAATTTTAAAAAATAATTGTATGGATCTTACTTTTGGATCTGGACTTTTGAATGTTATCAGGGCAACTGGATTGAATAAAGCCAGTCATTTTGCAGGGGTTGTAACATTCAAAAAATGTTTCCACTGATTTACAGACATCTATTTTACAATGTAAACCAATGGGAACAAGTCTTTTGTGCCACAGGACATCATATGACAGACTCCGGAGTTGTAATTATACTGTTCAGCCACTATGAAAATTGGCTTTAAAACCCAGCCTGGTCTCAACAAACCAATGGATGATGTCATGGTGGCTACGGTCTGTGGTTGTGTGTTGTGCCATTGTGCTGACAAAAACACAGCATGTGTGTATGTTGACCGCTATTGTGATTTTCAGATTCTGAAATGTGAGGTTTTAGTGCTTTTTTCCTGTTTTATGTGATTACAAATCCAATATCTTTGGGTATTATACTGTTTGTCGATGATAATTTTCTGCAGTTGCTCTTCCTCTTTGGAAACTGTAATTCCAGAGATGCTGATGGGGTTGCCGTGGAGGTTTTATTGGTCTAAATTATGTTGTAAATCTCAGCAATGTGTCATGCTTTGTGTGGCTTCAGAATCACTCCATCTCCATTACACCAAACACGAGCCTGCGTGAACAGCAGGTGGTGTGTGTGTGTGTGTGTGTGTGTGTGTGTGTGTGTGTGTGTTGTGTGTGTTTTCATGCTGCCTTCTTGCCTCCTTAAATGACCCAGAGGGCACTGGGCCTAAGGCCAACCTTTTGTGTCTTCAAAGTCCTCGATGACCCTGTCCCATCCCCCCTCTCTCACACACACCACCTTTGGTGCCTCCAAAGTCCTCGATGGCCCTGTCCCATCCCCCCTCACACACACACACACACACACACACACACACACACACACACACACACACACACCATGTGGTCTGGTCTGGTTTGTTTGGCTACCCTCTCCACATAGGTAGGATCGTGTGGGGGCTGTTAGTGAAGTGTGTGTGTGTGGATGAAACCAGCTGGACTGCCTCTTCCTCTTCCTCTCCCTGTATCCAGCTCTCAGGCCTCGTTAAGGGGGCTGCTGTAATCCCTGGAGCCTGGATCAGTGTTTATGCAGCGGGCTAAAGGCAGCGCTGCAGCAGCCTCTGCTCCAGCTGTTTCTCTACTGACAAACACTCATCCATCCACTCTTAATTTCGTTGATGAAAACTATTAAAGAAACTATGACAAAATTGTAGTCTTATTATGATTATGAGCCTTTCAGATTAAATTTGAGACTTTTTTTTCAAAACTATCTCTTCTTATACAACCTAACTAAAATGTGAATAGATCTAATAATAAAATTTGCCTCAAGACTAAGACTAAATCTAAAATTGCTGCCAAAATTAACACTGTTTCCATCCTTTGTCCTGGA
Organism: Plectropomus leopardus; assembly: GCF_008729295.1. Classification (NCBI taxonomy): domain Eukaryota; kingdom Metazoa; phylum Chordata; class Actinopteri; order Perciformes; family Serranidae; genus Plectropomus; species Plectropomus leopardus. The sequence goes on along the minus strand of NC_056472.1, from coordinate 30,100,935 downwards.
TCATATTTACACCTGTTTCTCCTCTCCGTTTTCTTCTTCTCTCATCATTCAGTTAATGATTTGTGTAAAAAGGCTCATACCTAACCAAATATTTGAACATGTACGCAAAATCTGTGGCAACTGGACAAGATTTTGATGTCAAAAGCATTTCCGTTTTCGTTTATAGTTATAGTAGTCGTGACAAACCATGTTTGAAAAGGCATTGGTTGCCTGCAAGTAGGATTGGGTACCGAAACCTGGTGCCATATATGACCGAATCATAATGTAGATTTCAGTACCTCATTTCGGTGTCAGACTGTGTGAGTAGCAAGACAGAGAGCGACTGCGAGCGAGAGAGTGTGAGCGTGCGCAGGCGACGCTAGGCGGCTTTCCATTACAGATTTGAACGTAATGGAAACGTAAGCACTAGCCGCCATTTTTTCCAATCAAAGGTGACGTAGCCGTGTTAGGCGAGTGATAAGTGATGATTTTTTTTTAAATTGATGTGTTTCCATTCGGTGCATTTTAGAATTGCAGTATATATTTATATTCTGCAGTAATATCAGTATTTTTAAGAATGTATGCATTCATTTAATACCAAAAGGTCACGCCTGGACTTTCTCTAAAAGATAGAATTAAAGTTTAATTAAAGTAGGATCTTGTGTGTCAACACAGCAATACAAAGAGCCTCAAGGAAAGGAGGATTTTCCTGCAGAGGTTATTCATTAAATTAGGGTACCAACCAAAGTGAGATAATTGTGGATTATGTGGGCAGCATTCATAAGAAAAGCTTATTAAAAAAGAACTGCAATAACAGGCTTTTACGTAAATGTCAGTTTCGCTGGCACTTCCATATGTTTTGTCTTTTGTTTGCGATAGAAAAGCCACACAGGTCAAACAAAACTACTCCGATTTATCTTGTGTAAACAGCAGCGACACTGGTCTGCGCTGCGTTGGAGAGGTTTGGTAAGGTGCAGGCAGGCGGTGGGGAGCGGGACACCTGTTCATCCTGCGACTAGAAGCAGATGGTCCACATGGCTCCTGCTCCCTGAGGGGGAAAACCTGTCAGCTGAGCCCCAATTAAGGAGTCACTGTGAGTCAGAGATGAGCCGGGGTGGGGGTTGTAGTTAAAGTAGAGAGGAAAATACTAATAAAATGAATGATAGTGTGATAAATGAACTAATTTGTAGTTGTAAAACAGATACTTTTTCATTTGTTAAAATCCTAAGCCTCCTTATTTTCCCTTAATTTTTGCAGTGACCTAACATCGCACACTAGAATAAGTAGTTAAAAAGTCGTTTGATGAAGCTTCGTAGACAGTGCAATAAGTTGCCTGAAAGTGATTTCTGGTAAGCAGTTTTCCTAGGTTATATAAACGGTTTATTTTCATGGTAATTACTTATTTCTTTTTCTTGAAAATTTTAAATTCTTGTGGGCTTGAGAAATGTGTTGGTTAGGAGTGATAAAACTCCAATTGCCATAATAAATGTTGGAATTGTTGATTTCTGCAAACCCCCGGACATGTTGCATTTCAGCATTGTCAGGTGCAAACCTCATATCTCCACATTTCACTATTTTATTTTTTTTTTCATAAATTAATTCTATTAGTCCACCTAACGTCTATCAGTGGGTTTTTACCATTTCTCAACCAATAAAATGTATTTTAAAAAGCTTGTGACTAAAAATCCTATCTCCATTGGATCATTTTGAAAACACACATTTTGTTCATATTCCTGAAAAATAGTAATTTTTGGGAAAAGTTTGCACCCGACAGCAGCGATTTGTATGCATGTGTATGTAGCAGATATGTTGAAACTCGACTTCAATTTTTAATTTTATATTATGACAACACAGTGGTTAACGTGGTTAGATTTAAGTGCAAAACCCAATTGGTCAGGGTTAAAAGATCATGTTTTGATTATAATACCTTGATGTGTCGCTACAAAACTGGCGAGAAATGTTGCAGTCTGTTATTAAATCAATCAGCCGTTACTACGTCACTATAAACAGGCATGATCCTTCCTGTTGTTAAAAAAATACATGCTTTTGTTACAAGAAAGATACTTGGAAATGTCCCAACCTGTCACTAAAATATACCACACTACAAACGCAACTGGAAATGTCTTGACCTGTCATTCACATTTTTTTGCTTTTGTTGGCTACAATCATGAATGGAAATATCCTGTCCATTCACCGATTAAGTACCTGCTTTTGTCGCTACAAACAAGACCAGAAATGCCCCCACCTGACAAAATTAGGTAGGCAGGTATTTTCTGAAGAAATACCTGCTTTTGCCACAACATACACTGTCTACATGGTCGGAAATGTCCCGACCTGCTGTTCTGACAAAGCAAGCTTTTGTTACCCCAAACATGACAGGAATGTTCTGACTTGTCATTAATAAATACGCATACAAACATAACTGGAAATGTCCCAAACTGTCGTTAAAAAACAAACAAACTGCTTTTGTTGCTACAAAGATGATTTGAAATATCTGGACCTGTCATTAATAAAACAACTGCTTTTGTCGCTACAAATATGACGAGAAATGTACCAATCTGTAGTTAAAAATATCTTCTTTTGTTGTTTATTGGTGTTGTAAAGTGATCTCCTGAAATGCATAAATGTAACATATCTGCAGTGTGTACAATCATACAATGCCAACACTTTTTTTTGGACATCTGGCCTGACTGTCATTAAATAATTTTAATTCAGTGGAGAGTTGCATTCCTGTTTTTACACAGTTTCTGAGACATTTCCACTCTGTAAATATTTTGGCAGAAAAAAAATTCTCAGTTTAGATCATCAGCTTCAGTTTAATATATTAGTGCTGGTTTTAACTTTCACAAACATTCGCTTTAAAGCCTCTGCTGACTGCAGTAGGAGTGTTAGCTATGAATCATGTTGCGGGCGTGTCCAGAGTAGGTCTTGCCACATGATGTAGATGAGGCAAACAGACACTGGGCAGATTTGCATACATAACACCAATAGCATGTGCTGTAATAATTTAAATGCATGCTTAACCCTGATGAGGTATTATTTATGGCTTCAGACTAAAATGACAAGCAGATTTGCATTTTACATTTTGGCCTTCAGGGAGGATATACCAAGCATTCAAAGGCCTGCATTACACTTCTCTAGACTGTTTGCCACACTGGCAACAAGCCACTGGTGCTGACTGTCAAAATGGACCCAAAGTTAGCCATTTGCATGAATGATAGTAAGATTAAAGGGGAATACTGCCATATTTGAGTAATAAAGCTGATAATAAAAGCACTTAAACACATTTTACAGTTTAACAGTAGCAGTACAAACAGGTTTATTGGTCTACGCACACACACACACACACACACGCACACACACACACACACTCATTCACTCATACAGTATATGTGTCTTCATACTTCATGGATGCATGATGTGTTGTCAGTTCTAGATTTTGTCTACACATATCTAACAATATCTTTAAAAAGAGGTATTTTCCAGTTTCCATTAAAAAAAAAGAAAATTCTGTCAATGCAACCTTTGTTTTACAAATTATTTCAGTTCACACTACAACACGAAAACTGCTCCATATGCTCGCCGGCATTAGCTGTCTCTGCAGTTTCCCCTTAGTGCCAAGTGTAGGCTGTATCACGGTTGATTCCCCATCAGTATAAGATGAGTGATGCTCTGGACATGCAAATGTTTTTCTTTAGCTCCTCATCCAAAACAATTTTCTGTGGACTTTAAACCACAGACAGTCAGGAGTGCCAAGTAACACCTGGCGCCAGGAGACGCCTCCGTTTGTTTGTGTGTGGTACAGCCATGCCAAGTTCAAATGTAAAGTAGTCATTAGACTGAGGAGTGCTAACAAACCGTAAATAAGCCAGGAGTTTCGTGTCGTTTCTGTTTCTGACTCATGCTGATTACACACAGCAACGACCATTGGCATACTCGTATTCAGGTCAGTATGTCACTGTTTCCAAAAGCTCTGTTCTACACACAGATTAACAGTTAGCAGAGTTTAAAAAAAAATCTCAGTTTTAAGTACCTAAAACTCTGTCTGCGTGTGGATGAAAGGCCAAAACACAGTTGCAAATAAACGTTTTCAAAAATATCTGTGCGGGCAGGGCCTGATATTCGTGTCAAGATAAGATAATATTCATTTCAAGTGTATACTTGGCTTCTGATATGATAAACATTATCTTAAAATTTAAAAGAAGTGGCTGTCGTCCATCTATATATACATCTTGTGAATGCAATATCTCAAGAACGCCTTGAGGGAACAACGTTTGAATGGATTGAAGAATGAACTGATTATAGATATTGGTGATCAAAGGTCAAGGTCACGGTGACCTGACACTTGTCTCACTCTTGCGAAGCCATAACTTGGGAATTCATATGCTAAAGTTTCACACAATTTTCTAATAAGATGTAATGATGAAGTTGGGATATTTTATCTTCTTATAACTGTGACATTGTAGTGTCTGCAAAAATACTTTTCTGGCTGTTACTCAACGTCATAACTCAGAAACAGAAGGGGAGATATTGGGTCTGATACTGAATCTGTGGCACTAATCTACAATCTGCTGATTGTACAGATCTTCTGTGCTGCTTGGTTGAAGATGTGTGTGAAACACCCATGTTTTCACAGAAATGCATGTAAACTTTGAGTGCAACTTGACTGGTGCGTGAGTAAATACAACCATGTGGCGGTAAATTTAAGTTTTTTATGCATGTATCCCCGTGAAACAAAGTATTAGTATTTACTTTAACATGTATCTGAAGGAGGACTTTAATCTGGTCTTATTGGGTATTTGCATCAACTGTGTGAATGATTGTACTAGGACTAAATTTCCTTATTGACGGGTTGCTTTGGCATGTATTCACACTTGTTCTCTACTGAGGGGTAACCAGGTTTTGTTCCTTTGGCAGTGTTGAAGAAAAATAATAAACCTCCTCTTTTCTGAAGGTAAAATGGCCTGGTAACTGGAACTGTTTAAGTTCAGCCTGACAGGCAGCCAGTCATTGTCTCTGACCTCCTCTGAGCCTATAAGCAATCCCCCTCCTCACAATCGAAGGCCTTTGAAAAGATGCCGCCATTTTGTCAGGGCCGTGCTCAAACAATGACGCCCTGCTCTCACTTTTTTCCCTCCTTTTCTCTCTTCTCTTACTCTTTTCCTTTTCTTCCTCTTGTTAATTTGAAGGCTTCACAGCTTCCTTACCCACCTGCTAACTTTCCGTCAAACATATGTGTACACACACACACACACACACACACACACACACACACTCCTAACACTCAGTTTGGAAGCACACACTACTTTTAACATAATTCGTGTCATTGTCTGAGTCAAGCCAATCCCCCACCCGTGAAACAAAGAGGTTGAAGGCAGCAGCCGTCCCCAGCGGGCCAGATGTTCCGCAGGGCTCAATTCTGGGGTCCTGTTTTTTTTTTTCACTCACTCTTTCTCCCCATGTATCTGTATTGTGTGTGTGTGTGTGTGTGTGTGTGCAGCTGCCCGCCGAGGGCTCTCCTTTGTGTCCCCCTCCCCACTATTGTCAACTCACGCTTTCTCGTCCATTCATGGCTCAAGCCGGCGGATGGGTTGGTGTGTGTATGTGTGTGTGTTTGTTTCTGTGAGGTATTGGGTGGAGGGGGTGGAGATATCCGAGCTTATCTTGTGTCTCCATTGGTTTAGAGATGGGTGATTGGTGTGTGCAAAGTAAGACAGGAAAGTGAGACGTGTGTGTGTGTTTGTGGTCAGGTCTCTGCCTTCGTATTGGTTTAGGGTGCAGACTCACTGAGAGGAGGAGGAGGATGGTAGATGCTTTACTCTCCATCTGTTGTCAGTATCACTGCTAAACCTGCAGCCTCATGACACTGCACTCTGCCTCTCAACCAAAAAGGAGACGGCTGATCTCTTAGGATTGCTGCTAAACTCAACCAGGAAACTCATTTTTGCTCTTGGATTGACTGCTTTACTTCCTCTAACTCTTTAGACTCTGGATACTTGAGAGTGGATACTGAGATTTTTTTTTTGCCTTTAAAGGGAGTTTTGTCATATAGCTGGAGTTACTTTACCAGCACCTTTTTTTAGGAAATTCCCCCTGAAGTTATTTTGACTTGGGATGACCAAAGGTGGCGTTTAAGGAGAGAAATTGTAATTTTTTTCTGTTTTGCAGTCTTGCTGTTTCTCTTGGAGCTGTGTGGTAAGTATTTTTATTTTTATTTTTAGCCCTGGGTTAGCTTCAATTTGCCTGTTAACACTTTGAAACCTGGATTATCATTCCGTTTCTTGTGCTGCATTCAGATGCCTTTCACAAGTATTTAAGAAATTGGTTCGATTTCTTCAAAAAAAATATAGAGGGGGGAAGGCAAAGAGACACTTGTCCTGTAATTTCTAAGGAATTGGTAGACTGAAAAAATTATCTTTTGAAAAAGCTGGGGGAAATGTCCAATGAACTATATATTTATAATTATCATAATTATATATTATTATTAATAATAATAATAATTGATAATCAAATAATTAATAATAATTCTTAATCTGCATTTTCAAGTAATTTCCTGTTTTTTATTTTTCCATTATTTGTTGTTCTTTTTGGGGGGGATGTTCATTTTGCTAATTCTCAGGAGATTTGGGGGGATTTTTTAAATATATATATATATATATTTTGCTCATTTTCTCCCAAGTTGTTCATTGCTTTCTTCCAATTTATTTGAAATAAATCAAGCCAATTTGCATCGGTTTTAAAGAGTTAAAGAAAACTGAATACTCTTATCGCGCTTTGTTTAGATTACGGTGTTGTGGTCTAGTTTAGTTTCAACAACAATCCAAATGCGCAAATATGACCAAAAAAGCTCACATTGCACTTTGAGAAAGAGTTAGTCCAACAAAGAAACTCCAAGTGCCAAAGTTGTTGCAATGTGTCTAAAATCTGTTTTACATGTTGAAAGTTGCAAATATCCATATAAACACAACAGTCATACTGCTAAATTCCCAGACAGACAATGCCTAAAACACGAATATTTTTTTTAGCCATGCTGGTAATACTTGAATGTAATGCCCCTCCATCCATCAAATGTAAAACTAGTGGAAGAATCACCATGAAATTAGTGTGATTTTTAGGAATGTATCGTTATGTGGTATAAACTGTGCTCACAAGTGAAATCGAGACAGAAAGCTTTGTGTGGTTTACAAACAGGGCTTCTGGGGGGATTCCTTGGGGCTCCCCCATAACATGATGAAAAGCAACAAGAAAATGTTGTGCATATTGATGACAGTGGAACCAAACAAGGCTGCAACTAACAATTATTTTCATTGTTGATCATTCATTGATTACTTTTTCGATTAATCAAATAGTTGTTTTGTCTATAAAATGACAAGATGGTGACAAATGTTAATCAGTTGTTTTCAAAGCACAAGGGGACATCCTAATATGTTTTGCTTTGTCCACGACCCAAAGATATACATTGACTGTCATGGAGGAGTACATAAACAAAATATCCACGTTTTTGAAGCTGACATCAGAGAATTTTTTCTTTCTTTCTTTTTTTTTTATTACTCAAGCTGATTAATAGATTATCAAATTAGTTGGTGATTAATTTAATCAGCTAACTGACAGTGGTGTACTTAAATATTACACCAGTTTCACTTTCACTTTTACTCCACTTCATCTCCTAAAAAATGTATACTTTTACTCTACATTTACCTGAGCAATTCAGTTACTTACTACAAAATAGGGAAGGAAGGGAGAAAGGGAAGGGGACAGAAGGACAAATAAAAGAATGGGGGGAAAGGAAAACTGGATTTGTTCTTTAAATACTAAAGATGGAAAGTTAAAAGTTGGAAATAAAATGTGTAGTACCTTTAAGGTGGGGTATCTTATGAGGAAGTAAATGTCACAATTCTCATAATTATCAAAATTCTAACTTGCTTTTTTTTTATTGACAACATTTACTTTTACTTTCAATACTTAATTACATTTAATATCACAAAACTAATTTTGATACTTAAGTACAGTAAGTATCAGATTCTTTCAGACTTTTACTTTTATTCCAATAGGGGGTTTTAACTTCTACCAAGGTCATTTTCTAGTAAGATATCTGTACTTTTACTCAAGTATGGCTTTCAGGTACTGCTTACTGAGCCAAATATGATCAGTGCCTCTGTGTCCCCTCATGTGTGTGACATGTCTGCTCCTGGTTTAGTTAGCGACAGAGAGGTAGAACCAGACGTCAACCGACCGAGAGTCTGCACAGCTCAGAGGTGAAAGTGAGTTCTGCCCCCGACCCTAAGAGGTCACATAACAGACAGTGGTGATATGTGTCACCGAGGGTGAATCTGGACGCCACCAGTTGCAGGAGAGCAATAGGGGAGGGTGGAGGAGCAGGAGGATGCTTTCAGGGAGGTCCCCTGTGGCTTCAGCAGGCATCTGTTGCCCCTGCTGCCCATACAACCCCCACCCCCACCCCCACCCCCCCCCTTTGTCCCCCCTCCCAGCCGGTCGCTGGTGTGGCAGACTGGCTCACCGCCGGGCTCAGCCAGCACATGGCAGCCTCGCGGCGGCCCTGAGGGACTGGTCAGGGTCTGGCCTCAGGGGAGCTCATCCCTCCATACACCCCCAAGGGGGCTAACCCAGGATCATGACACAGAGTGCAGAGGTAGTGCAGGCGGCTGGGTCACTGAGGTGGAAGCTGCAGCATCTGCTCACTATGGAAAGACTCCAGCCCCCTCCCACTAAACACATACACACCTACTGAAATTTTCTGCTGAATGAGTTATTCTTTCCGAATTATGTGTTTGTAAAATTGAAACCATGACAAGTGTCGAAACTTAATTTTTACCAAGAAGTTTCTCAGTTGAGAGGCTTTTCTCAATGGCTGAATTATCAACCACAGGACCTGAAAGAGCCTTAATTATCCCTCTACATGATTGTGGTACAAGACAAATCAAAAAATTCACACAGTCAGGTGACTGCAAAACTGAATTCATCTGAAAATTAATTATGTTCAATTTGAAATAACTTATTTTACAGGAAAGACACTGAATGCCACTGATACTGAAGTGCATATATGTCCAAAACTGTACAATATTTTCAACTAAAAAAGTTATTGAAAGAGAAAAGGTCAAATTCATGATAAAAGAAAACAGTTGCAGTCAGTTTGTAGCAAACGTGCAGAGAACATCATAAAACAGCAGTTAGGGGCTCGATTTATAGTGTTTTACATACAGAAATGTCGAGAGTTATAAAGTGATTTATTTTATACAAAATCTTTGTGATATTGTGTGCAGAATCTATTCAAACTCATATTTAAAATCTAATGAACCGGATCCAGTTTCTGTACTTTGAAAAAGTTTCTTTTGGATAGAAAGTGGTTAATTTCAGATATTTATCTCAGCATTAATGTTAGAATAGTATATTTAGAGCTGCAACAATTCATTGATTAGTCATCAACTATTAAATGAATCACCAACAAATCTGATAATTGACTAATTTTTGAGTATTTTTGTAAAGAAAGAAAAACCTAAATTCACAGATTCTGACCTCTTATATGTAAATATTATCTTGTTTCTTTACTTCTGTGTGACAATTCACTGAATATCTTTGAGTTGTGGGGGTGGGACTGTTTTTTGTGCAATTAATTCACGTGTTAATGTAATTTTTCCGATCGTTGTTTTTGTCATGAGTATTTTTAACCCAATACAAATGTTATGCTGCGTGGCAAAAAAGCGAGGGTCCTGTCTTTGTGGAATTACTGTTTTGTGGTTTTGCACTGTTGATAAAGGCATCACGTTTTGCAGAAACGACGTGCCTTCATGACAGTGGTGGACTTATTGCAACTGTCACAAATTCGCATTGCTGCAAGAAAGTATAGTTTTAATACAAAGGAGAATTTTGCTTTCTGAAGTCATTTATTCATCATGCCCCCAGTTTGTAAAAGCCTTTATACAGCAAATTTTGCAATTTCTGAAACAGCCACTGTATTCTTCATATTATTTACAGCTAAAATGTTATAAAGAAACACAAAAGACTATATTATGTTACTATTGTCATGAAAAAATTACTTAGCAGGCTTAACAGGCACTGGCCCAGGGGCCCAAAGTAAGTGAGGCCCTCTGGCCCTCACCTACAAAATTTTGCTTACAATTAACGCGTACTGACCAACAATAGACTCAAAACGATACCAGAAAGATGCAAAGGAACTGCACAGAGACACACAATAACTACAAGAGGAGCCAAACACCCGTAAAGACACTTTTGCATATCTGTGCCCATTTCCTGATAATCCGCCCCTGCTCTGTAGTGATGAGGGTTTAGCATTAAAAGGCAAAAATTGTTTGAAATTAAACATATTTCAGCTCATGTTATTAAAAGTTGGTTCTTTGGTTCTGAACCTCTTTTGTAAAAAAAAAAAAGGTTTGCTTTAATCATTTATCTATTCCAGAGTTATTAATGTTTTGTATTTTTCATTAGTTTTTATTTTGTTTCTACTTTTCACATTTCAATTAAGTTTAGTTCCAGTTACTTTTAAAAGTGGTTTGCTCATCTCAGCTTACATTTCATTGTTTGAAAATGTTTAGTTTTAGTTCAGTTTCTATTCGTTTTGGTATAAGTTGTTAATTGTAATATGGAGAAAGAGATTTGGAAAGTTCAGAATAGGTACAGTTAAATAAACATATGCACCAAAGCACATACACCACATTTCCTCTAAATTTTGATATTATTTAAGTACTTTTGCACACAAAATTGTTTCAGTTTCTTTGTTTCTAAACTCTAGCTATTTATATTTCAGTTGACTAAAATGTTTTTTTTCACACCTAGTTTTAGTTTTAGTTTAGTTTTAATTAAATATAATGACCTTTAAATAACATAAACCCTCATAATGTCACAGCGCTTTTGTAGAATAAGATCTTGTTGGACAACAGCTTGTTTTTCCAAAATGAGATTTGCTTTCATGCCATTTACTAAAGCCCTTTTTTCTCTATATTTAATTTATCTGGGCTTCTTTCACCAAAGTGCGAAGTGAAAGTGGAGTTTGGCGATCTGCTCAAAACCATAAAGCTTGTTAATTTGAATTTTTTTTTCTGAAACTTACAGTCACAGTGGAACAGTAGAAGCCGCACTGACTGCGATGATCACACATACAGTACTTGACTGCGCCTGACTGGGTGATTTATACTCGCTGTGTCACCGTCATATTTCTGCTGACTCCTCAAATATTCCGTCTGGCAACCTGTGACAGAGGCTGGTGTGACTGCTGCATCACCAGGCATTGTGTGTGTGTGAGAGAGTGTGTGTGTTTGGGGGTGAACGGGTTTAAAAAGCCCCTCCGTCTGTGCACGCTGCTCAGGTCAGGAGGACAATACTCCCGTCACAGGAGGACAGATTGGGTGGCAGCTGCATTGTTGAAGGACGGCAAGCCAGACACACTTCTTCCCCCCTCCCACTGACACACATACACACACACACACACACACACCAAAAACCACACTCTCTTTCTTTTTGAGCCTCTTTTGTTGTTGGCGGACTAAATTATTCCAGCTCTCTTATGGCATTCAAGTTGACAAACAGCGACGCGGTGGCTTAGACGTCGGGGTCGAGCCATTGAGAGGCCCCTGCTTTCCGGTGCTTTAGCCTGAGATCCAAGAGACTCCTCATTACAACTGAAGCTAAAATAAAACCACACTTACACATGCATGAAACATCTAAATGAACTGTTTTCAGTTAGTTTGCAGAGACTGGTCGACAAAAATAACCCTTAACCCTTTGAAACCTGACGAAATTGTCTTGATTTCTTTCAAAAACATGGGAAGAAGTTACATGTTATGAGTTATAAGAAAATTACCTGAAACTAAACACAAAAAAAGAAAAAGTTGAATAAAAAAACCCAACAAAACACAAAAAGACACAAATGTGTAGCGCGGTCTTTGTTTTGTCTTTTCGGAGGCTTCACACTGCCATGTCAGAAGTTTAAATTTAAGTTTTGGCTAATGTCAAGACAGTCCAAACAGCTGAACTAAATCTGAGGTGCTCTCACTTTGCCTGGAGCAGCATAAAGTCTCATTCCCACTGTACAACAAAATCCCACCACCTGCTAACATCTGTCTTTTTAATGCAATGAATGCGTACGATCAGCATGCACACCCCGGTCAGATGACTCTGCACTAGACACGTTTTTTTTATCACCTCCAGCTCAGATCAGCATTGATGGGAACACAACACCAGGGTGATCGCAGTAATTTCAGCTCCTTAACAGGCAAAATGCAATGATGGGCCGTGACTAATTACCATCCGTCTCCTTCTAAGCAGCTGAAAAACAGATCCAAATACATCTGCACTGAGATATAAAGAAAGGAACCCACTGAAAAGTTTTCAAAGACCTCTGTTTCTGCTGCTGCCTGCTGTCTACCTGTTGCCTGTCCATGACATCGCACAGACACACCAACAAAACAACCCACACACTCACAAAAGCTGACAGAACAGCAGACTCGTGTGCTGCAGCTGTGCGTTCACTGGCAGTGGGAATGCAGTCAATCACCTATAATTAGGGGGTTCACCAATGTCTGAAAAACCTGCAAATGGATATAACAGACAAAAACATTTTGTTTGACAGAGACCTTATGATGCTTTCCCTGAGAGTGCTCATTGGTCTGCATTAGGTCTCCCAGACCCGGGAGCAGTTTGATGTTTTGGAATTACCCTTCATGGGTATTTCCACAGATAAACAACCAACACACAACACAATGACTCTGCTTTTTGTTTGTGGTGTGAAGTGGTGTCTAAAGCAACCCAAACAGACCCACGGCCTTTCTGTCCACATCTCACCAATGACCACAGGAGCTGTGATGATATCACTGATCTTATTCTTTCAGTTTGTTTGTGTATGGGCCTCTGAGCAAACAGGCAAGCAGAGACAACAGGAAAAATGACCCTGCCCACTATTCACATTTCTGATAATCTGCAGCACAATGAAGAAAAGGCCTGATGTTGCACTCAGCGAAAACGATGCAACAACACCGAACCAGATTCACAGATAAATAACCTGTAGGGACGCTTTTGTAAAGACCTGTGATTATGTAGCTCTGAGTGTGTGTGTGGGTGTGTGTGTGTGTGTGTGTCCCGGTTACAGTGAAGCAACACAACACATATTTGAAGGGGTCACTAAGCAATGTCCTGTCACAACAGATCTCTTTGTTTCAAACAGTTCATGGACGCCCGCAAGGCCACACTCTGAAGAAAAAGACGCGTTTGGGACCATTAGGGATTCTTTCAAATTGTTCCAATAGAGAAAACTGACATTCCTCATGCAAGGCTCATGAATTCTGTCTGGATTTTCAAGGTTCATAGACAATTTCTTTAAATTTGGGTGGCATAGAGTAAGAGTGCAGGCATTACTTTTTTCCTCAGGCACTCAGTTTTATGATAGCTTTGCACCTACGTGATGTGTGTGTGATAACTACACTCTCTCAACACATTTTTACCATCACATTTCACTGGCTTTTCCGTGACTTTAAGGCAAAGCTCAGGATGAGAGTTAATACAGCTACTTCAGCATGGCTATCTAGCGCTGCTTTTCACATGTTATAAATGACAAATGCTTTACCACACAGTCCACATACTGTTGTTTGGCAGGTAATGACTGCAACAGAGAACAGAACCACTTTCTACCGTGGAAAAAAAAACCCCAATAATTAAAGTGTAGAAACACAACTGCATATATTCTGGCAGGAATATGATCTGACATCAGGCAGATATTTACAACATCAGCAACCAAGATTACAAGTTTCCTTGACGATAGGATGATGCCACATGTAGCAGTGTAGGTAAGCCATGTAAACACTTACAGTTTTGTCCCAGTAGCAGATGACCATGTACAGAAATCCATCCCAAGCCGACGTCACACTGCAGAGTAGAAAAAAAACCCACAGATAATTCAGACTGTTTTCACATACATTTATGTCATTATTTAAAATTGAGCAATGTTTAATATGAACATCCTCTACTGTAACATTATATATGAAAGAAATTAAGTAAAGACATAATAGGTTGAAGCTTTGTAAATACATATTGACTGAAGATGGTTTCATGTGTCTTTAGAGTTAAAGTTGACTTAGTTATTTAAATTCCAAACTGGTTTAAAAAAATCAGACATGCAGACAAATAAAGACATAACATATGGCTGTTGCAAAATGAGTATACGCTCAACTGACCTCAAAATGGAAATTATGTAACATAAATTGTGAGCTGCAGTGCTGGCTCACTGTCGAAGAATGGTTTTAGGAAGATACTTATCCCAGTTTGTGTTGACTTTCTTTCTTGTCTCGTTCATTATTTGTGTTTCTGTTACTGAAGCTAATACAGCCACAAATTGTGATTCTTTTTTTTTTTTAAATTGTCTATTTCACACGTCTCTGAGCTTATTGTTTTGTCACTATTTGTCAGTAAAAAAGTTCCATATTTATTTTGTTATTTTCTCTTGTTTATGAGGGAGTCCTGATCAAGTGCTTCTATGCTGAGTGGGTGGGGCCGGCCCTGGGTGAATGTATGCAGAGTCTGCCTGTGGCCTTGACTCAGGCGCCTGGTATTTTGCCTTTCTGACAACAGAGCTCTTTGCTGCTAAAATGCAAATCAGTAGAAATGGGAGGAAAGGGAGGTGAGATTACAGAAGACAAGTTACAGCTTGCCTGTTGTGTTCCATCTAACTTTAGAAAACATATACTCATGTTTAAGTCAGACTTTTCATGGGAATCAGTGTTTTTTCTGTTGTAAAGAGGTTTTTCTGTAGCAGAGTCCTATTATAATCAAGTTCCCAAACTATTCTGAAAGCTTTTAAGCTTGACTGAGATCTGATCACAGTGGTTCTCATTTACTAATATCTGTAAAAAACAATAAGTGTTCCTGCAAAATTACTGTCAGATTCATGACACGAGCACACCGGATGATTTTGTTCATACCACCAGTTGAAAATGCCGGTTAACTATGCAAGTGGCTGCTTGATTTGCTTCACTCACCAGTCAAAAAAAAAAAAAAAAAAAAAAAAAAAAGATTTTTGAATCCACTAGCCATGTTGGCAGGCAGACAAAAAGGTTGATTTCCAACCCTGCTTTCCATCATGAATATGTTGGTGAATCTGAATCTTTTTGTTTGCAATCAGCATACTGCCACTTCCACATTTCTCTGTGTAAGGAAACACGTTGAAACACGCCCTGACACACCAGTGTCAGACCATCAGTGAGCATCTGTAAACGTAACGACAGTCAGAAACAGCTGATGAGCGGTTCAATTATTTTTTTGTGATCACATTTTTATTTAGCTTTGTGCAGGGTATAATAACAAATCATATATATGTGCCCATATACTTTTCAAATGTTGTGGTTATTGATACTCTTTTTTTCCAACCTCACTTTTTCTTAAGCATCCATCATCCATAATGTGAAGGAGAGTACAAATGCCCCCATTTGCACTCTCCCTCACATTATGGATGTGTATGTATGTAGGAAAAGTAATCAGTTTACCACCCAAAGGGAGGAGTTTATTTTGAAATATTGGTGTCTAAGTGTGCCACTGCATCTCCGAGTTAGTTTCCACACTCGTTGCCAAATCAGTATAGAGTGGGAAATAATAGGGCCGAATTTCGTTTGGTTGTATCGGAGGGGTAAGTCACAGAATGTTAGTTCTTCCAAGCTGTAAGAGGAAACCACACTGCGCTCAATCTGGAGACGAGGCATGTTCTCATCTTGAGAAAACTAATTTTAACCAGTCGATTTTTGTGTCTCCCTCAAGCGTCACTCCAAGAACCAGTTGCTAAGCTGTTAACCACCAGCAGTAACGGTGGGGTCTGCCAGGTGCCCGAGAGGTCACGGAGGGCGTGGAGCTGGATGTATGAGACAGCTTCATGGGCGTGAAGGACCATCTGGAGGATGGGACGGGCCACATCCTCAGCCTGGGGCTGGATCTGGACTACCTCCATGTAGAAGGTGCTGAGCGGCAGGTCGGCCTGAGCACTGGGACAGGTGCTGGGAATACAGGGGTCTTACAGGTCGGCGCTGGTGCCCCGAGTAACAGCAATAACAGCATTGGTAGTAGCACAAGTTTTAGTACTAATTCAAGCTGTAGCAGCAGCAGCTGCAGCAATTTCTCTGACAGCGACGATGAACGGCTCCAGAGTGGGTCTGCTTCTGAATCTCAAAACCTTCAGCAAGATCACCTGCGCCACCAAGAGTCCTCTTCAGTCCTTCAGACAGTCAGGCTGGACCTGGCACCAAACCAGTCTGCTGGAGACCCCCCTAAGTCAGAGATATCACCTCCCAGTGACCCTGTCACAGACTACCGCGCCAAGGTGGAGTTTGCTCTCAAGTTAGGTTACTCTGAGGAGCTGGTGCTACTGGTGCTGAGGAAACTGGGTCCAGTTGCACTTATCAATGACGTCCTGGGTGAGCTGGTCAAACTAGGGACCAAGATAGAAGTCGAGCAACAAGGAGGCTCGACTGTCTCCCAGTCTCCATCTTCATTATCATCCTCTTTGGCCTGCTCCTCCTCTTTATCCTCCTCCAACTCGTCTCTGGACTCCTGCCGGCTGCTGTGTCCATCCCAGCTGCTCGAGGACAAAGAAAACCTTCGTCCGGTTGTGGTGGACGGGAGCAATGTAGCCATGAGGTGAGAAATGGTTCATGCTCTTCAGTGATTTTAAACTTTGGTGGGAGGACAACTCATTTGTTTGCACTAAGTGATTGTGCCTTTAACATGTCTTTAATGTCCTCTTTCTGCTCTTGCAGTCATGGAAATAAGGAAGTGTTCTCCTGTCAAGGGATCCAGCTGGCTGTTGATTGGTTCTTGGAGCGAGGTCATCGAGACATAACTGTTTTTGTTCCAGCCTGGAGAAAGGAGCAGTCACGACCTGATGCCCTCATCACAGGTAACAGCTACTATAGCTTTCAGTGATGTTAAAAGTTACAATGAAATGACTATAAGCAAAAGGATGCACCTAAAGCCAAGTACAGTCACCGGAAGAAAATGTTGACATTTTACATGTCTGCAAACTACGGATACTTTACATTTGTACTTTTTATATATGTCATATCAATGTTTCTAAAATGACATAGTATACCAGCTGACTTTGTTATCGGTAGGTGGAGGGGATGGTGGATGGCGTGGCTCCTAGGCAAGACGCCTACCAAGCTGCAGACCGCAGTTTAAAACCAACAAATAACAAACATGGTTGCTTTATAGCGAACTGTTTTTGTTTTTGCAGCTGCTTTTAGGCATGAAAAGCACTTGTATTTTTCCATGACATTGTGGCTTTTCCTCAAAAAGGTATTTTAAAACAATACTTGACCTTTTCCTAACAATTACTAAGTGGTTTTTGTGCCAAAACTAACCACACCTTAACCACAGCATTGCTGAAAGATAAAGTTTCAATGTATTTGCTACATAATAACGTGTAATGTGCATGTTGGTGGTTCTGTAAAAATGAATGTTTTTTTTTAAAGTATGAATCCATAGAACCATTATTTGATTATGCATATCTTTTATGGAGTCAATTGTGATTTAATATTAATAAATTGCAGTATTATTAATTAAATAAACATCAAAATGTTAAAAAGAAATGTTTACATAATACATAAAAATACAAAAAAAAACCCAAACAAACAAACAAAAACAAAAGACCACTGTTTAAGACCAATAAACAACAAACCAGTTGTTTTATGGAAGTTATCACTGCATTTCCATCGGCTATTTCACCATCTAACATGGGTCTGTTGAGACATATGAGACATCAATACATTTTCGACTGGTTGTCTTGCAAATAAATGCAGTTGTTTTTAACCAATAAAGCGGTTGCCAAAATATGATCTTTTCCTAACCACAATGAAGTGTTTTTTTTTGTTCCTCAAACTAAGGATACTCTAACCATGTCATTAGTGAATCAAACAGAAACAAAGTTTTCACTGCCATAGTTATGTACAAATGTAACATATTTGTTGTTTGCACAAACATACAATGCCAACATTTATTCTGGTGATTGGATTGCAAAAATTCTGCTTTGTAAGGGATCTTCAATACCAAACGGAAAATGTTTAACTTTTACTTATCCCTTTTTATGATAAACTGAACCTCCCCCCCTTTCTTCAGACCAAGAGATCTTACGGCGACTAGAGAAAGAGAAGATCCTGGTCTTCACTCCATCTCGCCGCGTGCAGGGGCGCCGTGTGGTTTGCTATGATGACCGTTTCATCGTCAAACTGGCCTTTGAGTCAGATGGCATCATTGTTTCCAATGACAACTACCGCGACCTTGCCAATGAGAAGCCAGAGTGGAAGAAATTCATTGATGAGCGTCTTCTGATGTACTCCTTTGTAAACGACAAGTAAGCAACTCACATGCCAAAGGAGAACAAATTTAATGCGTTTCCCAACACTTGTAAAAGAAGTTAAAACCAAGCTGCTATCCTTCTTATGATTGCACAATGGAAGAATTAAGGACTTCCCATCTACTCAACAGACACTTTCATTTCCTCATCACAGTTCTTTTGATCTTTGTTCTCTCCACTTTTACCTCATTGCCTGAATCCCCTTTGCACACAAGAAAAGATATGACCTTCTTCAGATCATGAGTTTTGCCTTGTCTGTCATATTATTGAAGTGATCTATTGTCATGGGAAAGTGTTTGTTTTAGCTTTAATCGATCAATGTGTATTTAGGTTCATGCCACCAGATGACCCGCTGGGACGCCACGGGCCCAGTCTGGACAACTTCCTGAGGAAGAGGCCTATTATTCCTGAACACAGGAAACAACCATGTCCTTATGGTAAAAAATGCCCTTTTGTTCTTGTCATTGGAGCACTTCAAGTAATTGAAAGAAAAGCTGTTAGTTATCTTTCACAAGCATTACATTTTTATAAACCAGAATAAAGTCATTGATTTCTTTCCAAAAAATGGAAAACAAGTAACTTGGCACAAAAATGGCCTGAAAAACTGCTTTAAAAAAAGCAAACATAGACAAAATCCAGAAGTGCATAATTATAATTATTGTCACTTTAGATTTCAAATAATGTTACTTTTATCTTTTTAATTTTCAACATTGTTCAGGTCATTTCCTTTTGCACAAATATTGGCATGTCATCAGTATAGACATATCTGTTTTAAAATATAATATAATATAATATGTGAATCAGCCAAAATTCAAAAATCCAATACAGTGCATCCCTGATGCAAACATAATCCACTAACCAAGATATTATAAATGCTTAAATTCCAGCACATTCAAAATGCTTTTCCTTTTTTGTCTTTTAGCGAAGAAGTGCACTTATGGCCACAAGTGCAAGTTTTACCATCCTGAGAGAGGTAACCAGCCCCAGCGTGCTGTGGCTGATGAGCTCCGTGCTAGTGCCAAAATTTCATCAGTCGCTTCTAAAGGTCTGCTGGAAGATACTCTGATGGTGAAGAGCCAAAGTCCAGGTCAACCAGGAGAAATGGCTGAGGCCGAGCTGAGTCGAGGCACTCCAAAGAAACAGCCAAACCCCAGCCCTCGGAGCTCCTTCACTGACCTTGAGGACCGATTTCGGATTCAGTCCAAAGTTGAAGGACGTAGGGGAAGTAGCAGCAGCAGTAGCAGTAGCTGTAGCAGCAGCTTTCTAACGTATCCTGCTCCTGGGGGGCCCCCTGTATTAGGAAGCTTTGACCGATGGGAGCACCCTGGGGGAAGTGTTGGAGGCAGCTCCAGGGCTGTTGGAGCCTCTGGATTGAGCCAGGCAGAAACTTACCACAGATGTGAGTCTCCAGACCTGGGCTACAGCTCGCTGGTGAAGCCGTACTCGAGCCTCAGCCTGGTAGTGCCACAGAGTCCGGAAAGCTCCTTCACAGCTGATCTGCGAGCCGGATCACTGCTGTCAGACTGCAGCAGTGAAGGCAGCTCAGACTCCTTCTCCCCTGACCCTTTATTAGATGAGGGCCCCAAGTGCCACCATCACCACCACCATCCTCACCATCATCATCACTGCTCGGGCCAGTACGCCCACCCTGTAAGCCGTGTTCCCCCTGGACTGGGCCAGCATGCTCCTCATGGTTATCCTGTTCCTCAAGCACTAAGGAGACAATACGGTTTGGGTTTGGACGACCATCCATCTTCTGCTACCTCTCATGCATCTCCACGTCCCTTCAAGCCTCCATCTAACCACATTCTACCCCAGATTCAGCATTCGTTGCTGAGCAGTTTCCCTGGGGCGTTCCCAGCTCGTACACATCAAACATCCACTGCTCACTCCCACTCTCAGAGCGCCCCCGTCAGCCGCAATGTGATGGGATCTCTTTGGCAGGACACTGGGCCTCAGGACTCCCAAGTGTACAAAGAGTCACCACTTCATCCCCGAAGAAACCTCTCTGGGCTAAACCAACAACCACAGCATCAGATTAACTGGGACCCCCATTACCAGCAGTCCCCTAAGCCTTGTTATGATCCGTTTGCCTTCCAGAGTCTTCCAGAAGTCCCTGAGAAGGTTTGGTACTCTCCTTGGGGCAGGCAGGCCCATTCATCACCACGTGGCCTTTCAGCATTGAGTCCTCCACCGCTCCCACAGCTAACATTAACCCCTCCATCCATCACAACCCACAACAACCACCTGCCTCCAGTGCCCCAGCACCAGGAGCCCCCTTCCCTGGGTCGATACCAGGACCTTAGAGAGAGGGTGTTTGTTAACTTGAGCCGTATCTTCCCTCCTGATCTGGTGAGGATGGTGATGACCAGGAACCCTCATATGGTGGACGCTCAGGAGCTCGCAGCTGCAATTCTGATGGAGAAGTCACAGCACGGTTCTTAACCAGGCTCAGATCTACAGGTTTATCCCTTGCAATCCCGTTAACAAACCAAGGATCCTCTAAGGAATACTTCATCCACAAAATGGCCACTTGCATATAAATTACTCACCACTTTTATGGTGAACAGAGAATCCAAAAATGGTGTACATTCTTCATGAATTGAAGTACAGATTTAGCAACAGCAAAACTACTTCAAAACATTACGGATGCTCGATAATATCCGCATGTCATTGGTATCAGCAGATATTGGCTTTAAAATGAAATATTGGAATCGGACAATATGCTGTTTTCTGCCAATATCACAAACCAATATATATTTTTAAATTGACAAAGTGAACATGTACAAAACATCAACCCTAAATTGAAGCATGTTTCTTATTTTGACCAATGAATAAATATTAAGTACACTGAAAAGCATTTCATAAGCGTATGCATAAAAAATAAAATTAGGTGGGAAAAAAGTGGATATACTGATATCCATTATCGGCCTAATGAGTTGTTATCAGTGTATCAGATATTGAAAAAAAAAATCCAATGACGTGCATCCCTACAAAACATCCATTTCCTGTATAATCCCGGTTTCATGTATTTACCAAGTATGCTCAATACTTCCAAAGCACATGCATTTTCACTAAAACATTATGACTGAAAACACATCAGTAATAACCATGGAAGCATACAGACACCTGGATACAGTGCAGGAAGCAGAATCCCTTTCATTCCTACTTTTGCTCAGTGGCACATGAACTCCAAAAATGCTCAACTGCCATGTAAAATTACCCAGATGATCGACACTACTTTACGCATCGTCCGGCCCATTTTGCTAACTTGAATGGAGATAAAATGATTCAATATTGCAGCTCTCTGAGATTTTCAAATGTTATCAGATGAATTGATCAAATTCTGCTAGTAAAACCAGTCATTTCATCTTGGTGGTGAGGCTCAAAAAATGTATTCACTGATTTTCAGACATCTCTTTCACAACTTAAGAGTGTGGGGAAAAGTCTTTTTGGGCCAAATGGCACCACGTAATGGACTTGGATGTTGTAATTTCACTGTTTGGCCACAACAAAAACTGTCTTCTAAGCCTGGCACACTTCTGTGGTGTCTGGTATGAGCAGTCTGATGTCGGATGAGTAGCGTGTTTGGGCAGGGATGCTCAGAGTGCACTTCTTGCAAGTGTTTTAAATTGTAAAGTTTAAGAGAAAAAATGCTGGTGTTTAGGAAGTACTGTACAGTTTTGCTGTTGTAAAATGCATTTACTTAAAGTACTGAAAAATGTTCAGCTTTCTTGGATTCTCCGTTCACCGTGGAAGCATGAGACAACAAAAAAGTTGTCCTCATCAATTCATTTTATGGGTGAACTGTTCCTATATACTGTTAATGGATTGCTTATTTTCACTGCAGGGAAGATTTCTCATTACTTTTAATGGTATTTTTGTAAAGGGAAAACCCCAAATTGCCATATTTTTCTATAAATATGCCTGATATTTCAGCACTTAAGATCAGGGGTTTGATGTGCATGTTTGCGACACTGGTGTATTTAGGGAAGCTTTTAATGTGTTTTTTCAAGGGTGACAGTATTGTTCAGTTTGAATTAATTTATTTGTTATATTTTAATTTATTTAGATATTTTAAAATTATTCTGTTTTTTGGCACTTTTCTGTTATTGTTGTTTTTTTGGCAATCATATCAGGGTATAAGTATCGCTCAAATTCCATCTGAGTGAAATGCTTCACTTTTCCAGTCACAGATGATGACAGTGTGGGGTATGTAAAATAATATAAAATATTTAATTACTCATTGCCAATACATTCCTACAGAATTTAGTGCTCGAACGAGCTCCGGAAACGGATCAAGGGTTTCTTGTCTGACAGGTGGCCGATCAGATGCTGTGGTGAGATTTTGTGGATTTCCCCCAACAGGGAAGTGAAACTCAAGCGGCACCCGCAAAAGAAGATCGCAAAAACTCCACTCGAAAACCCCATGTTGTTGTTCAGTTTTGAATGAGTCTATTTCCTCCGTTAGGATAGCCCTGTCAGCTGACTTCACAGTTCTTCAGCTTTCAGTACTGATTTTTTTTAAACACACCCTCTATTTATGTTTCCATCTTTAAACCATATCAAAAATCACGCAAATGTGGCTGTTGGCACCAGAAATGTTTAGGTAGAAGGAAGATTGATTATTTTGATTATAATTTAAAAAACAATGTTAATTTATTACCTTTTGTGTGCATGAATGTCTGTCCTCAAGAGACACAGGGTTTCCTTTGTCAGCGGTGACACCATGAGGAGGGTTTAGTACCACTCTTCTTTACCCTCCGGTTAGATCCACAGCTTTGCAGTTAAATACAGGAGCAGACTGGCAAGAGTTGGGAATCACCCTCTGAAAATAAAAAAGATAGTGGTTTTTAGTTATACAAACTTTTCTCAGAGGTGCTAATGATCTCATCAGTTCAATCACAATGCAGTTTTTTAGGCCTCGTCCACATGTTAACAGGGTTTGTTTGTTCTTTAAACAAAGATTTTTCGATGAGTTTTTCTCCCAAACTCGATTTGGTCACTTAAAACAGATCTTTGGTCAAATTAAAAAGGACGTGACCAAAATAGCGAGCGAACTGCCAGAAGAAAAGTTCATCATATGTTTCTGCATGCCACAGAATTGTTGCATTTGTATGTCATTAAGTGGCGGAAACCAGTGGAAACATCCAAAACGATAATGTTTTGGCTTAAAATAAGTGGTTTTGGGCACAACACCTGCAGGAAATGCAGCTTTGGTAAAAAAAGAAACACTTTTCGTGCCACTATCCACAGTGGAAATACACTGATGGGTCGCTAAAAGATGATCGGTGGCTAAAAAGCCACTGGAAATGCAGTGATGACTTGATTAAGTCGTCTGCAGCTGTAACATATGCGATGCCTCTGATTGGCCAACATCTTCTTTGCTTAATTACCTACATGGCTTTAGGGTTTTGGCTAAACAGCGGCCTGTTGGTTTGGCATGATCCTCAATTCCATGATCCATCAATTGTGCTTTTAATTTGGATTTTTTTGTTTTGTTACTGTGCTTTCAAAAATACCTGTGTACATGTGGACTAAGAAAGAGTTACAATTTTTTTTTTTTAAGTAAAAAAAATGTAAGTGGTAATAACTTTATTAATTTTGATTAAGGACTTGAACTTATTACCTTACTTTGCCATCAATACATTTATATAACAAGTTTAATTTTTTGGAAAGTCTAAATTACATATTTTTCCAGGCATCACAAAATAATGTTCTGTATGAGGACAGCAAAATTATTTATTTATTAATTAACACATCATTAAATTTCTAAATTTTCCAAAATGAAGTGAAAGTTTCAGACCAAAAGTAATTCATGTCAGTAATTTCTCATCAATAATTTTTCCGCTTTTTTTTTCTTTTGTCTTCTTTCTCCTTCAAAGTATTTTAGGTCATCTTCTCTCACTGTAAAGCACTTTCAGCTGCATTTCTTCTGAAATACCAATAATTTTTTTTATAATTATCTCTACCACAGGGATTATTTGAATGTCTGAAGAACTGTTTGTAAAGCTAAACTAACTCTTGCCCGGTTCGCACAACGTCTAGCGGTCAGATGACACCTCTTTTTGTTGATACAAATTGTATCCTGTAAACTTTTTAAGGAGATCATTGTTTTATATGAGAATATTTAAACTAAAAATATTTCGAGTTGAATATTGTGAGTATTTGTGGCAAACGTTGTCACGGTTGGTTCTTAGCCTTTATTTAAATGAGGTGGGTTTATTCCTCCTTTTATTCCAAGTGCAGGAAGTCTCAAATGCACTTTTTGGAAACAGCTGTTACTGTTTATGTTGAATTGTGAATTTAAAAAAAAAATGGTGCTGTGTAGCCCAAAAAAAAAAACACTCAGCAGGGGTGGAGGTTATGTCGACAGTGAGAAGCAGATAATTACCGTGTGGTTGTGAGACGAATTGAAACTTGTTAGCGTCACTTCAAAACAGTATTTCTGGTTATTTCTGGAGTAAAAATATACTGAGGTTGAGAGCAGTAGAAAAAAAAGGTTTAATGAGCTTCTCAAACTTGTGCCACAGGCTCCAAATCTTTCGCAACATCTTTCATATTTTCTTCTTTATTGCGTTGCAGCTGTCTTACTTGAAAAGCTCTTTTTTTCGGGGGCTGTGCTGTAATCTGAAAGGCGTCGGTGTCAGGAGCGAGTCCTCAGTGATAGATAACGGCTGAGGGAGTCAGTCAGCTCTGACTGAGGCGCTCTCACCCTGCTGGTCTGACTGGCACTGTGTGCTGGTGTGTGTGACGATTTAATTTAACAAACCTCTAAAAGGTGTTATGTCAACATTCCTGTGGATATTATTTAGTGTATGAGGGCAAAAAAAACTATTTTTCTATGATCATGAACTTGTTAAGAGCTATTTTTCTAATTGTACATGTTTATCTGCAGAAGAGATTGTAGTCAGTGGTGCTGAATGAAAAGATGTTCACATTTCTAACTGTGCTCACGTTACATTGTTTGATTTTTTCCATAAATGTTGCCGGACAGTGTTCAGACTTTATATGATCAGGCAAATTCCCACCTCGCTTTTCTGTGTGTCTATGGTTTCTCAACACAAACAGCCCGACGTCAGCTGTGGCTGTTCATCAGCGAGCAAAATGCACCAAACATTTGTGTGTGTGACAGAGACTTGGACCAACTTTAACCCTTTGAAACCTGTGCAAACTGGTTTGAGCTCTTTGGAAAACGTGGTTAGAAGGATATTAGCAACTAAATATGCCATGGCCCAAAGTTTTGCAAGAAATTAGTAAAAAGTTAATAGAAATTTATCTAAAAAATAAACAAAAAATAAAAGTAAAAAGCAAAAAAATAACACAAGCAAAAAAAATATGTATAAATATTCTGTAACATAATTTTAAATACAACATTATAGATGATTATGAAAAATGTCCAAGTGACCTAAATTCATAAATATTATAACTAAATACTTAAAATTATTATTATTATTTTTCAGGCCATTTCTTTTTAATTTCACTTTTTTTTGGGACAAACTTTCAGGTAATTTTCTTATACTTAGGTTATTTCCTCTTTTATTGCTCATTACCTTCTTCCCATTTTTTAAAAAATAAACAAATAAAACAAAATTGCCCAGGTTTCAAAGAATTAAATAAATTATTTGATTGTATATCCCGTCTTTGCTGAGCAACAGTTTTGTGCAAAAGGAAGTAAAAGCTCGTCCCATACAGACGATTTAAGCAAATAATAACCCAAGGTATTAACTGAAGTTTTACAGTAATGAATTTTATTATTTCCTCACTGTGCTAGTCTTACTGTGACATGTGAAAATGTCCACTGTGAAAAAGGCCTGTAAGCAGCACTTAACCACCTTTTTCTTGGTCTTTTTTTGGCAAATCATTGCAAATATCACCTTCATTTGTGTTCAGCGACAAAGGAGGGTCAGTCTCATGCTGCTCGCTGTCCCATAATGCTTTAAGAGCTGAAACCTCACTGAAAATGAACAGGGGTGATGATCTTGTTTTGGTGGTCAGTGAGTCTTCCACAGAGACATCTTGCATTTCACCTCTATGTCTAAAATTTGCCTCTCATTCAGTCTGAACACACCTTTAAGAAATTCTGTGTGGATTTTGTCTGACGGATAAAATGCCTGGTTTGTAATTTATTGCTCTTGCTCTTTTTCTTTCAGATCCAGCTGTTTTATCCAATAAGAGAAATGTGTATAATATCAACAATGTCTCTGTTTATCACAGTCTGCTCACATCTTTATTTCTAATGTGCTTTAATATTTCATTTCTGCTACAGAAATAATTAAATTGCCACCTCTTCAGGGACCAAAGCCGAATAAAAGGCTGTTTATTGCTTTTCAATGTTTCCCCCTGTGCTCAGGTCAATGGTGGTTATATGAAACCAAAATAAAAAGAAAATATTAAAGTGTTAGGCCATTGCTGCTGTTTCACGGTGTTGCAGATGAGGAGCTTCGTTCCAAAAGAGAGCCCAAAGCTGTCATGTACAGCTGAGCTGAACGGAAATATCTTTTTTTTTCGGAGTGGGTGTCTTCAGGGCCGAGGAAGTCAACTGAGCTTTAGGAAATGAAATCCAAAATAAAAGCACGAAAAACAAACCTGTCATGTTACCTACAGAATTTGGGAAAATGTGGCCGAATGAGACATGTTGACAGTTCTTGTGTGTGATGTAAAAGTGAGCAATAAAAGCGCGACTCAAGCTTTCACGTGTTGTTTGTGACTTTCCTTATTGGTTCAAAATTAGGATTTGCTAATCTTTGGCAACACACGATCAATACACAGACACCAAGTATCCTTTTTTTATCATATTAATTATTAACATTGTAAATACTTATTAAACTTTTGGTAGCGCGATAGAATGATATAATCAATGGCTTTTTCACTGGATATATTTTGCTGCAATAAATATGACTGAAGTGAGATGAAAACACTGAAAATTTCATGTTATTAGATTAAAATAGGATTTTTTGCAGCTGAAAAAGGGTAATAAATTGCAATATATCACAATATATGTTATCGAAATTATCAGCATATTGCAAAAATATTGGACCATGACTTAACCCTTTAAAACCTGAATCGACATCTGTTTTCCTGTGCTGGGTTCAGACACTTTCCGCCTGCATTTCATCCTCTGAAAGCAAATTGGTTTGATTTCTTAAAAAATGCAAAAAAAAAAAAAAAAAAAAAAAAAAAAAGGAATGTAACTTGACAAGAAATAACTTACAAACTACAAATTATCTGGAAATTAGCTGTGGGGATTCTTAGGTATTATCAACAAACAACAGAAAAATACCCAGAAAACTATATTTTCAATTATCGCAATTACAGATGTAAAAATATGTTACAGGAGAAAAAAATCATTCTTAATCACCTTCTTGAGGTCATTTTCTTGTTAAGGCTTATTATTTTGTATTTTTACTTGAAAAATTTAATAAAGCCGATTTGCTAAGGTTTAGAGGGTTAAGTATCATGATAAAATTGAACCCTGTGGTGCTTGGTGATTCCCACCACAGTATATACAGTATATTTGGGGTCGAGACATCCAATTGTTGTTGTTGGCTATATGCTGTAACACTGATGGAGGGAACATTAACTTTTGGTTCAGTATAATTTAGAAAAATATGAGACAGGTTTGTTTAAGATATAGAAATGATGAATATTTTGACTTTTAACACAGATTGCCACAGCAGTCTTTCCAAAATGTATGCCACATGCATAAATACAGCCGAAATTATCAAAAAATGATGACTTAAAAGGGCGTAAAATGAACCAAACAGTCCCTAACAGTTAA
Organism: Plectropomus leopardus; assembly: GCF_008729295.1. Taxonomy (NCBI): domain Eukaryota; kingdom Metazoa; phylum Chordata; class Actinopteri; order Perciformes; family Serranidae; genus Plectropomus; species Plectropomus leopardus. The sequence goes on along the minus strand of NC_056472.1, from coordinate 30,072,814 downwards.
TGAAATAATGCGATTTATCGATACTAAACTCCAATTTTCTCCATAGAAATGTGCATAATAAGAGGACTGTAAGTGGGCGTAGCCACCGCGACGACACCCGTTTATTATATTATTAATATAATTACTGTTATTTTTTTTATACCTTTGCTTTAAGGCCTCGAATTTGGCATTTTTGCCGTCGACGTTTTTGATTTCTGGAACCGGACGTGACCGTTTTTTGGATGACAAACTGGAGATAGCCTAGCTGCTAGCTCGGTTAGCACAGTGCGGTTAACGGTAATAATGCTAACTTTCGCTGCCGAAAAACGGGCTCAAAAACCAATAAAACCAAATGTACTTACCGTTAGAAAAACCCCCGACTCCTTAGTAAAGCCGAAAGTTGAGCAAAACTTTTTTTGGCGACCAAAACGTTACTATTACCTTCCACGAAGTGAAAACACGGTATTCACGACAACAGCTATGGCTTCCCTCCGTGAATCTGAAGCTACGCCATGGTTACGTTTGCTAAGTAACGTCGTTACCATGGTAACGACCACGCCCTTAACTTTGCACATATTAAAGCCTGATTAACATTTTTACAGAAGATTCAATTATAAACAGTATATTAATTTCACCCCCTGCAGTTGTCATGGATGTTGAAATTAACTTTAAAGATCAAAATTGTTTTTTGTTTTTGTTTTTTTGGGGGTTTTTTTTGTACCATGCTGTAAAAAGGTTTATTTCAGATGTAAAGTTTGACCTTTCAAACCCTTTGAAACCTGAGCACATTTACTTTTGACATTGATGTTTGTTTTTTGTTAAAAACATGGTGAGAAGGCAATGGGCAATTTAAGAAGAAATTATCCAAAATAGCACAAAATTATAACAAAAAAAAATCGCAAATTTAGCAAAAATAATAAAACAAGGAAAGTAAAAATAAAAAAGTAGAGTATGACCTGAAAAAATAATAATAATTCTGTAACATAATTTTAAATAAATATTTATAATAATTATGAATTTCATTTATTGGACATTTTTGGGACAATTCTTACCAAGTTGCTCTGTACCTTTTCTCCTTTTTTAAAGAAATAACACCAATATGTTCACAGTTAAAACATTTAGATACTTATAAAAGGCATCTGAACCCAGCACAACTAAACTAACGTCGATCCAGGTTTCAAAGGGTTAATGTGAAA